>NC_056725.1:738935938-739230938 GCF_019279795.1 Protopterus annectens
CAGTTTAATTCACCCCTCTTAGCTTCACAGGTATCATCTCATTAGCTGCACAGGTTTTATCCCCATAGCTGCACTGGTATCATCCCACTAGCTGCACTGGTATCATCCCCTTAGTTGCAGAGATATCATCGTCCTGGCTGCACAGGTATCATCTGTCTAGCTGCATAGGAATCATCTCCTTTGCTGCACTGGTATCATCACAAACAAAAAACAAGAAACCAAACTACTGAAAAGTAGGCGAGGATGAACGCAATGTGAGCCAGCAAACTGACAATAAAATAAAAGAAACTTGCATTTATTAGTAAGCGCATTCGGTGTGGATCAGTGCCTCACCTTCATCAGACTGAAACAAAGTGAAAATCAATTAACATTCTTTATATAGAAAAAAATCTAACAATCAATTAATTTAAACCTAAATTAGTGAACCCAGTTAATTCTTAAAAGGGAAATCCTCCGTGCACATTCTTCAAGTAATATACTGGTAAGATACACTGTTTTTAACTTGAAGTCATGTGCAAACATGAACACAGTTCCTTTATCTTGTTGAATTAGTTAAAAATAAAAAGCAGCAATACATATTAATTAAAAAAATCCATAATAGTTGCCATAAATAAAAACGACATCAAGCCTTATAGCTAGTTGACTAAGCTATCAATAGCAAAATTAATGATGAAACTAACTATAAATTAGTTAGTAAATTTAAATAAACAATATATAATAAAAGTCAATTAGTTAATTATTATGTATAAATATCTATCGCCGATGTAGTTACTAATAAATGAATATATATGTATATATAAATATAAACCTAATAATCTAATAAGATATAAATAAGTAATAATAATTAATAGTGAATAAATATGAATACATCATTATATATGCCGTTATGTATAAATACTAGATAAAACAGTACCTGTCAAATAATCATTTCTTAAGGGCATGCAATTTCAAAACACAGTTAATAGATAGATTTTCATTCAGCCCTGAATTGGAACACCCCTGTTTTTATTTGCCAAATAAGCTCATCAATTTCTAGTAAAATCTGCCAAGGGCCTCCTCTAATATCATTATCTCGATGTTGTAACACTAAAAATTTAAAAATATGTCCAGGGTATTCTAAAATGTGCTTAGCCAAACCGTTTTTAATGTCCCCCTTGTTAATGGCATAAAATGTTAGGTACATGCTGTTTGAGTTTCCTTTCAGTTTTGCCAATGTAATATGCATTACATTGGCAGCATAAGGCTGCATAAACCACACTTTTGCTATCACAATTGAATCCTGAACCAATCATGTATGTTTTGTTATTAATTATACATCTAGTCCCTTCAAATATGTGTTTGCACTGAGGGCAAGTACCACATTTGAACATACCTTTAACCCTGCTATTTGGGACTCTTGTCTTTTTCTCAAGTAATGCTTTCAAGTTAAGCCCCTCTCCTATGCGTATCGTGGTTTCTCACCTAATGTTTTAATCAATGTTAATTCTTCTCTAATGACGTTCCAATTTTTATTTATAATATCCCTGATAAATACATAATCTAGGGAAAACGTCGATAAGAAGCTGGTCATGTAAACCCTATTATTCTTGTTATCCAATAAAGATTCCATTGGCATGGGCTGTTGCTGTAACCCACTAAGTAAATGCTGAAAATTCCCGTTTTTTCTTTTATGACAAACTTCTTGCTTTATATTGTCAATCAAGGAAGCAGGGTAGCCTCTATGCATAAACATGCCTTGCAGGTTTTCACATTCAGTCTCGAACTCATCATCATCAGACACCATTTGGGCTGCCCTAACCATCTGACCTTTTATAATGGCCTACTTTTGGTGGTAGGGGTGATTACTTGAAAAATGCAAAAAGGTATTTGAATGTGTAGGTTTCCAGTAAATCCTACTGACGTACCTACATTTACATCTGTCATTCACTAAAAGAATGTCTAAATAGTTAATCGAAATGTCGTCAATGCTATATGTAAACTCAAGGAAACTTGTCATGGTTGAAATGTTATGGATAAAGGTTGGAATAAGAGTTTTATCTTCTCTCCAAATGCAGAACATGTCATTCTGGTATCTTGTATACCAGGAGACATGCTGTTGGTAAAGACTGTTCTGAAATAGTAACTCATTTTCCCAATATGCCATGATGGCATTGGCAAAACTACCCCCACATGGTGACCCCATTGCTACACCCGACTTCTGCAAATACAGTTTTCCCTCAAAAACCATGAAATTGTTTGTCAAAACTATTTCCAATAAGGTTTCGATTACATATATGGTGTTCTCCTCTACTTTTTTTAGGACCAAAAAGTCCCTAATCCATTTAAGTCCAGTTTCCTGGGGGGATAACTGTGTAAAGGTCTTTGATGTCTATGGTAATAAAGCATGCCTCAAGTTGATAGTCTAGTCTGTTTATGGTACTTAAAAAACCCCAAGAGTCTTTACATATCTGAGGCTCGCTATCAACCAATGGTTTTAAAATAGAATCAATATATTTGGCACAACTGTGTGTGATGGATCCCCTACCATCCACTATAGGTCTAAATGGGGGACTGTTAAGAGATTTGTGTATTTTAGGAGTACCAAATAAGGCGGGTGTTTTGGGTGCAATCATTGACAAGTATTGAAATAGATCCTTGTCTATAGACCCCTCTAAAAACAAGTCATCCAATATTGACCTAATTTTTCTATATGCCTGATTGATTTCATTAAGGGACACACTTTCATAAACGTTTGTGTTAAGATGTTTTTGCATTGCTTCAATGTAAATGAAATTATCCATAAACACAAGCCCTCCTCCCTTGTCGGGATTCACGACCCTGATGTGACAGTCATTAAGTAGATGGAGAAAATCCTGTTCAGAAGCGCTGAGGATGTTTTTAGTTGTTGATAAATGTTGTTTTTCTCAGAGCTAGCCCTTAGAGCCATTTCACAAATCTTTTCAAAAAGGCATAGTCTAGGGTGAAGGGGGGGATTAAACAAACTAGGAACCCTGATAGAACTGGTTTCAGTTGAACTCGCCCCCATGAGCAAATTTAGGTTTAATTTGCGTACGAACAGTTTCAAATCAATGATTGTTTTGGCTAAATCCATCCTTTTACCAGAGATGCAAGTTAGCCCTTTAGATAGAAAATTAATCATGTCTTGCTGGATATCAAGGTTTGTATAGTTATAGATTTTAAAGTCACCTTGCATGCTTACATGTATGGAAGGAGCAATACCATACACCTGGTTTGAAACTGTCACCTCCTTTGTTTCCTCCTGTTCCTTTGATTGCGGTTGGTCCGTCGGTTGTTCTGTTGACCAGACCGATCGGTCCGAAAACCCTGGTCACTATTGTTTTGCTCATCATTGGGGTTAACCACATGTGGTCGATCATGGTAGTTATTATTGGCATTAGCATCATTAGTGTTGTTGTTGCGATTGATAATTCTTTCGCTACGTTTTAACCCGTTACCTTCATTGTTACTAATATTGTTGAAAGAACGAGCTTGCCCTTGAGGTAGGTTCCATCAACCCTGTTGTTATTATGTATATCATTTTTGTCAGGGCTACTATTAGATGGAGACTTAGGATAAGCAATATTATTCGAATAATCATACAAGTCTCTAGCTATTTTCCTCTTTTTAGTGGCAAGCATTTTATCCATAGTTGCCTGTATGCTTGTATATATTCTACAATAGTCATATTTGTAACGGGAAAAGTCACCATGAGTCACTATAGTATGTTCCAAAATTTCTAAATCACTCTTAAGGTTATTAATTTCTTGATTATAATAATTAATAAGAGATTGTAAAAATTCCATACCTTGCCTGTCAAAAAGTTGGATCAATTCTTTAAAAAATAAAGAATCATGTATTAATCCAGCTGGATAACGCCATTGACGCAAGCCTTTGGGTATGATTTTTTGGTAATGGACTGTTGTAAATCGAGACCTCCAGTTGGAGTTTCCTACATCTGAAAAGCTTGGTGTCGAAAAGGTTAATTTGATCAGAGAAAGAACTCTCCCTCTGTTGTTCTACTGCATCCAAAGGAGCATTGTTGTCATTGTTAGTATTAAAACTGTATTTATTGTTAAGAAAAGTACCCATAGATGGTAAAACACTTGCTTGGTTTGTTGGTAAAATTGGCGCAAGTGGTGCTCCAGGTTCAGAATTATCTTCCGAAGTATTGGTAATTGGTGCATTGTGTTGGCTCGTTGTTGCATTAATAAAACCAATGTTGTTCCGATTCCTGGTAGGTACTGCATCAAGACCCCTCGTTTCATTGGGTGGGTTCAGACCAAGAGCCTCGACACGTTGGGTTAAAGTTTCAACCCTTCCCAAAAGTAATTGTACTAGCGTGGTTAAGTCGCCAGCAGAATTGTTCTGACTACCGTCCATATTGTCTTCCTGTGTAAACAGGTTTTGCGAAACTGCTCCGGTTCCACTCGCCATATAGTAAAACTCTCACAAATGAAAAACAAGAAACCAAACTAATGAAAAGTAGGCGAGGATGAACGCAATGAGAGCCAGCAAACTGACAATAAAATAAAAGAAACTTGCATTTATTAGTAAGCGCTTTCGGTGTGGATCAGTGCCTCACCTTCATCAGACTGAAACAAAGTGAAAATCAATTAACATTCTTTATATAGAAAAAAATCTAACAATCAATAAATTAAAACCTAAATTAGTGAACCCAGTTAATTCCATATCCACATAATGGCATATATAATGATGTATTCGTATTTATTCACTATTAATTATTATTACTTATTTATATCTTATTAGATTATTAGGTTTATATTTATATATACATATATATTCATTTATTAGTAACTACATCAGCGATAGATATTTATACATAATAATTAACTAATTGACTTTTATTATATATTGTTTATTTAAATTTACTAACTAATTTATAGTTAGTTTCATCATTAATTTTGCTATTGCTAGCTTAGTCAACTAGCTATAAGGCTTGATGTTGTTTTTATTTATGGCAACTATTATGGATTTTTTTAATTAATATGTATTGCTGCTTTTTATTTTTAACTAATTCAACAAGATAAAGGAAATGTGTTCATGTTTGCACATGACTTCAAGTTAAAAACAATGTATCTTACCAGTATATTACTTGAAGAATGTGCACGAAGGATTTCCCTTTTAAGAATTAACTGGGTTCACTAATTTAGGTTTTAATTCATTGATTGTTAGATTTTTTCTATGTAAAGAATGTTAATTGATTTTCACTTTGTTTCAGTCTGATGAAGGTGAGGCACTGATCCACACCGAAAGCGCTTACTAATAAATGCAAGTTTCTTTTATTTAATTGTTACTTTGCTGGCTCTCATTGCATTCATCCTCGCCTACTTTTCAGTGCACTGGTATCATCACCATAGCTACACAGCTAGCATCCCACTGGCTGCACAGGTAGCATCTCCTTAGCTGCACAGATATCATCCTCCTTGCTGCACCAGTATCATCCCCTTAGTTGCACATGTATCATCCCGCTAGCTGCACAGGTATCATCTCCCTAGCTGCAACAGTATCATCCCCAAGCTGAACTGGTATCATCCCCATAGCTGCACAGGTATCATCCCCCTAGATGCACAGGTATGATCTATCTAGCTGCACAGGTATCATCTCCCTAGCTGCACTGGTATCATCCCCCTAGCTGCACAGGTATCACCACCCCAGCTGTGCAGGTATCATTTCTCTAGCTGCACAGGTATCATCTCCCTAGCCATACTGGTATCATCCCCTTAGCTGCACAGGTATCACCTCTCAGCTGGACAGGCATCATCTCCCTAGCTGCACTGGTATCATCCCCCTAGCTGCACAGGTATCGTCCCCTTAGCTGCACAGATATCATCCCCTAGCTACACAGGTATCATCCATGTAACTGCACAGGTATCATCTCCCTAGCTGCACAGGTATCATCTCTTTTGTTCCACTGGTATCATCTTCATAGCTGCACTTTTATTATCCCCTTAGCTTTACAGGTGTCATCTCTCTAGCTGCACAGGCATCTTCCTCATAGCTGCACAGGTATCATATCCCTTGTTGCACTGGTATGGTATTCATAGTTGCACTGGTATCATCCCCTTAGCTTACAGGTGTCATCTCTCTAGCTGCACTAGTATCATCTTCCTAGCTGCACAGATATCATCTCTCTAGCTGCACAGGTATCATCCTCCTAGCTGCACAAGTATAACCCCCTTAGTTGCACGGGTATCATCCCACTAGCTGCACAGGTATCATATCCCTTGTTTCACTGGTATCATATTCATAGCTGCACTGGTATCATCCCCTTAGCTTTACAGGTGTCATCTCTCTAGCTACAGAGGTGTCATCCCCTAATCCCTCTTTCATGCTTGGATAAACCATAATTCACCTGATATTGTAGCCATCTCTGAAACTTCATTAAAACCACACATAACCAACACTGAATTCCTTCCCCCCGGTTTTCAATCCCTCCGATCTGACCACATAAACAAAAGAGGTGGTCGTGTAGCACTAATCTACGCTAATCACTTATCCATCACTCCCTTCCCAAATCCTATCCCTTCCTTTCATAATGCTGAACTAGTAATCGGCATTCTAAAATTAAATGACCATAAAAGTATCTGCATTATCTCCCTTTATATTCTGCCTGGTAACAACACCAGTACCTTGGAAGACATCCTCTCCTGGTCCTCTTCAAATATTAAACATGAAACTTACATTATGGGAGATGTAAATATTAACTGGCAAAAAAATCAGTGACCAAAATCCCACCTTATCTATCAATCTTTTCAGTTTCACACAACTTATTAACTCTACCACTAGGCCCAACAAAACCAACCTCACAGGTTCCATCCTAGACTGGATCCTGGTGTCTCATCCAAACAAAACCACAACATCTGGTGTTATTCCAGACCCTCTAGGAGACCACCTCCCTGCCTTTACCCATAGAACAACACCCTCTTCCTCCTTCTCCCATAAACTCTTACACACTCACAACTTAACCAACTTTAACCCCTCCACTTTCTCTGATTCCCTCAAAATCACTAACTGGAACCCACTAAAAACCCTACTCCTATATGAAGCCGTTCATTTCTTCAACTCTAAATTCCTTACTGTCCTAAACTCCTTTGCTCCAATCCGTACTAAAAGAGTCAAAGCCAAGACTGCCCCTTGGCTTACTAAAGAAACCAAGAAAATTATGCAACAAAAAGATAAATCTTTGAAAAACTTTCTCCATCATAAACAACCTGAATACTTACTTAAATACAAACAGTTACGAAACCTAGCCAAAAAACATGTCATAAGAGATAAAAAGTCTCACTACAACCATTTAGAAATAAATCATGCAAACAACCTCAAACAATTCTGGAATTCTATTAACTCTCTTCTTAAGCCTGGTACAACAAAGAACCCTTGCTCTGATACCAGCAAATCTGACCAAGAAATTGCCAATCTATTCAACTCCTTCTTTACCTCTTCTATTGCTGAACTAACCAAAACCTTCCCCAACAACATATCCCCACCCCTCCTTCCCAAGTCTCCACATCCTCTCTTCCCTCTTCCCATATCTTTAAACTCAAACCCGTAGCCACCCACTTTATAAAAAAACTTCTCTCAAAACTCAAACCTTGCACCAGTGCCCCTGACAACATCCCCTCCTCCTTCTTAAAAATAAACTCAGACAGTATTGCTCTCCCTATTAGCATCCTGATAAATAGATCTCTTCTCGAGTCTTATGTACCCAAACTATGGTGCTCTGCTTTTATTCTCCCACTCCACAAAGGTGGCAAGAATTGTAATTTCTCTAACTTCCGCCCCATAGCCATCCTCTCTTCTATCTCAAAAATACTTGAAAAATGCATCCACCTGCAGCTCATGCCATTCCTAACCGAACACCAGCTACTCTCTCCCACCCAACATGGTTTCTGCCCTGGGCATAATACTAACACAGCCCTCCTCTCCTTCTTACACTCTGTCAATTCAGCTCGAGAGTCTGGTAACTTAGTTTCATCTGTTTTCTTAGATCTATCTAAAGCTTTTGATACCATCTCCCACTCCTGTCTACTAAACCATCTATCTAACCTCAACATCTCCCCAAAAACTCTATCCTGGTTTTCTAGCTATCTTTCTGACAGGTCCCAAGCCGTGAAATGGGGCCAAGCCTCCTCCAGCTTCCTTCCTACCCCCACATGAGTTCCCCAAGGCTCCATACTTGGCCCTCTGCTATTTAACATCTTTGTTAATGATTTCCAAAAAGCTATTCCCAATACCAAAATTGTCCAATACGCAGACGACTCTACTTTGATCTGCTCTGCTTCCAGCTTTAAAGAACTCCAATCTCTAACTCAAACCGCCTTCACAACCATGGAAAAATGGATGCATGAAAATCACCTCTCACTTAACGCTTACAAAACTAAGATTCTTCTTTTCACCCACTCAAAATCCACCACCACCGAAAAAAAATAATTTCAAATTTCTTGCCTTAACAACTCCAACATTAACACCATTCCCTCAGCTAAACTCCTAGGGGTCACAATTGATGAACACTTAAAATTCAATACCCATATCCAACTTAACATCAAAAACACCCATATAAAACCTGGCCTGCTATACAGAAATAATCAATTCCTCTCCCCCTCTACTCGACATACCTTAGCCACTACATATCTCCTCCCATCTCTTCTATATGGTGACCCTCTGCTTACAAATCTATCCTCTACCCTAACCTCCAAACTGGAAGTATGCTGCAAAAAAAATTTAAAATTTGCCTGCAAGGCAAATTCCCTCTCTCATCACTGCACGTCACTACAAAATCTAAATTGACTTGAACTCCCCAATCAACTAGACTACCTCCAAATTGTCTCAGCCCAAAAATTAATCTTTCAACCCACCCTCTGCCCCGTGCTATCCAATATTCACCAACCTTACACCCCCCTAGACCCCTTAGATCTTCTAACCAAAACCTTATTTCCATCCACAAACCCAAATGCCCAGCCAGTCAACTTTTACTCTCCTTTTCCCTTGCTACAAAATGGAATGCCCTTCCCTCTGTCCTGAGGACCTGTGACAACCTACACTCCTTCAAAACTTAACTCCTCTCCTATCTGCATACTCACCGAAAATTTAACTGCACACTTCACTCTAAACCCCCAAGCTCCCCTCTTCCTTCTCTCCTGTCTAACCTTCATTACCTCCATATTTCTTTCTTAGTCACACATTACTAAGGTAACTAACAACTACTCCCAACCCCATGCGATTTTCCTATCATCCTCTTAGACTCTTTCCTTAACTTCAAATGTTGCTGAATTGAAGGACTACCAACCTGAATGATTACCACCCACGATTTAAAAATTTCAACCTTTTGTATGTAAATCATTTATATCTCTGAATTCTATTTGTACTTCTAAAATGTGATCTAAAGATGTAGCTTGTCACAATGTTCTTTTGTATGCAAATCATTTTTATCTTTGAATTTTATTTGTACTTCTAAAAAAATGTTTTTATCATTATGTCTTGTAACGGGTCTACTTCTATTCACTGACTCCCATTTCGTCGAACTTTCATTTCACTGGAAGTTCATTACATCGACAAGCATTTTAGGTGGGGGGCTTCACCCCCCACACCCCCCAATGTGGGGGACTGTGCCCCCCACACCCACCTACTATATATATCAACTCCAGGGTCGCACAACATTGGGGAAGGGGGCAAATACTTGTCGATGTAATGAACTTTCAGTGAAATGAAAGTTCGACGAAATGGGAGTCAGTGAATAGAAGTAGACCCCTTGTAACATTGTATTGTGGAGCTTTTCTCCCCAGGCCTCCACTGAAAATGGGCTTTTGGCCCAGTAGACCTCCCTGTCACCAAACTGGAATAAATAAAATAAATAAAATTGCACAGATATCATCTCCCTACTGCACTGGTATCATCTCCCTAGCTGCACTGGTATCATCTCCTTAGCTGCACAGGTATCATACCCCTAGCTGCACAGATATCATCTCTCGACCTTTACAGATATCATCTCCTTAACTGCACTGGCATCACTGTCTTAGCTGCACAGGTAGCATTCCCCTTGCTGCACAGGTATCATCTCCCTAGCTGCACAGGTATCATATCCCTTGTTTCACTGGTATCGTATTCATACTTGCACTGGTATCATCCCCTTAGCTTTACAGGTGTCATCTCTCTAGTTGCACAGGTATCATCTTCATAGCTGCACAGGTATCATCCCCATAGCTGCACAGGTATCATCCCACTAGCTGCACTAGTATAATCCTCCTAGTTGCACAGGTATCATCTCCTTAGTTCCACTGGTATCATCCCGTTAGTTGCACAGGTATCATCCATGTAGCTGCATGGGTATCATCTACCTAGCTACACAAATAGCATCTCCCTAGCTGCACCAGTATCATCCCTTTAGCTGTACAGGTATCATTGCCATAGTTGCACAAGTACCATCTCCCTAGAAACACAGGTATTATCTTCCTAGCTGCACAGCTATCATCCTATTAGCTTCACAGGTATCATCTCATTAGCTGCACAAGTTTTATCCCCATAGCTGCACAAGTATCATCCCACTAGCTGCACTGGTATCATCCCCATAGTTGCAGAGATATCATCGCCCTAGCTGCACAGGTATCATCTGTCTAGCTGCATAGATATCATCTCCTTTGCTGCACTGGTATCATCTCCTTAGCTGCACAGATATCATCCTCCTTGCTGCACCAGTATCATCCCCTTAGTTGCACATTTGTCATCCCGCTAGCTGCACAGGTATCATCTCCCTAGTTGCAACAATATCATCCTCTAGCTGCACTGGTATCATCCTCATAGCTGCACAGGTATCATCCCCTTAGATGCGCAGGTATGATCTCTCTAGTTGCACAGGTACCATCTCCCTAGTTGCACTGGTATCATCCCCCTAGCTGCACAGGTATCATCTCACTAGCTGCACAGGTATAATCTCTCTAGCTGCACAGGTATCATCCCCATAACTGCACAGGTATCATCGTCTTAGCTGCACAGGTATCATCTACCTAGTTGCATAGGTATTGTCTCCCTAACTGCACTGGTATCATCTCCCTAGCTGCACTGGTACCATCCCCTTAGCTGCACAGGTATCACCTCCCCAGCTGTGCAGGTATGATCTCTCTAGCTGCACAGGTATCATTTCCCTAGCAGTACTGGTATCGTCCCCTTAGCTGCACAGGTATCACCCCCAGCTGGACAGGTATCATCTCACTAGGTGCACAGGCATCATCCTCCTAGCTGCACAGGTATCATCCCCATAGCTGCACAGATATCATCCCCTAGCTGCACAGGTATCATCCATATAACTGCACAGGTATCATCTTCCTAGCTGCACAGGTATCATCTCTTTTGTTCCACTGGTATCGTCTTCATAGCTGCACTTTTATCATCCCCTTAGCTTTACAGGTGTCATCTCTCTAGCTGCACAGGTATCATCCTTATAGATGCACAGGTATCATATCCCTTGTTGCACTGGTATCGTATTCATAGCTGCACTGGTATCATCCCCTTAGCTTACAGGTGTCATCTCTCTAGCTGCACTGGTATCATCTTCCTATCTGCACAGATATCATCTCTCTAGCTGCACAGGTATCATCATCCTAGCTGCACCAGTATCACCCCCTTAGTTGCACAGGTATCATCCCACTAGCTGCACAGGTATCATCTTCCTAGCTGCATATGTATCATATCCCATGTTTCATTGGTATCATATTCATAGCTGCACTGGTATCATCCCTTTAGCTTTATAGGTGTCATCTCTCTAGCTGCAGAGGTGTCATCCCCTAATTGCACAATTATCATCTCCCTACTGCACTGGTATCATCTCCCTAGCTGCACTGGTATCATCCCCTTGCTGCACAGGTATCATATCCCTTGTTTCACTGGTATCGTATTCATACCTGCACTGGTATCATCCCCTTAGCTTTACAGGTGTCATCCCACTAGCTGCACCGGTATCATCCTCCTAGTTTCACAGGTGTCATCCACTTAGCTGCTTGGGTATCATCCACCTTGCTACACAAATATCATCTCTCTAACTGCACAGGTATCATCCCCATAGCTGCACATATATCATCCAACTAGTTGCACCGGTATCATCCGCCTAGTTGCACAGGTATCATCTCCCTAGTTCCACTGGTATCATCCCCTTAGCTGCACAGGTATCATCCACTTAGCTGCATGGGTATCATCCACCTAGCTACACAAATATAATCTCTCTAGCTGCACAGGTATCATCCCCATAGCTACACAGGTATTATCACCCTAGCTGCACCAGTATCATCCCCTTAGCCGCACGGGTATCATTGCCATAGTTGCACAAGTACCATCTCCCTAGAAACACAGGTATCATCCTCCTAGCTGCACAGCTATCATCCTCTTAGCTTCACAGGTATCATCTCATTAGCTGCACAGGTTTTATCCCCATAGCTGCACAGGTATCACCCCACTAGCTGCACCAGTATCATCCCCTTAGTTGCAGAGATATTGTTGCCCTAGCTGCATAGGTATCATTTGTCTAGCTGCATAGGTATCTCCTTTTCTGCACTGGTATCATCACCTTAGCTGCACAGGTAGCATCCCACTAGCTGCACAGGTATCATCTCCTTAGCTGCACAGATATAATCCTCCTTGCTGCACCAGTGTCATCCTCCTAGTTGCACATGTATCATCCCACTAGCTGCACAGGTATCATCTCCCTAGCTGCAACAGTATCATCCCCTAGCTGCACTGGTATCATCCCCATAGCTGCACAGGTATCATCCTCCTAGATGCACAGGTATGATCTCTCTAGCTGCACAGGTATCATCTCCCTAGCTGCACAGGTATCATCTCACTAGCTGCACAGGTATAATCTCTCAAGCTGCACAGGTATAATCCCCATAGCTGCACATGTATCATCATATTAGCTGCACAGGTATCATCATCTTAGCTGCAGAGGTATCATCCCCCTAGTTGCACTGGTATCATCTCCCTAGCTGCACTGGTATCATCCCCCTATCTGCACAGGTACATCTCCCTACATGCACTGGTATCTTCCTAGCTGCACCAGTATCACCCCTTAGTTGCACAGGTATCATCCACATAATTGCACAGTTATCAGATCTCTAGCTACACAGGTATCATTCATATAGCTGCACAGGTATCATCTCCCTAGCTTCAGTGATATCATCTTCCTTGCTACACAGATATCATCCCCATTTCTAGTTGCCTGCCCCTTTTGTTAATTTGACCATATATCTCATTTCCTCTCTGCTTCTACTAGCTGGTGTGAGTAAGCACAACATTTTCATTTTGTGAAATCACTCCCTTTCAACTATTTAAATGTATTGGCCATCCTACTGTATTCCATAGTACCAGAATACAAAAGTGACCACCCACTTTCAATCTATCTTGCTCTTTTAAAAATAGTGACTCTCCACTAAAACTTAACTTTTAGACAGGTAAAACTTAAGTTACCTACTTTTACATCTAACTCCTCTAGTGTGCACTGCAGTGTTTAGGATAAACCATTTTTATTCATCTCAATTTTAAGAATCTGTTGGAAGATAACCAGTTACTGTAGAGCTCACATTCTGCCTCTCAGGAGTCATCTTGGTATTAGTGCTTCTGTTTTCTCCTGGTGAGAGAAGGAGTGCAGCTACATTATTTCCTGGAGACTGCTGATCACCAGAAAGCTTAATAACTGCTTTATAGGTTACAGCTTAGAATCTGTGCTTATATTCTGATCCTGGTGAGAGTAGGAGCAGAGTGCATTGATTCTTGACTCTTTCTGGTTGGAGAGTGAGTGTCTGTGCTTAACATACCTGACTGGTCAGGTTGCTATTTAAGGCATCTACCAGAAAAAGTCTACAAGCCTGTAGACCCTTGCTTCATCTGGGATGAGGCTGTGGATCACCATACAGGCCTTGGCCTGCTACTCTTCTTGAAAGTGGTGCTAAACATAGCCAGTTTTTTTTAGTTTCAGCACTCAAAACTGTTTACTTGTGTTCATCAATTGCTCAGAACTCATTGTAGACACCAATTAAACTATAAATTACTACAGCACTCAACTTTCCTCACTTCTCAAGAGGAAAACTGTTCTTAGTACTTAAATTAATAAGCACCTATCTAGGCATGTCCATGGGTCAGCTTCTGGTGTTTTCTCCTGCCCACCTGATGAATCTGGGCATCTTGGGGCAATGTAGCAATTCCTCATGTACATCAACAACCCTCTCTTCCTACCAACCAACACTACAACTTGTGAGAGATGCACTTATATAGCCAAACTGGACGCCAAGCTCTCTCCAGCCAAGACTGGACTAGACAGTCAAGGGGAGAAGGTTAACACCTGCACCACGCTACACTCAACACATAGTCCTTCGAAACCCACACTACCAAAGCCCACATATAGAAACACAAAGCACACACCCACATTCACAGAGGCTCTCAATAAAAATATGCCCAAGCAACAGAGACCTCCCAAGCTGAAATGCAGACAACCGCCACACTCCAACATTACCCAAATGACACATAGCTCACAAAATCAGTGTGCCACTCAACCTCAGCCCATAAGGCAAAACAACGTACCCAACAGACTAATCATAGGTGACTCTATAGTCAAGCACACTGATGTCCCACTCACCAGGCTAAACAAGGAGAAAGTTACTGTCAGCTGCCTGTCGGGTGCCAGGATCTGCCACATAATGCACACACGCAGGTCACTCCACAACAAATACAAATATGACTCTGTCATTGTCCATGTTGGTGTGAATGACCTGAGACGTACCTGCCTGGACTACATGAAAAGAGACATGGAGGAGCTCTCAGATCTTGTAGCCCAGGTAGCTATGACCCTAGCCCTGAGTAGCATCCTGCCATTGCCCAGAATGATACCACAGTACAAGGACAAAATAATTGACTTCAACAATTGGCTATGCTTCTGGTGCCATTCTAATAGGATCCAGTATCTGTCTGCCTGGGATGACATGATCGATAGACCACGATGCCTTGCCAGAGATGACCTGCACCTGTCACCCCTGGAATTCCGGATACTGGCTAAGGCTCTTGCCACCCCTATAATGCCTTTTTAAAGCAAGGTTCAAATGCTACATTCACCACTGTAACAGGTAGAAGCAAGCAAACTCTGAGGGTAATGCTACTCAATGCTAGAAGTCTAAACCTCAAAATGCACTTGAGGCACTCCTTAAAATGGAGAACATCAACATCTGTGCAGTGACAGAGACCTGGTTCAAGGCTAAAGAGAGCATCTTTGCATTACCAGGCTATAATTCATACCATAACTTTCGGCCACCTAACCTGGGCCGAAACACTAAAGGCGAAGGCGTGTCCATATTCATTAAGGAGATCCACACCTCCGGGCTAGTTGCTCAACATAATGCATCCAAAATTATCCAAGTGCAACTACCACTGAGCAAGACTACAATCCAGGTTGTAGCTTGTTACAGATCCCCCACCATGCCCCAGGATTCCCACGCTCATTTCTTAAGATACTGGAAAATATTAAGGTACAACTCAATACCTTAATTATGGGCAATTTCAACTACCCCACCATCAACTGGGAAAACCATTCATGTACCAACTCATTTGCTCAACATTTTCTGGAATTCATAAATTCCAATGCCTTGGATCAGCTTGTCGACAACTCCACCAGGGGCAGCACTATCCTGGACCTGGTCATTACTAATATGGGTAACTGGTGTTCCACACCAGAGGTCAACTCCTCGCTGGTCAGATCTGACCACAAGCTAATCACCCTAGACATCCATATCCAACCCCCATCCCCCATTATGGCAACCACCATCAAAAACTACTCCAAAGCCAACTTCATGCTTCTTAAGACAGAAGTGGCAAACTTCACAACACCCATGCAGATAGAAAATAGAGGTATGACTGCTGAATCTTACAAAAATGCACTGTATAAGCACATACACGACTGCATGGATTGTGTCATCCCCAACAGAACCAAGATGCAATCCTCCAAAAAAGGAAGCCAATCTGGTGGTCCCCTGCCATAAACAAGCTCTACAAAAGAAGGAACAAGCTGTTGCAAAAAAGAGTTAAATCCCAAGATTGGAGGAACTTCCTGGTCAGCCTTAGCAAGAAGCTGAGATCCCTCATAAAATCCTCCAAAGCTAGTTATGAAAATAAAATTGCCATTGATTTCAAAGACAACCACAAAGCATTCTACAGCTATGTCAAGAATCTCAATGGCAACATTCAGATCTGCTCTGAGCTACAGCACAATGGCACAAAATATACAGATCCAATCGATATTGCCAACATCCTGGCAGATAGGTTCAGTGCTAACTTTACCCCCCCTCTCACCCACCAAAGGGCCCATCTTAATACCAGAAGAATGCAAAGCCCCTGTAATCATGGATGAACAAGAAAAGACCGCACTCTCCAAAGCCAAGAGCACAGCATCCATGGGACCAGACAACATCCCAGGCTGTGTACTGCATGAACTACAGAATGAACTGGCATCCCACCTAAGTACTATGTTCAGTGATAGCCTCACCTTAGGTTATGTGCCTACTGAATGGTGCACAGCAATGGTTATCCAACTCCACAAAGTGGGTGCCACTACAGACCCCGGAAACTACAGCCCCATTAGCCTGACTAGCCTAGTCTGCAAGGCCATGGAATGCATCATCTTGGAGCTTATAAACAAAGACATAGGTAACCTCCAAACCCTGGACCCCACTCAATTTGGGTTTGAAAAAGGTAGATCATGTCTACTAAACCTGATTGACTTTTTTGAAGCAGTCACTAGAGCTGTAGATGAGGGCAAAGTAGTGCACACAGTCCATCTTGACCTCGCCAAGGCTTTCAATAGCGTTCCCCACTCTGGAATTATAGATGAACTCACTAAACTGGGCATAAATCCTTATGTCACAAGATGGGTGGCCAACTGGCTCACTGACAGAACCCACACAGTAAAAGTAGCCGACTCCAAGTCTGACATCATACCAGTGATGAGTGGAGTACCATGAGGTTCGGTCCTGGGTCCTTTCCTGTTCACCATCTACTTCTCTGAAGTGCAGGCCAACACAGCAGGTCTTTGGCTAACAAAGTTTACAGATGGCTGCAAACTGGGAGCCATAATAGAATCACCTAATGATGTAGACATTCTACAAAAGGGCCTCACAGAGACAGATGCTTGTTGTCAAAGTCCTGGCCTCAAGCTCAATGCCAAAAAGTGCATTGTCATCCCCTTTGGGAAAAACTCGGTACCCATGAACTACCACATAGGAGGTAGCTAAACACTGAAAGTGTGATAAGAGACCTCGGGAGACAGGTAGACATTAGTCCCTCCTTTGATAACCACATCACCACAGTAGTCAGGAAATCCCTCTACATGGCACACCTCATCACAAAAGGGTTCTCCTCTAGAAAAAAGGACGCCATTGTTCCACTCTACTCATCCCTCATCAGACCCATTATAGAGTACAATGCCCTGTTTGGCATGTATCTCACTAGACACCTACAACAATTGAAAAGGCCACAGAAATACCTCACTAAGAGAATTTCCAGCCTCAAGCAGATGCCATATGCAAACCATCTCAAAAATACCCAGCTCTACTCTGTTGCATATTGCCTACTCAGAGACGATCTCTGCCTAGCATACAAAGTTATGTCAAACTCAGAGCTGTTGGACATGCTACACTTAAAGAAACCACATGTTCCAGTGACCTAAACCTTGTCACCACAATAAACAGAGCATGCTGGAGGGATAGATTCCTGTCCCAGAGACTTCCCATACCCTGGAACAAACTACTCATTCATGTCAAGCAAAGCTCCACATTGCTCCTCTTTAAAAAAATCTTGATGACTGGATGGGAAATAGAAAATTCACCCCGGGGATCACTTATGCAGTACTGCTTGACAGGGGCACAGGAAAATAATTTTCTTGGGTGGAGAAAGCTAGGGAACCTTTTTGACTAGGCTTATGTAAGTCCCAGGACTGATAGCCTTGTACCTACCTATGAACCTATAACTGCACAGGTATCATCTCCATAGCTGCACAGGTATAATCTCCCTAGTTCTATTGGTATCATCTTCATAGCTGCACTGGTATAATCCCCTTAGCTGCACAGGTGTCTTATCCCTAGCTGCACTGGTATTATCCTCATAGCTGCACAGGTATCATCCTCATAGCAGTACAGGTATCATTCTCCTAGCTGAATAGGTATTATCTCCCTAGTTCCACCGGTATCATCCTTCTAGCTGCACAGGTATCATCCCCCTAGCTGCACTGGTATCATCCCCTTGGCTGCACCGGTATCACCCCCTTAGCTGCACAGGTGTCATTCCCCTAGTTGCACAGGTATCATCTCTCTAGTTGCATGGGTATCATCTCCATAGCTGCACAAGTATCATCTCCCTAGTTCCACTGGTATCATCTCCCTAGCTGGACAGATTTCATCCTCTTAGCTGCACTGATATCAGCTTGCTAGTGGCATAGGTATCATCCCCATAGCTGCAGAGGTATCACCTCCCTAGCTGCACAAGTGTCATCCCCTTAGCTGCTGCACAGGTATCATCTCCCTAAATACACAGATATCGTCCTCCTAGCTGCACAGGTATCATCCTCGTAGCTTCACAGGTATCATCTCCTTAGCTGCACATGTTTTATCCCCATAGCTGCACAGCTATCATTCCCCCTAGTTGCACTGGTATCATCACCTTAGCTGCACAGGTAGCATAACCCTAGCTGCACAGATATAATCTCCTTAGCTGCACATGTATCATCCCCTTAGCTGCACACTTATCATCCCCCTAGCTGCATAGGTATCATCTCCTTAGCTGCACTGGTATCATCCCCCTAGCTGCACAGGTATCATCCCACTAACTGCACTGGTATCATTACCTTAGCTACACAGGTAGCATAGCCCTAGCTACACAGGTATCATCCCCTCGCTGCACCAGTATCATCCCCTTAGCTGCACACTTATAATCCTCTTGGCTGCACAGGTATCATATCCCTAGCTGCACAGGTATCATCCCCCTAGCTGCACAGGTATTTTCTCCCAAGCTGCAAAGGTATCATCCTCCAAGCTGAGCCAGTACTAACCTCTTAGTAGCACAGGAATCATCCCCCAAGCTGCACAGGTATCATCTCTCTAGCTGCATGGGTATCATCTTCCTAGCTGCAGTGGTATCAACCTCATAGCTGTACCAGTATCATCCCCTTAGTTGCACACGTATCATCCCCTAAGCTGCACAGGTATCATCTCCCTAGCTGCAACAGCATCATCCCCTAGCTGCACAGGTATAATCCCCATAGCTGCACAGATATCATTCCCCTACATTCATATGTATCATCTCTCTTGCTGCACAGTTATCATCTCTCTAGCTGTACAGGTATCATCCCCATAGCTGCACAGGTATCATCCCCATAGCAACACAGGTATCATCTCCCTAGCTGCACAGGTATCATCTGCTTAGTTGCACCGGTATTGTCCCCTTAGCTGCATGAGTATCATCCCACTAGCTGCACAGGTATCATCTGTCTATCTTCACAGGTATCATCGCCTTAGCTGCACAGGTAACATTCACCTTGCTGCACAGGTATCATCTCCCTAGCTGCACAGATGTCATATCCCTTGTTGCACTGGTATTGTATTCATAGCTGCACTGGTATCATCCCCTTAGCTTACAGGTGTCATCTCTCTAGCTACACATGTATCATCTTCCTAGCTGCACAGATATCATCTCTCTAGTTGCACAGGTATCATCCTCCTAGCTGCACCAGTATCACCCCTTAGTTGCACAGGTATCACCCCCCTAGCTGCACAGATATCATCTCCCTAGCTGCACAGATATCATACCCTTGTTTCACTGGTATCATATTCATAGCTGCACTGGTAAAATCCTCTTAGCTTTACAGGTGTCATCTCTCTAGCTGCAGAGGTGTCATCCCCTAATTGCGCAGATATCATATTCCTACTGCACTGGTATCATCTCCCTAGCTGCACTAGTATCATCCCCTTAGCTACACAGGTATCATCCCCTAGCTGCACAGGTATCATCTCTCTACCTTTGCAGGTATCATCTCCTTAGCTGCACTGGTATCATCACCTTAGCCGCACAGGTAATATTCCCCTTGCTGCACAGGTATCATCACCCTAGCTGCACAGGTATCATATCCCTTGTTTCACTGGTATCATATTCATACCTGCACTGGTATCATCCCCTTAGCTTTACAGGTGTCATTTCCCTAGCTGCACAGGTATCATCTTCATAGCTGCAAAGGTATCATCCGCATAGCTGCACAGGTATCATCCCACTAGCTGCACAGGAATCATCCTCCTAGTTGCACAGGTATCTTCTCCCTAGTTCCACTGGTATCATCCCCTTAGCTGCATAGGTATCATCCACTTAACTGCACGGGTATCATCCACCTAGCTACACAAATATCATTTCTCTAGCTGCACAGGTATCATCCTCCTAGCTGCACAGCTATTATCCTCTTAGCTTCACAGGTATCATCTCATTAGCTGCACAAGTTTTATCCCCATAGCTGCACAGGTATAATCCCACTAGCTGCACTAGTATCATCTCCTTAGTTGCACAGATATCATCACCCTAGCTACACAGGTATCATCTGTCTAGCTGCATAGATATCATCTTCTTTGCTGGACTGGCATCATCACCTTAGCTCCACAGGCAGCATCCCGCTAGCTGCACAGGTATCATCTCCTTAGCTGCACAGGTATCATCTTCCTTGCTTCACCAGTATCATCCCCTTAGTTGCTCATGTATCATCCCACTAGCTGCACAGGTATCATCCTCCTAGCTGCACCAGAATCACCCCCTTAGTTGCACAAGTTTCATCCCCTAGCTGCACAGGTATCATCTCTCTAGCTGCACATGTATCATCCCCATAGCTGCATATGTATCATTGTCTTAGCTGCACAGGTATCATCCCCCTAGTTGCACAGGTGTTGTCTCCCTAGCTGCACTGGTATCACCTCCCTAGCTGCACTGGTACCATCCCCTTAGCTACACAGGTATCACTTCCTTTAGCTGCACAGGTATCATCTCACTAGCTGCACAGGTATCATCTCCCTAACTGTACTGGTATTGTCACCTTAGCTGCACAGGTATAACCCCCCCAGCTGGACAGGTATCATCTCCCTAGGTGCACAGGTATCATCCTCCTAGCTGCACTGGTATCATCCCCATAGCTGCACATATATCACCCCCTAGCTGCACAGGTTTCATCCCTGTAACTGCACAGGTATCATCTCCCTAGCTGGACAGGTATCATGTCCCTTGTTCCACTGGCATCGTCTTCATAGCTGCACTTTTATCATCCCCTTAGCTTTACAGTTGTCATCCTTCTAGCTGCACATGTATCATCCCCAAATCTGCACAGGTGTCATCCCCAAAGCAGCACAGGTATCTTCTCCTTAGCTGTACAGGTTTCATCCCCATAGCTGCACAGCTATCATCCCTTTAACTGCATTGGTATCATTGCCTTAGTTGCAGAGGTAGTATATCCCTAGCTGCACAGGTATCATCCTCCTAGCTGCACCAGTATCATCCCCTTAGTTGCACACTTATTATCCCCTTAGCTGCACAGGTACCATCTCCCTAGCTGCACAGGTATCACCCCCCCTAGTTGCACAGATATCATCTCCCAAGCTGCAAAGGTATCATCATCCTAGCTGCACCAGTATCAGCCTCTTAGTTGCACAGGAATCATCCCCCAAGTTGCACAGGTATCATCTCTCTAGCTGCACAGGTATCATCTCCCTAGCTGCAAAAGTATCATCCCCTAGCTGCACATTTATCATCCCCATAGCTGCACAGGTATCACCCCATAGCAGCACAGGTATCATCTCCCTAGCTGCACATGTATCATCTGCTTAGTTGCACTGGTATCATCCCCTTACATGCATATCATCCCCCAAGCTGCACAGGTATCATCTCTTTACCTTCACAGGTATCATCTCCTTTACTGCCCTGGTATCATTGCCTTAGGTGTACAGGTAGCAATCCCTAGTTGCACAGGTATCATCTCCCTAGCTGCACAGGTATCATATCCCTTATTGCACTGGTATCATATTCATAGCTGCACTGGTATCATCCCCTTAGCTTGCAGGTGTCATCTCTCTAGCTGCACGGGTATCATCTTCCTAGTTGCACAGATATCATCTCTCTAGCTGCACATGTATCATCCTCCTAACTGCCCCAGTATCACCCCCTTAGTTGCACAGGTATCACTGCCCTAGCTGCACAGGTATCATCTCTCTAGCTGCACAGGTATCATATCCCTTGTTTCACTGGTATCATATTTATAGCTGCACTGGTATCATCCCCTTAGCTTTACAGGTGTCATCTCTCTAGCTGCAGAGGTGTCATCCCATAATTACACAGATATAATTTCCCTACTACACTGGTATCATCTCCCTAGCTGCACTGGCATCATCCCCTTAGCTGCACAGGTGTCATCCCCCTAGCTGCACAGGTATCATCCACCTAGTTGCACAGGTATCATCTCTTTAGTTCCACTGATATCATCCCCTTAGCTTTACAGGTGTAATCTCTCTAGCTGCATAGGTATCATCTTCATAGCTGCACAGGTATCACCCCCATAGCTGCAGAGGTATCATCCCACTAGCTGCACCAGTATCATCCACCTAGTTGCACAGGTATCATCTCTTTAGTTCCACTGATATCATCCCCTTAGCTGCACAGGTATCATCCACTTAGCTGCATGGGTATCAGCCACCTAGCAACACAAATATCATCTCTCTAGCTGCACAGGTATCTTCCCCATAGCTGCACAGGTATCATCTCCCTAGCTGCACCAGTATCATCTCCTTAGCTGCAGAGGTATGATCTCCATAGCTGTACAAGTACCATCTCCTTAGAAACACAGACATCATCCTCCTATCTGCACAGCTATCATCCTCTTAGCTTCACAGGTATCATCTCATTAGCTGCACAGGTTTTATCCTCATAGCTGCACAGGTATCATCCCACTAGCTGCACTGTATCATCCCCTTAGTTGCAGAGATATCATTGCCCTAGCTGCACAAGTATCATCTGTCTAGCTGCATAGGTATCATCTCCTTTGCTGCACTGGTATCATCACCTTAGCTGCACAGGAAGCATCCCACTAGCTGCACAGGTATCATCTCCTTAGCTGCACAGGTATCATCCTCCTTGCTGCACCATTATCATCCCCTTAGTTGCACATGTATCATCCCTCTAGCTGCACAGGTATCATCTCCCTAGCTGCAACAGTATCATCCCCTAGCTGCACTGGTATCATCCCCATAGCTGCACAGGTATCATCCCCATAGATGCACAGGTATGATCTCTCTCTCTAGCTGCACAGGTATCATCTCCCGAGCTGCACTGGTATCATCCCCCTAGCTGCACAGGTATCATCTCACTAGCTGCACAGGTATCATCTCTCTAGCTGCACAGGTATCATCCCCATAGCTGCACAGGTATCATCGTCTTAGCTGCACAGGTATCATCCACCTAGTTGCACAGGTATTGTCTCCCTAACTGCACTGGTATCATCTCTCTAGCTGCACTGGTACCATCCTCTTAGCTGCACAGGTATCACCATCCTAGCTGTGCAGGTATCATCTCTCTAGCTGCACAGGTATCATCTCCCTAGCCATACTGGTATCGTCCCCTTAGCTACACAGGTATCACCCACCCAGCTGGACAGGTATCATCTCTCTAGCTGCACAGGTATCATCTCTTTTGTTCCACTGGTATAGTCTTCATAGCTGCACTTTTATCATCCCGTTAGCTTTACTGGTGTCATCACGTTAGCTGCACAGGTATCATCCTCCTAGCTGCACAGGTATCATCCCCATAGCTGCACAGGTATCATCCCCCTAGCTGCACAGGTATCATCCACCTAGCTAAACCGATATCATTCTACTAGTTGCACAGGTATCATCTCTCTAGTTCCACCTGTATCATCCCCTAGCTGCACAGGTAGCATCTCTTTAGCTGCACATATTTTATCTGCATAGCTGCACAGGTATCACCCCCCCTAGCTGCATGAGTATCATCCCCGTAGCTGCAGACGTATCATCCCCTAGTTGCACAGGTATCATCTCCCTACTGAATTGGTATCATCTCCCTAGCTGCACTGGTATCATCCCCTTAGCTTACAGGTGTCATCTCTCTAGCTGCACGGATATCATCTTTCCAGTTGCACAGATGTCATCTCTCTAGCTGCACAGGTATCATCCTCCTAGCTGCACCAGTATCACCCCCTTAGTTGCATGGGTATCATCCCACTAGCTGTACAGGTATCATCTCCCTAGGTGCACAGGTATCATATCCCTTGTTTCACTGGTATCATATTCATAGCTGCACTGGTATCATCCCCTTAGCTTTACAGGTGTCATCTCTCTAGCTACAGAGGTGTCATCCCCTAATTGCACAGATATCATCTCCCTACTGATCTGGCATCATCTCCCTAGCTGCACTGGTATCATCCCCTTAGCTGTACAGGTATCATCCCCCTAGCTGCACAGATATCATCTCTTTACCTTTGCAGGTATCATCTCCTTAGCTGCACTGGTATCATTGCCTTAGCTGCACAGGTAGCATTCCCCTTGCTGCACAGGTATCATCTCCCTAGCTTTACAGGAGTCATCTCTCTAGCTGCACAGGTATCATCTTCATAACTGCATGGGTATCATCCCCATAGCTGCACAGGTATCATCCCACTAGCTGTACCGGTATCATCTCCTTAGCTGCACAGGTATCATCCACTTAGCTGCATGGATATCATCCACCTAGCTACACAAATATCATCTCTCTAGCTGCACAGGTATCATCCCCGTAGCTGCACAGGTATCATCTCCCTAGCTGTACCAGTATCATCCCCTTAGCTGCACAGGTATCACTGTCATAGTTGCACAAGTACCATCTCCCTAGAAACACAGGTATCATCCTCCTAGCTGTACAGCTATCATCCTCTTAGCTTCACAGGTATCATCTCATTAGCTGCACAGGTTATATCCCCATAGCTGCACAGGTATCATCCCACTAGCTGCACCGGTATCATCCCCTTAGTTGCAGAGATATCATCTCCCTGGCTGCACAGGTATCATCTGTCTAGCTGCATAGGTATCATCTCCTTTGCTGCACTGGTATCATCACCTTAGCTACACAGGTAGCATCCCACTGGCTGCACAGGTAGCATCCCCTTAGCTGCACAGATATCATCCTCCTTGCTGCATCAGTATCATCCCCTTAGTTGCACATGTATCATCCCACTAGCTGCACAGGTATCATCTCCCTAGCTGCAACAGTATCATCCCCAAGCTGCACTGGTATCATCCCCATAGCTGCACAGGTATCATCCTCATAGATGCACAGGTATGATCTATCTAGCTGCACAGGTATCATCTCACTAGCTGCACAGGTATCATCTCTCTAGCTGCACAGGTATCATCCCCATAGCTGCACATGTATCATCGTCTAAGCTGCACAAGTATCATCCACCTAGTTGCACAGGTATTGTCTCCCTAACTGCACTGGTATCATCTCCCTAGCTGCACCGGTACCATCCCCTTAGCTGCACAGGTATCACCACCCCAGCTGTGCAGGTATCATCTCTCTAGCTGCTAAGGTATCATCTCCCTAGCCGTACTGGTATCATCCCCTTAGCTGCACAGGCATCACCCCCCAGCTGGACAGGCATCATCTCACTAGGTGCACAGGTATCATCCCCCTAGCTGCACAGGTATCATCCCCTTAGCTGCACAGATATCATCCCCTAGCTACACAGGTATCATCCATGTAACTGCACAGGTATCATCACCCTAGCTGCACAGGTATCATCTCTTTTGTTCCACTGGTATCATCTTCATAGCTGCACTTTTATCATCCCCTTAGCTTTACAGGTGTCATCTCTCTAGCTGCACAGGCATCATCCTCATAGCTGCACAGGTATCATATCCCTTGTTGCACTGGTATGGTATTCATAGCTGCACTGGTATCATTCCCTTAGCTTACAGGTGTCATCTCTCTAGCTGCACTGGTATCATCTTCCTAGTTGCACAGATATCATCTCTCTAGCTGCACATGTATCATCCTCCTAGCTGCACAAGTATCACCCCCTTTGTTGCACGGGTATCATCCCACTAGCTGCACAGGTATCATAACCCTTGTTTCACTGGTATCATATTCATAGCTGCACTGGTATCATCCCCTTAGCTTTACAGGTGTCATCTCTCTAGCTACAGAGGTGTCATCCCCTAATCCCTCTTTCATGCTTGGATAAACCATAATTCACCTGATATTGTAGTCATCTCTGAAACTTCGTTAAAACCACACATAACCAACACTGAATTCCTTCCCTCCGGTTTTCAATCCCTCCGATCTGACCACATAAACAAAAGAGGTGGTGGTGTAGCACTAATCTACGCTAATCACTTATCCATCACTCCCTTCCCAAATCCTACCCCTTCCTTTCATAATGCTGAACTAGTAATTGGCATTCTAAAATTAAATGACCATAAAAGTATCTGCATTATCTCCCTTTATATTCTGCCTGGTAACAACACCGATACCTTGGAAGACATCCTCTCCTGGTCCCCCTCAAATATTAAACATGAAACTTACATTATGGGAGATGTAAATATTAACTGGCAAAAAATCAGTGACCAGAATCCCACCTTATCTATCAATCTTTTCAATTTCACACAACTTATTAACTCTACCACTAGGCCCAACAAAACCAACCTCACAGGTTCCATCCTAGACTGAATCCTGGAGTCTCATCCAAACAAAACCACAACATCTGGTGTCATTCCAGACCTTCTAGGAGACCACCTCCATGCCTTTACCCATAGAACAACACCCTCTTCCTCCTTCTCCCATAAACTCTTACACACTCACAACTTAACCAACTTTAACCCCTCCACTTTCTCTGATTCCCTCAAAATCACTAACTGGAACCCACTAAAAACCCTACTCCTAGATGAAGCCGTTCATTTCTTCAACTCCTTACTGTCCTAAACTCCTTAGCTCTAATCCATACTAAAAGAGTCAAAGCCAAGACTGCCCCTTGGCTTACTAAAGAAACCAAGAAAATTATGCAACAAAAAGATAAATCTTGGAAAAACTATCTCCATCATAAACAACCTGAATACTTACTTAAATACAAACAGTTACGAAACCTAGCCAAAAAACATGTCATAAGAGATAAAAAGTCTCACTACAACCATTTAGAAATAAATCATGCAAACAACCTCAAACAATTCTGGAATTCTATTAACTCTCTTCTTAAGCCTGGTACAACAAAGAACCCTTGCTCTGATACCAGCAAATCTGACCAAGAAATTGCCAATCTATTCAACTCCTTCTTTACCTCTTCTATTGCTGAACTAACCAAAACCTTCCCCCACAACATATCCCCACCCCTCCTTCCCAAGTCTCCACATCCTCTCTTCCCTCTTCCCATATCTTTAAACTCAAACCCGTAGCCACCCACTTTATAAAAAAACTTCTCTCAAAACTCAAACCTTGCACCAGTACCCCTGACAACATCCCCTCCTCCTTCTTAAAAATAGCCGCAGACAGTTTTGCTCTCCCTATTAGCATCATGATAAATAGATCTCTTCTCGAGTCTTATGTACCCAAACTATGGTGCTCTGCTTTTATTCTCCCACTCCACAAAGTTGACAAGAATTGTAATTTCTCTAACTTCTGCCCCATAGCCATCCTCTCTCCTATCTCAAAAATACTTGAAAAATGCATCCACCTGCAGCTCATGCCATTCCTAACCGAACACCAGCTACTCTCTCCCACCCAACATGGTTTCTGCCCTGGGCATAATACTAACACAGCCCTCCTCTCCTTCTTACACTCTGTCAATTCAGCTCGAGAGTCTGATGACTTAGTTTCATCTGTTTTCTTAGATCTATCTAAAGCTTTTGATACCATCTCCCACTCCTGTCTACTAAACCATCTATCTAACCTCAACATCTCCCCAAAAACTCTATCCTGGTTTTCTAGCTATCTTTCTGACAGGTCCCAAGTCGTGAAATGGGGCCAAGCCTCCTCCAGCTTCCTTCCTCCCCCCACAGGAGTTCCCCAAGGCTCCATACGTGGCCCTATGCTATTTAACATCTTCGTTAATGATTTTCAAAAAGCTATTCCCAATACCAAAATTGTCCAATACGCAGACGACTCTACTTTGATCTGCTCTGCTTCCAGCTTTAAAGAACTCCAATCTCTAACTCAAACCGCCTTCACAACCATGGGAAAATGGATGCATGAAAATCACCTCTCACTTAACGCTAACAAAACTAATAGTCTTCTTTTCACCAACTCAAAATCCACCACCACCGAAACAAAATAATTTCAAATTTCTTGCCTTAACAACTCCAACATTAACACCGTTCCCTCAGCTAAACTCCTAGAAGTCACAATTGATGAACACTTAAAATTCAATACCCATATCCAACTTAACATCAAAAAAACCCATATAAAACCCGGCCTGCTATACAGAAATAATCAATTCCTCTCCCCCTCTACTCGACATACCTTAGCCACTACATATCTCCTCCCATCTCTTCTATATGGTGACCCTCTGCTTACAAATCTATCTTCTACCCTAACCTCCAAACTGGAAGTATGCTACAATAAAATTTTGAAATTTGCCTCCAAGGCAAATTCCCTCTCTCATCACTGCACATCACTACAAACTCTAAATTGACTTGAACTCCCCAATCAACTAGACTACCTCCAAATTGTCTCAGCCCACAAATTAATCTTTCAACCCACACTCTGCCCTGCACTATCCAATATTCTCCAACCTTACACCCCCCTTGACCCCTTAGATCTTCTAACCAAAACCTTATTTCCATCCACAAACCCAAATGCCCAGCCAGTCAACTTTTACTCTCCTTTTCCCTTGCTAAAAAATGGAATGCCCTTCCCTCTGTCCTGAGGACCTGTGACAACCTACACTCCTTCAAAACTTAACTCCTCTCCTACCTGCATACTTACCGAAAATGTAACTGCACACTTCACTCTAAACCCCCAAGCTCCCCTCTTCCTTCTCTCCTGGCTAACCTTCATTACCTCCATATTTCTCTCTTACTCACACATTGCTAAGGTAACTAACAACTACTCCCAACCCTATGCAATTTTCCTATCATCCTCCTAGACTCTTTCCTTAACTTCAAATGTTGCTGAATTGAAGGACTACCAACTTGAATGATTACCACCCACGATTTAAAAATTTCAACCTTTTGTATGTAAATCATTTATATCTTTGAATTCTATTTGTACTTCTAAAAATGTGATCTAAAGATGTAGCTTGTCACAATGTTCTTTTGTATGTAAATCATTTTTATCTTTGAATTTTATTTGTACTTCTAAAAAAATGTTTTTATCATTATGTCTTGTAACATTGTATTGTGGAGCTTTTCTCCCCAGGCCTACACTGAAAATGGGCCTTTGGGCCAGTAGACCTCCCTGTCACCAAACTGGAATAAATAAAATAAATAAAATTGCACATATATCATCTCCCTACTGCACTGGTATCATCTCCCTAGCTGCACTGGTATCATCTCCTTAGCTGCACAGGTATCATACCCCTAGCTGCACAGATATCATCTCTCTACCTTTACAGATATCATCTCCTTAACTGCACTGGTATCACTGTCTTAGCTGCACAGGTAGCATTCCCCTTGCTGCACAGGTATCATCTCCCTAGCTGCACAGGCATCATATCCCTTGTTTCACTGGTATCGTATTCATACTTACACTGGTATCATCCCCTTAGCTTTACAGGTGTCATCTCTCTAGTTGCACAGGTATCATCTTCATAGCTGCACAGGTACCATCCCCATAGCTGCACAAGTATCATCCCAATAGCTGCACTAGTATAATCCTCCTAGTTGCACAGGTATCATCTCCTTAGTTCCACTGGTATCATCCCCTTAGCTGCACAGGTATCATCCACGTAGCTGCATGGGTATCATCTACCTAGCTACACAAATAGCATCTCCCTAGCTGCACAAGTATCATCCCTTTAGCTGTACAGGTATCATTGCCATAGTTGCACAAGTACCATCTCCCTAGAAACACAGGTATCATCTTAATAGCTGCACAGCTATCATCCTCTTAGCTTCACAGGTATCATCTCATTAGCTGCACAGGTTTTATCCCCAGTAGCTGCACAGGTATCATCCCACTAACTGCACCAGTATCATCCCCATAGTTGCAGAGATATCATCGCCCTAGCTGCACAGGTATCATCTGTCTAGCTGCATAGATATCATCTCCTTTGCTGCACTGGTATCATCATCTTAGCTGCACAGGTAGAATTCCACTAGCTGCACAGGTATCATCTCCTTAGCTGCACAGATATCATCCTCCTTGCTGCACCAGTATAATCCCCTTAGTTGCACATTTGTCATCCCGCTAGCTGCACAGGTATCATCTCCATAGCTGCAACAATATCATTCTCTAGCTGCACGGGTATCATCCCCAGAGCTGCACAGGTATCATCCCCTTAGATGCGCAGGTATGACCTCCCTAGTTGCACAGGTATCATCTCCCTAGTTGCACTGGTATCATCCCCCTAGCTGCACAGGTATCATCTCACTAGCTGCACAGGTATAATCTCTCTAGCTGCACAGGTATCATCGCCATAGCTGCACAGGTTTCATCATCTTAGCTGCACAGGTATCATCCACCTAGTTGTATAGGTATTGTCTCCCTAACTGCACTGGTATCATCTCCCTAGCTGCACTGGTACCATCCCCTTAGCTGCACAGGTATCACCCCCCCAGCTGGACAGGTATCATTTCGCTAGGTGCACAGGTATCATCCTCCTAGCTTCCCAGGTATCATCCCCATAGCTGCACAGATATCATCCCCTAGCTGCACAGGTATCATCCATATAACTGCACAGGTATCATCTTCCTAGCTGCACAGGTATCATCCCTTTTGTTCCACTGGTATCGTCTTCATAGCTGCACTTTTATCGTCCCCTTAGCTTTACAGGTGTCATCTCTCTAGCTGCACAGGTATCATTCTCATAGATGCACAGGTATCATATCCCTTGTTGCACTGGTATCGTATTCATAGCTGCACTAGTATCATCCCCTTAGCTTACAGGTGTCATCTCTCTAGCTGCACTGGTATCATCTTCCTATCTGCACAGATATCATCTCTCTAGCTGCAAAGGTATCATCATCCTAGCTGCACCAGTATCACCCCCTTAGTTGCACAGGTATCATCCCACTAGCTGCACAGATATCATCTTCCTAGCTGCACATGTATCATATCCCTTGTTTCATTTGTATCATATTCATAGCTGCACTGGTATCATCCCTTTAGCTTTATAAGTGTTATCTCTCTGGCTGCAGAGGTGTCATCCCCTAATTGCACAATTATCATCTCCCTACTGCACTGGCATCATCTCTCTAGCTGCACTGGTATCATCCCCTTAGCTGCACAGGTATCATCCCCCTAGCTGCACAGGTATCACCTCTCTGCCTTCACAGGTATCATCTCCTTAGCTGCATTGGTATAGCTGACTTAGCTGCACAGGTAGCATTCCCCTTGCTGCACAGGTATCATCTCCCTAGCTGCACAGGTATCATATCCCTTGTTTCACTGGTATCATATTCATACCTGCACTGGTATCATCCCCTTAGCTTTACAGGTGTCATCTCTCTAGCTGCACAGGTATCATCTTCATAGCTGCACAGGTATCATCCTCATAGCTGCACAGGTATCATCCCACTAGCTGCACCGGTATCATACGCCTAGCTGCACAGGTATCATCTCCCTAGTTCCACTGGTATCATCCCCTTAGCTGCACAGGTATCATCCACTTAGCTGCATGGGTATCATCCACCTTGCTACACAAATATCATCTCTCTAACTGCACAGGTATCATCCCCATAGCTGCACATATATCATCCCACTAGTTGCACCGGTATCATACGCCTAGCTGCACAGATATCATCTCCCTAGTTCCACTGGTATCATCCCCTTAGCTGCACAGGTATCATCCACTTAGCTGCATGGGTATCATCCACCTAGCTACACAAATATAATCTCTCTAGCTGCACAGGTATCATCCCCATAGCTACACAGGTATTATCTCCCTAGCTGCACCAGTATCATCCCCTTAGCCGCACGGGTATCATCGCCATAGTTGCACAAGTACCATCTCCCTAGAAACACAGGTATCATCCTCCTAGCTGCACAGCTATCATCCTCTTAGCTTCACAGGTATCATCCCTTTAGCTGCACAGGTTTTATCCCCATAGCTGCACATGTGTCATCCCACTAGCTGCACCAGTATCATCCCCTTAGTTGCAGAGATATTGTTGCCCTAGCTGCATAGGTATCATCTGTCTAGCTGCATCGGTATCATCTCCTTTTCTGCACTAGTATCATCACTTTAGCTGCACAGGTAGCATCCCACTAGCTGCACAGATATAATCTCCTTAGCTGCACAGATATCATCCTCCTTGCTGCACCAGTGTCATCCTCCTAGTTGCACATGTATCATCCCACTAGCTGCACAGGTATCATCTTCCTAGCTGCAACAGTATCATCCCCTAGCTGCACTGGTATCATCCCCATAGCTGCACAGGTATCATCCTCCTAGATGCACAGGTATGATCTCTCTAGCTGCACAGGTATCATCTCCCTAACTGCACAGGTATCATCTCACTAGCTGCACAGGTATCATCTCTCTAGCTGCACAGGTATAATCCCCATAGCTGCACAGGTATCATCATCTTAGCTGCACAGGTATCATCATCTTAGCTGCAGAGGGATCATCCCCCTAGTTGCACTGGTGTCATCTCTCTAGCTGCACTGGTATCATCCCCCTATCTGCACAGGTACATCTCCCTACCTGCACTGGTATCTTCCTAGCTGCACCAGTATCACCCCTTAGTTGCACAGGTATCATCCCCATAATTGCACAGTTATCAGGTCTCTAGCTACACAGATATCATCCATATAGCTGCACAGGTATCATCTCCCTAGCTTCAGTGATATCATCTTCCTTGCTACACAGGTATCATCCCCATTTCTAGTTGCTTGCCCCTTTTGTTAATTTGACCATATATCTCATTTCCTCTCTGCTTTTACTAGCTGGTGTGAGTAAGCACAACATTTTCATTTTGTGAAATCACTCCCCTTCAACTATTTAAATGTATTGGCCATCCTACTGTATTCCATAGTACTGAAATACAAAAGTGACCACCCACTTTCAATCTATCTTGCTCTTTTAAAAATAGTGACTCTCCACTAAAACTTAACTTTTAGACAGGTAAAACTTAAGTTACCTACTTTTACATCTAACTCTTCTAGTGTGCACTGCAGTGTTTAGGATAAACCATTTTTATTCATCTCAACTTTAAGAATCGGTTGGAAGATAACCAGTTACTGTAGAGCTCACATTCTGCCTCTCAGGAGTCATCTTGGTATTAGTGCTTCTGTTTTCTCCTGGTGAGAGAAGGAGTGCAGCTACATTATTTCCTGGAGACTGCTGATCACCAGAAAGCTTAATAACTGCTTTATAGGTTACAGCTTAGAATCTGTGCTTATATTCTGATCCTGGTGAGAGTAGGAGCAGAGTGCATTGATTCTTGACTCTTTCTGGTTGGAGAGTGAGTGTCTGTGCTTAACATACCTGACTGGTCAGGTTGCTATTCGAGGCATCTACCAGAAAAAGTCTAAAAGCCTGTAGACCCTTGTTTCATCTGGGACTAGGCTGTGGATCACCATACAGGCCTTGGCCTGCTACTCTTCTTGAGAGTGGTGCTAAACCTAGCCTTTTTCTTTTTAGTTTCAGCACTCAAAACTGTTTACTTGTGTTCAGCACTTGCTCAGAACTCATTGTAGACACTAAATAAACTATAAATTACTACAGCACTCAACTTTCCTCACTTCTCAAGAGGAAAACTGTTCTTAGTACTTAAATTAATAAGCACCTATCTAGGCATGTCCATGGGTCAGCTTCTGGTGTTTTCTCCTGCCCACCTGATGAATCTGGGCATCTTGGGGCAATGTAGCAATTCCTCATGTACATCGACAACCCTCTCTTCCTACCAACCAACACTACAACTTGTGAGAGATGCACTTATATAGCCAAACTGGACGCCAAGCTCTCTCCAGCCAAGACTGGACTAGACAGTCAAGGGGAGAAGGTTAACACCTGCACCACGCTACACTCAACACATAGTCCTTCAAAACCCACACTACCAAAGCCCACACATAGAAACACAAAGCACACACCCACATTCACAGAGGCTCTCAATAAAAATATGCCCAAGCAACAGAGACGTCCCAAGCTGAAATGCAGACAACCACCACACTCCAACACTACCCAAATGACACAAAGCCCACAAAATCAGTGTGCCACTCAACCTCAGCCCATAAGGCAAAACAACGTACCCAACAGACTAATCATAGGTGACTCTATAGTCAAGCACACTGATGTCCCACTCACCAGGCTAAACAAGGAGAAAGTTACTGTCAGCTGCCTGTCGGGTGCCAGGATCTGCCACATAATGCACACACGCAGGTCACTCCAAAACAAATACAAATATGACTCTGTCATTGTCCATGTTGGTGTGAATGACCTGAGACGTGCCTGCCTGGACTACATGAAAAGAGACATGGAGGAGCTCTCAGATCTTGTAGCCCAGGTAGCTATGACCCTAGCCCTGAGTAGCATCCTGCCATTGCCCAGAATGATACCACAGTACAAGGACAAAATAATTGACTTCAACAATTGGCTAAGCTTCTGGAGCCATTCTAATAGGATCCAGTATCTGTCTGCCTGGGATGACATGATCGACAGACCACAATGCCTTGCCAGAGATGACTTGCACCTGTCACCCCTGGAATTCTGGATACTGGCTAAGGCTCTTGCCACCCCTATAATGCCTTTTTTAAGCAAGGTTTAAATGCTTCATTCACCACTGTAACAGGTAGAAGCAAGCAAACTCTGAGGGTAATGCTACTCAATGCTAGAAGTCTAAACCTCAAAATGCACTTGAGGCACTCCTTAAAATGGAGAACATCAACATCTGTGCAGTGACAGAGACCTGGTTCAAGGCTAAAGAGAGCATCTTTGCATTACCAGGCTATAATTCATACCATAACTTTTGGCCACCTAACCTGGACCGAAACACTAAAGGCGAAGGCGTGTCCATATTCATTAAGGAGATCCACACCTCCGGGCTAGTTGCTCAACATAATGCATCCGAAATTATCCAAGTGCAACTACCACTGAGCAAGACTACAATCCAGGTTGTAGCTTGTTACAGATCCCCCACCATGCCCCAGGATTCCCACTCTCATTTCTTAAGATACTGGAAAATATTAAGGTACAACTCAATACCTTAATTATGGGCAATTTCAACTACCCCACCATCAACTGGGAAAACTATTCATGTACCAACTCATTCGCTCAACATTTTCTGAAATTCATAAATTCCAATGCCTTGGATCAGCTTGCTCACAACACCACCAGGGGCAGCACTATCCTGGACCTGGTCATTACCAATATGGGTAACTGGTGTTCCACACCAGAGGTCAACTCCTCGCTGGTCAGATCTGACCACAAGCTAATCACCATAGACATCCATATCCAACCCCCACCCCCCATTATGGCAACCACCATCAAAAACTACTCCAAAGCCAATTTCATGCTTCTTAAGACAGAAGTGGCAAACTTCACAACACCCATGCAGATAGAAAATAGAGGTATGACTGCTGAATCTTACAAAAATGCACTGTATAAGCACATACATGACTGCATGGATTGTGTCATCCCCAACAGAACCAAGATGCAATCCTCCAAAAAAATCTGGTGGTCCCCTGCCATAAACAAGCTCTACAAAAGAAGGAACGAGCTGTTGCAAAAAAAAGAGTAAAATCCCAAGATTGGAGGAACTTCCTGGTCAGCCTTAGCAAGAAGCTGAGATCCCTCATAAAATCCTCCAAAGCTAGTTATGAAAATAAAATTGCCATTGATTTCAAAGACAACCACAAAGCATTCTACAGCTATGTCAAGAATCTCAATGGCAACATTCAGATCTGCTCTGAGCTACAGCACAATGGCACAAAATATACAGATCCAATCGATATTGCCAACATCCTGGCAAATAGGTTCAGTGCTAACTTTACCCCCCCCTCTCACCCACCAAAGGGCCCATCTTAATACCGGAAGAATGCAAAGTCCCTGTAATCATGGATGAACAAGAAAAGACCGCACTCTCCAAAGCCAAGAGCACAGCATCCATGGAACCAGACGACATCCCAGGCTGTGTACTGCATGAACTACAGAATGAACTGGCATCCCACCTAAGTACTATGTTCAGTGATAGCCTCACCTTAGGTTATGTGCCTACTGAATGGTGCACAGCAATGGTTATCCAACTCCACAAAGGGGGTGCCACTACAGACCCCGGAAACTACCACCCCATTAGCCTGACTAGTCTAGTCTGCAAGGCCATGGAATGCATCATCTTGGAGCTTATAAACAAAGACATAGGTAACCTCCAAACCCTGGACCCCACTCAGTTTGGGTTTGTAAGAGGTAGATCATGTCTACTAAACCTGATTGACTTTTTTGAAGCAGTCACTAGAGCTGTAGATGAGGGCAAAGTAGTGCGCACAGTCCATCTTGACCTCGCCAAGGCTTTCAATAGCATCCCTCACTCTGGAATTATAGATGAACTCACTAAACTGGACATAAATCCTTATGTCACAAGATGGGTGGCCAACTGGCTCACTGACAGAACCCACACAGTAAAAGTAGCCGACTCCAAGTCTGACATCATACCAGTGATGAGTGGAGTACCACAAGGTTCGGTCCTGGGTCCTCTCCTGTTCACCATCTACTTCTCTGAAGTGCAGGCCAACACAGCAGGTCTTTGGCTAACAAAGTTCACAGATGGCTGCAAACTGGGAGCCATAATAGAATCACCTAATGATGTAGACATTCTACAAAAGGGCCTCACAGAGACAGATGCTTGTTGTCAAAGTCTTGGCCTCAAGCTCAATGCCAAAAAGTGCATTGTCATCCCCTTTGGGAAAAACTCGGTACCCATGAACTACCACATAGGAGGTAGCTAAACACTGAAAGTGTGATAAGAGACCTCGGAAGACAGGTAGACAGGTAGATATTAGTCCCTCCTTTGATAACCACATCACCACAGTAGTCAGGAAATCCCTCTACATGGCACACCTCATCACAAAAGGGTTCTCCTCTAGAAAAAAGGACGCCATTGTTCCTCTCTACTCATCCCTCATCAGACCCATTATAGAGTAAAATGCCCTGTTTGGCATGTATCTCACTAGACACCTACAACAATTGGAAAGGCCACAGAAATACCTCACTAAGAGGATTTCCTGCCTCAAACAGATGCCATATGCAAACCATCTCAAAAAAACCCAGCTCTACTCCGTCGCATATTGCCTACTCAGAGACAATCTCTGCCTAACATACAAAGTTATGTCAAACTCAGAGCTGTTGGACATGCTACACTTAAAGAAATCCCAATCTCTCTGAACCACATGTTCCAGGGACCTAAACCTTGTCACCACAATAAACAGAGCATGCTGGAGGGATAGATTCCTGTCCCAGAGACTTCCCATACTCTGGAACAAACTACTCATTCATGTCAAGCAAAGCTCCACATTTCTCCTCTTTAAAAAAATCTTGATGACTGGATGGGAAATAGAAAATTCACCCTGGGGATCACTTATGCAGTACTGCTTGACAGGGGCAAAGGAAAATAATTTTCTTGGGTGGAGAAAGCTAGGGAACCTTTTTGTCTAGGCTTATATAAGTCCCAGGACAGATAGCCTTGTACCTACCTATGAACCTATAACTGTACAGGTATCACCTCCATAGCTGCACAGGTATAATCTCCCTAGTTCCATTGGTATCATCTTCATAGCTGAACTGGTATCATCCCCTTAGCTGCACAGGTGTCTTATCCCTAGCTGCACTGGTATCATCCTCATAGCTGCACAGGTATCATCCTCATAGCAGTACAGGTATCATTCTCCTAGCTGCATAGGTATTATCTCCCTAGTTCCACCGGTATCATCCTTCTAGCTGCACAGATATCATCCCCCTAGCTGCACTGGTATCATCCCCTTGGCTGCACCGGTATCATCCCCTTAGCTGCACAGGTGTCATTCCCCTAGTTGCACAGGTATCATCTCTCTAGTTGCATGGGTATCATCTCCATAGCTGCACAGGTATCATCTCCCTAGTTCCACTGGTATCATCTCCCTAGCTGGACAGGTTTCATCCTCTCAGCTGCATGGGTATCATCCCCTTAGCTGCGTAGGTATCATCCCCCTAGCTGCACCTGTATCATCTCTCTAGCTGCATGGGTATCATCGCCATAGCTGCACAGGTATCATCCCCCTAGCTGCATTGATATAATTTCTCTAGCTGCACAGGTAACATCCCCATAGCTGCACAGGTATCATCCCCCGAGCTGCACAGGTATCATCCCCAGAGCTGCACAGGTATCATCCCCAGAGCTGCACATGTATCATCTCCATAGCTGCACAGCTATCATCCCCTAACTGCACAGGTATCATCCCCATAACTGCACAGATATCATCTCCCTAGCTGCAGAGGTATAATCACCCTTGTTCCCATGGTATCATCTTCATAGCTGCACTGGTATCAACCCCTTAGCTGTACAGGTGACATCTCTCTAGCTGCACAGGTATATTCCCCATATCAGCACAGGTATCATCCACATAGCAGCACAGGTATCATCTCCCTAGCTTTACAGGTATCATCCCCTTAGATACACAGTTATCATCTCCCTAGCTGTACAGGTATCATCCTCCTAGCTGCACCAGTATCATCCCCTAAGTTGCACAAGTATCATCCTCCTAGCTGCACAGGTATCATCTCCCTATCTGCAATGGTATCATCCCCCTAGCTGCACAGGTATCATCCCCAGAGCTGCACAGATATCATCTCCATAGCTGCACAGATATCATCCCCTAGCTGCACATGTATCATCCCAACACTATAACACTGTGTGATGCCTGTGCCCTGGCCCAGCAATCAAGGAGCCTCAATCCTCACCACTAACACCAGTGAGGGGCGTCTCATATAGGAGGAAAGGATAACAAACACACAGTAAAGTGCAATTTACCTTAAGAGCACACAGAGATCACAGTCAGTCCAGGGTCAGTCGCTCCCTTGCACTCCAGGTCCCCAATAAGACTCCCCACTGGCACAGCTATAGGGTCCAGATCTCAGCCTAGTGGGCAAGCTAAAACCTCCAGTACCCTCTCTGTCCAACCAGTGCTTCGTGTCCCTGCCCAAGTAGCTGACACACACACACACACACACACACACACACACACACACACACACACACACACACACACACACACACACACACACACACACACTTTGATAAGAGGTCATACAACCACACAGACACTCCTGGGGAAGGCTGGCACAGATTCTCCAGCTGTGTCCCTTTTTGCAGATTATAAGTAGTACCACTTGCCACCACCCACTAATATTTATCAGCTACTCAAAGGCCCTTAAAGGGTGTCCAGTTATTACTGTGCAATATTATTATCCAATTGGTAGTATAGCCCATACGTTAAAGCTATTGGAGTGGCTTTGTACAATTTTACCAAAGGCATACAAGTACTCTAAAGAGCTTAAGTTATCTCTACAAAAACAGCCACAGTTGAAATGGTTTAAAATATTTAATAACAAATAGTCAAAACACAAGACAATACTTTTTTACTACACAGTGCTAGTCAAGAGTCCAGAGATCACAAAGAAATACTTAAAATAATTCAGTAGTACAGTTCTGACATTACAGAAAAACACTTAGTCTAATCTTTCTAGTTTCTAGTTATTTCTGAGAGAAAACACAAGTCTAAGATAAACTTACATATAGAGCAAGATAGTGCTGATGAGTTGGATGATCAAGGCAAAAATGCATAATACTCTCTCATTCTCTCTGTTTTTAAAATCACATTTCTGGTTCACATTACATCATTTTTCACACTTTCCTGGGTTCCCAGGTTAACAGGCTACATTCTTTAGTAAGCTCACACCAGGTCAGGAAGCAAACCCATTAAGGACATTTATGCATCCAAATTCTGGCCATTAAATCTGGCCTTAAATCAATAGCAAGAATTCCTTCACCTAGACAGGCCAGAGCCAACTTTAAAGATCAAAGACAGTCATAACATGCTTGACTTAGCTTCCTTACAGCAGAGTGCACTGTTGTTACATTTTTTTCAGTTCCACAGGTAACACTATTTTTACCATTTAAGAAAACAATCCTGTGGTTTACATTAATATTTACAGATGACAAAATTATCTCCAAAATTCCATCTGGCTAGGCTGGCAGCCTTCATCTATCTTCACCCAATATTCACATATTCCCCCCCCCCCCGGGGAACTCAAGCTAGTTTTTCAAGTGACCCTTGAGAAATGCTGCTTGAGGGAGTGAGGTCTATCTGAGTATACCTCACCCCGTTCCCTGTCTTGAGACCCCATCTGCATTGGCATTGCTAATCCCACTGCCGTGCTACACAGACATATCATATGCTTGCAACCCCAGGCTCCATCTTAGCAACTTGGCATTTTGCTGGCTTTCTCTGTTTAACCATGTTAGGGGGTTGTGATCTGTCATAACAGTGAATTTCCTTCCATACAGATAAGGCTGAAGTTTCTGCAGTGCCCATACTATGACTAGACATTCAATTTCTACAGCTGCATAGCATTCCTCTCTCAGTTGGAGCCTATGACTGAGATAAACCCTGGGTGCTCTTGTCCTTCTGAAGAAATTTGGCTAAGTACAGCCCCCACCACATGGTTTGAAGCATCCACCTGCACAACAAATTCTTTGCTGTAATCTGGACTGGCTAACACAGGGGGTCCTCCCAAAGCTTCTTTAAGCTTCTGGAATGCCTGCTCACATGCTGAGGTCCACACTACCTTATCTGGCCTGTTGTTCCTTGTCAGGTCTGTGAGGGGAGCAGCTATGGTACTATAACTGTGGACAAACTTTCTATAGTAACCTGCTGTCCCTAAAAATGCCCTCACCTGCTTTTTAGTAATAGGTGCAGGCCATGCCTGAATGGCTTCCACTTTGGCATGTTCTGGCCTTATCTTACCACTCCCCACTCTATATCCTAGGTAGGAGACGTCTGCCATACCCACCTGACATTTGCTCAGCTTAATGGTCAACCCTGCCCAATGTAGTCTGCCCAGCACCTCCCTGACATGCTGAAGGTGCTCTGGCCAGGAATGGCTGTAGATGGCAATATCATCTAGGTAAGCAAGGGCAAACCTTCCTGCTCCTGCTAGGATATGATTTACCAGCCTCTGGAAAGTCGCTGGGGCAATCTTCATCCAAAAAGGCATATTTGTGAACTCATACAAGCCAAAAGGAGTCACAAAGGCTGACTTGTCTCTAGCACTTGGAGTCAAGGGCACCTGCCAGTAACCCTTGGCAAGATCAACGGTTGTAAGATACTTAGCCCCACCCAGCTGCTCTAAGGCCTCATCTGTCCTAGGCATGGGGTAAGCAGCCGACTTTGTATGACTATTTAATTTCCTGTAGTCCACACAGAAACTAGTGCTGCCATCCTTCTTTGGCACCAGCACCACTGGGGAGGCCCAGGGACTGTTGGACTCTTGAATCACCCCTAGTTCCAACATCTCCTGTACCTCCTCCCTCAGAGTCTGTTTGATTCTCTCAGGCACTCTATAAGGGTCCTGCCTAATAGGCCTTTGGGGTCCTGTGTCCAACTGGTGCTGCCCCAGGTGGGTGCACCCTGGTTTCCCAGTGAACATGTCCCCAAATTCCTACAACACTGCTTGGATTTCTCGAACCTGGGTAGGAGATAGCTGCTGGGACATTGCTACCCTTTCCACTGAAGTATCAGCCCGAGCCTCACTGAGAAGATCAGTCCCCAGAGCTCCCTCAGATTCCTCATGCAATCCACTGCAAATACTCAGCAAAAAGGCCTCCCTATCATGGTAAGGTTCTATCATGTTAACATGGTACAATTTGTGCCCCTGCCTTCTGCCTAGCAGCTCCACCATGTAGTTAACTTCACTTAGCTTTCTTACCACCTTGTAGGGTCCCTCCCAAGCTGCTTGCAGTTTGTTGTGTCTGACAGGAATGAGAACCATTACCTGCTGCCCCACAGCATACTCTCTAGCTCGAGCATTCCTGTCATACCACACCTTTTTCTGTTGCTGGGCTTCTGCCAGGTTATCCTGGGCCAAGCCCATGTGTTCTCTGAACCTTGTCCTGAGGTTTAGGATGTATGCCACAATAGACTCATTGTGAGACTCGCACTCACCTTCCCACTTATCTCTAATTAAATCTAGAGGTCCCCTCACCCTATGCCCATACAGCAACTCAAAGCATGAAAAACCTGTGGATTCCTGGGGAACCTATCTGTAAGCAAAAAAAGATAGGGCTAATATTTGTCCCAATCCATCTTAAACTGATCTGCAAATGCCTGTAGCATGGACTTGATTGCAGAGTTTAACCTCTCAACAAGCCCGTTAGTCTGGGGATGGTAGTGGGTGGTCATCATGTGCTTCACCCCACAGGACTTCCACAGACAAGCCAGCAGGTCTGACATGAAATTGGTACCTCTGTCAGTCAGTATTTCTTTATGGGAAACCTACCCTGCTGAAAATCTCTAACAAAGCATTTGCCACCTTCTCTGCCTCAATGGAGGACAAAGCCACCACCTCAGGGTATTGTGTAGCATAATCCACCACTACTAGGATATACTTTTTCCCTGTGGAATTTTGGGTACTCAGAGGACTCACAATATCCATAGCTACCCTCTGAAATGGCTCCTCAATCACAGGCAAAGGCATCAAAGGAGCTCTCACCTTATCTCCTGCCTTGCCTACCTTTTGGCACTGCTCACAGGTCTTGCAGTACCCTGTTACATCTCTGGAAATTCCAGGTCAATAGAAGTTCTGCATAATATGCCTCTTTGTATGTTTTATGCCTTATGACCTGCAAAGGGAATATCATGGGCTATGGCTAGAAACACCAGATGGTAGGCTCTTGGCACTACCAACTGCTGTACTCTCTCACCTTCTAGCCCTCCCTCAGGGGTCCACTCTCTGTATAGTAACCCTTTGTCCCAGTATACAGATTCCCCCTTTCCTTGAGAATCAGGTGCCTCCCTAGCTACCTGCCTCAGGCCTTGCAATGTAGGGTCTGAGAGCTGAGCCTGTCTTAACTCTCTCCTTGTAACCCTTCACAGCTCCCCTTCCACAGGAAGTCTGGCATCCTCTGACAGTGGTGCCTCACTGTCAGCCTGGGTACTACTACTCACCTTTACCTTTGCAGTCACTCTGTCCAAGGGAACATCAGTACCAACAAGCAGCTGTGGCTCACATTCATTCTCACTGCTACTGAGTAGCTCCCTCCCTGAAGTAACTACCTCACCAGTCCTGGCTGCAAGTATGCAGTCTGTCTGGGTCTCCCCAGGCTACCAGACTTACCTGCTTGTCTCCAAGCCTGACTGCATGTAACTGCACAAGCACATGGTACTGCCTCATCCTAATCCTTCCCTATCAGGACATCTGCTGGATTGTAGTTCAGTACCCCTGCTGTATCAAGACAACCTACTATTGGCATTTTGTCTTTCCCACTTACTGGCTCCCTCACCTTTTGTTCCCCACCTTGCCTCTGTGGACACCTGTATGCCACATGGCCCCACTGGTTGCATTCAAAACATTTAACCCTAGCTCCTGAACATGTACCTGACTAGTGGCTTTCCTGCTACTGGCAGATTCTGTTGGGGCAGTCTGTGCTGCCACCATGGGTTCCTTTAGACCCATGAGCAGTACTGGAGGCCCCTTTCTGTGCAGGGCTGCCCTGCTTGCCAGGTATAGGTCTCCCTTCTTCCCCAACTCATCTGAAGTAGCACATTGTCTATCAGCTAACCAGATCCTCATGTCCTCAGGCAAAGTGCTAAGGGCTTGTTCCCGCTCCAAAAGGTCTGCCAGCCCTTCAAAAGTGGTGTCCTGACATCCACTCACTCACCTATGGAAATAAGTGCCCAGTTCCTCAACATATTCACACACACTTTCATCTGCCTTGCGTTATTCTCACAAAACTTTTTCCTATATGTTTCAGGTGTTAGGTTAAACAATTCTAACAAGTAATTTTTAACAGCAGTGTAATCAAAACATGCAACATCAGACATTTTTGACAAAACAGTTACAGCTTTACCATGGAGTAAGGGGGTCAGGAACCGTACCCAGAGCCTTTGGTCAACACCATACTGTTTGCATACCCTCTCAAACATATGAATGAAACTATCAAAATTATCCCCCTCTTTAAACTGCGGAAGAAATTTACTGACCTGTTGTGCTTCTGGGGTCCAGTGACTCCCTTCCCCATTACCTCCATGACTCTGGTGAAGAGTCAGCATCTCCTTCTCATGCTGCCTCTGCCTCTCCTTTTCCTCAGCTTCCAGGCATAGCAGTTTCTCATTCTCCTCAGCCTGTAAACATCACAGTTTCTCATTGTCCTCACTCTATAGATGCCTCAGTCTCTCAGCTGCTACTATTTCCACATGCCTGGCCTCCAACTCAAGTCTCTTTAGCTCCAGATGGATTTTTAAGTCCTCTGCAGAAAGGTTGACCTGTACATTCTCTGAGGGTATTATATCTCCACTGCCAGTCTGATTGTCCTCCTGGTTGCCGATGCAGCTGTAACCAAGGCTGAAATGAGGTCTACCTTGGTCAGGTTTCCATGCACCAGTCCCCTAGCCTGGCAAATCTTCACCAGCTGGCTCCTTGTCAGCTTTCCATACTCCTCTGCTGACATGCTGCCTGCTCACCCTGACTAAGCTAAAAAAAGAAATAAAACAATTGTGATCTGAACTCTGAGTATTCACTGTGTGGCTGATTTAGAGTACAAAACACCTTCAGAGCTCACTGTATACCAGCTACAGGAATTCACTCTACCCACACCACTACAAGCTAATTAGTATTTGCCAACCAATTAATATATGGTGTGGATATTCCACCACTGCCAAACAATTAATATGTGATGCCCATGCCCTGACCCAGCAATTAAGGAGCCTCAATCCTCACCACTAACACCAGTGAAGGGTGTCTCATATAGGAGGAAAGGATAACAAACACACACAGTAAAGTGCAATTTCCCTTAAGAGCACACAGAGATCACAGTCAGTCTGGGGCTGGTCGCTCCCTTGCTCTCCAGGTCCCCAATAAGACTCCCCACTGGCACAGCTATAGGGTCACGTTCTCGGCCTAGTGGGCAAGCTAAAACCTCCAGCACCCTCTCTGTCCAACCAATGCTTCATGTCCCTGCCCAACTAGCTGACACACACACACACACACACACACACACACACACACACACACACACACACACACACACACACACACACACACACACACACACTTTGAGAAGAGGTTATACAACCACACAGACACTTATGGGGAAGGCTGGCACAGGTTCTCCAGCTGTGCCCCCTTTTCCCAGACTATACAGTAGTACCACTTGCCACCACCCACTAATATTTATCAGCTACTCAAAGGCCCTTAAAAGGGTGTCCAATTATTTCTGTGCAATATTATTATCCAATTGGTAGTATAGCCCACGGCTAAAGCTATTGGAGTGGCTTCGTTCAATTTCACCAAAGGCATACAAGTACTCTAAAGAGCTTAAATTATCTCTCTAAAACAGCCACAGTTGAAAGGGTTTAAAAATATTTAATAACAAATAGTCAATACACAAGATAATACTTTTTACTGCACAGTGCTAGTCAAGAGTCCAGAGATCACAGAGAAATACTTAAAATAATTCAGTAGTACAGTTCTGACATCACAGAAAAACACAGTCTAATCTTTCTAGTTTCTAGCTATTTCTAAGAGAAAACACAAGTCTAAGATAAACTTACATATAGAGCAAGACAGTGCTGATGATTTGGATGATAAAGACAAAAATGCGTAATGCTCTCTGATTCTCTCTGTTTTTAAAATCAAATTACCATTTAAGACAACAAGCCTGTGGTTTACATTAATATTTACAGATGACATAATTATTTTCAAAATTCTATCTGGCTAGGCTGGCAGCCTTCATCTATCTTCACCCAATCTTCACACATTGGTCTGTATGCTGAATGGCATTGCTCTCTTCATTGTTAACAGGAAGTTCAGCAAAGGTTTTCAGTGCAATTAAATTGCCAGTTTATTAAATGTGTGTTCCTGCATATGGTGACAACTGTCACTTGCACAATGATAACTACCTTCTTCACACTCAAATCTGGTAATATCAGGTATTTTAAAAACAAAAGGTACTTTTAGGATTTTCTCTATAACTTTAAAAATCAAATCTTGCAGCTCACAGTTTTACCCTACACACTGAAGACTGTGATGACATTTTACTAGGCTCTTACAGTCTTGTGGACAAAGCCATAAAATATTGAAGCTGGCATGTTGCTCAAATGACACATAAATGGCAACATTATGATAATGAGGCAAATGGAATATGGAAATAAGGGGAAAGAACATGGCAGAATGATTCAGAAATATATAAAAACTCCCTAATGAGCCATGACTGCTAGTATAAATTTACCATCGATACTCCCCAGTCAAGTAATGGAACATACCATCATGTGAGCCTGTTAAAACATATACATGCTGTTTGGCATAAAGGGGTAAACAAACAGCTGCAGGAATTACGTTTAAAAGTTCCTGAGAACATCCTGAAGACACTGCTGACCAGATTTGTGCCTGTTAAAAGCGGCAACTACAATGTGCTGAGTAATAGCCCTCACCAGAAACTTCCTTGAAACAAATTGCTTAACATTGCAGTCATGTAAACAGCTGCTTCATTTATGCAACACTGATCCTTAATGTTTTCTGCTTCATCTCTCTCTCTCTCTCTCTCATACTCTATTGTAAAAGTTAGGTAGTTATTAGCTGTAGCAAGTTTCCTTCTGAAAACTTCTAGAAAGACTAATCAAGCTGTGTAACATAGCCTATGATGTTTCACAGAAGGAGCAGTGAAACAATTATATAATACCCGTGTGTTCTTGTAAAAGGCTTGTGTTTATGGAACTAAGCAAAGCGATACAGAGAATTAGTAAAAGTTGAACCATTTCCTTTTTTTACATACTTCCTCTGTTGGTGGTGATTGCTTCTTGTTTTCTTAGGTGATGAAGTAAGGCACTCTGTTTTCACACTGTACCTAAGAGTAGCATATTACTGTATTATTATGAAGTTTGTGTAAACCTCAGAATCGAGGCTTTGAACTACAGTGATATGTTCCTGAACAGCATCTTAAGTAAATGTACAGTTATGTACAAAGATAGTACGTGTGAGTGCTTATTTGTGTGTGTGTGTGTGTGTGTATGTTTGTATGCATGTGTAGGTGTTCACAGTCATGTGTGTGTGCATCTAGCATGCATATGTATCTAATGTCTGAACTTAGATTGCTAGTATGATAAAATTTCATATCTTAGCCACAGTACTGAGAAATTAAAAGAAAACCCTGCCTGTATCATGAAAATGTACCAACATCCCACAAATATCAGATTCCACTCAAACATTTTCGATTATAGCAGCATTAAGCAAAATACTCAGAACTGAATAAATAAAAATAAAGCAGATACTGCTGCACTGTAAATGTTTTTCACTACAAAACAGGTTCGTAGGTAGTTAGTAGGCATGGAGTTCAGGAGACCATTAAGGAGCCCAGCCCAAATTCCCAGTTGTCCCAAAGCACAGTCTAGTTAAGTGGCTTGCTTAAAGTCATATAGTAGGCAAATGAAGGAGAAAGATTCACATGCCATACCCGTCACTGGAGGCAACTCATTAACAAGGTAGAGCTTTAGTTCTCTGCACTGCCATTGTAAAATATATATCATTAAATATAAATCATTAACTTAAAGCAAAATACTAAGGTACTGAGGGTGTGAGAGTATAAAATGTTTCTTCTTTGAATATTTACTTCTATTTTGTTTCCTTTCAAATAAAACATCTGCATTTTATCAGTTGATAAAAAAGGACAGATTAAGACATTTGCCTTCATTTCTAAGCAAATAATGTGAGCAGCTTTGAAGAAAAATTGACAATGAATGGGATTCAGAAACAAATTGCATAATGAGCAAGTCAAAACTGCACACCGAGTGGCAGCGAGCAGAATTCAGAGATGTCATAAGCGTGGTTGCACAAGACCATAAAATACTGCAGCTGAAATATTATGCAAATGAGACAGAGCACTGGTGCAATGGTAGCATTGTCACCTCACATCAAGAGGTTCTCCGGTTCAATTCTTGGCTGGGGTGCCTTCTGTGTAGAGTCTGCATGTCCCCCCTGCATTTGTGCGGGTTTTCTCTGGGTGCTCTGGTTTCCTCCCATGTTACAAAGACATGTGTTTGTAGTGTTTCTCCCCAGGCCTCAGATAAAAACTGGCTTTGTTCCAAATCAGACTTTCCCAGTAAACAAATGTTAAAATAAATAATAAAATGAGTGCATAATGAGATGGAAATAAGCAAAATTATGATAATGAGACTAATGGCAAATGCAAATGAGGGTAAAGAACATGTCAGAATGATTCAGCAGTGTATAAACGCTCCCTAATGAGTAGTGACTGGTAGTGGAACTGTTCACCATAAAATCCTGGTGAACAACAACAGAGAACATGCAGCAATACTATGTATAGGAGCAATATTAGCCAAAATGTACATGTAGGAGGCTATCGTCTCAGTCAGTAACCACAAAGGTGCATTTTATTGCCAAAAGAATCCAGTCATGCCTCACACTCCATCACCTCCATGACATGCAAATAGTGGACCACTACTGTGTAGACAGAGACACCATACAGGAGCTGGCCCACATGTGCCACCCTAACATGCAGCCACATTGGATAAGTGCAATACAGATTTCTGTGGACAGAAAGGTATGGGAAGCATTGACAATCCTTGCTATAGGGAATCTTATGGTGACCAACTCAGGATATAGTGGCTATTTTCCAGGCATTTACTTCATGCATATTCCACCAGTTCCCTGATGTTATAGCAAGAGGAGGAGCATATGTGGTTCTCACATACTTAAGATAAAAGAAACAACACCATGCATATGTTCTATTAAATAACTAATTTCCCAGTGGTACTTGGTGCAGCCAACTGTCCCACATTACCATCAATGCCCTACCTAAGACAAGGGGCAGTGGTATATCAATTATAAGGGATTTGACTTCATCAACTGCCAGGTGGTCTACAATACACAGGGTATAATATACACTGTGTCTGTGTGCCACCCAGGCAGAGCTCACAATTCCAATATCTGGCACACATGCAAATTATATCATAGATTTGTGTGGCATGACTTCCTCCAGGGGCATCTTACTGGTAATGATTTATATATATTCTAGTGCCATGGCTCATGACACCCGTACAAAACCCACAAATCAGAGCAGAGACTGCAAACAACTCCACATAATCACAGACCTGCACCATGGGAGAATGTGTGTTTTGGGTGATGAAGGCCTTTTTCTGTTGCTTAGGCTGCCCTGGTGGTACATTGTAGTATGTTATGGAAAGCTTGCAACTAGGTACTTGCCATGTACACAATGTAGCAAAATGTGGTGTTGCGCTGACTGATACAGTACATCATGGTATTGCTGCTGAGGCTAGCAGTGGAGCAGAGGCTTGGTGAGGACTTGCTGGAGGACCCAATTCATGGGGTGATGATGTGAGGTGGAGGTGGGTGCAGTACGCTGTGGCACTGAATAAGAGACAGCATCTGGTTCATAACTATGAGTCAGAGTAGACAAAACAAACAGTAACAGTGATGCATGCAATACTACAACCAGGCTATGCTATACAGTGTGTGGATTGCCATGTCATGTATCAGAAACAAAGTATTCCAGTAACAGAGCAATGAGAGCAGGGCACAGTTGACAGCATATTCACATGGTTGGGAGGGCAACATTGATAGGGACAGGCAATGGATACTGTGTGCTGGGTGGCCCTAATGATGTGGATGTGAATTGCCCAGCTATTGTGGAGAGCTTGGAAGACTGTACTAGGAGGGAGTGGTGTCTACTGAGTGGACTAGTTGTTCAGAGGTGGGGGGGGTGTTGGTGAGAGTGTATGGTGGTGGACACAGCCCCTGCAGACATAGCCATACTGTCCATGTGTCTCTATGACAGGCCTAGAGCACTTAAACTAGGTACCTTAGCTGACCATGCACATCCCTATACACTGGAGAGGGGCACCCCATTTGAGGGATGACACTGGCATGCTCACTAGCAGGCACGGAGTATGGTGAGCTTTGAGAGATGAAATGGAAGCCTGCTCCCTGATGAAGACCATCAAGTACATTTCACATGTGGGGTTGCCCATAATAGAATGCACTGCCCTTAACACTGTTAGTAGGCATAGAGGATATGCTGTTACATGACTACATAAGGTCCTAGCTCTCCCATGGTCAGTTTCTCCCTGGAGACAGATGAGGGGTGGCCACATGAATGGCATCATTCAAGGCACAAGGCAGCTGACAGGTCCCTGGAAAATACATACTGTCCATAGCACATTGACAAAACACTACCTACGTATGCAAAGTCATGCATGATCTCATCTTGCTGTCCATGCACTACACCAGTCAATTCTGTTGTGGCTGAAATGGCATCAGCCTTTGCTTAGATGAATACCTTGCATATATTATGTGTAATAGCCATGGAGTTTGAATCTGGACCAGAACCAAAGTCATTGTAGGCCACATAAGATCTGCACAAGTGTGACATAGGGTCTCCAACATGATCCACCATTTCCACAAGACAACTGCCTTTGCACAGGATAGGATGGCCAGAGATGGGGTTCATCATACCTCTTAACCTCTTAGAGTAAGAAATCTGGACAAATCCATTAAAAAAGTGGTATAAATAGGGACAATTTTGAAATATTGCTCTTACAAACTTAGAAAGTTAATATAATAACAGGTTTTGCATTAGCATAACATTTCTGAAGGGTATGAAGTCTAAAACTTAAATGTCTGTCATTATTTTCTAACTTCAGTCTTTAATGATTTGCCACTAATTTGCCAGAAAGCCACAATTTTATGAAAAAAACGGACCAAAAATATAAGGCAAAAATCTGGACATTCTGCGAAAATCTGTAGAGTTGGGAGGTATGGGGTCCATCCACACTAACATGTCTGTTATTGCTGTTCTCATATTAGGGAGAGGTATCAGCACCAGCTATTGGCTAGGGGATCAGGGGATGAGAGTGCACACTTTGCTTCTGTGTTGGCCAATTCCTACCCTATAATTTTTACCTGGGACTAAGGGGTAGATTACATGATCAATGGGGTTGTGTCAGTGGAAGGGATATGCTTGGTATGCTACCCCTGCCTGACAGTAGCCACTAACTGTGCTATGTTTTGGCTGCCATCGTCATCAGGCTGAGATGATTCCCCAACATCAGACATGCCCACAACCATGGTGGGGGATTCATGTAACAAATCACCTGTGAAAGTAGGCAGAAACACTCTAGTGTAGCAATGCTATGTAGTGAAAATCTCAGTTCCCAGTGCTGCAACAGCTGTACAATAGTATGGAATACAAATAATGTAAGCTCACATACACTGTTTCATGGGAGCTGGAACCTTGAAGTGCCTTTAGGGATGATACGACAACTATTGATTTACAAGAGGTAATGACTGTGGCATGCTGCACTACAGGATACTTATGTAAAGGAATACTTATTTGGGGCATCACCATCAGACACCCAAAGTGATGGATGAAGTTCTGCTCCAAAGTCTAATTCTCCAACATGTCTGAGGAAGTAGTCTGTTAGGAACTTATCTGTGGCTATGAGTGTGTTCTGTGTGGATGTACCCCATCTCTGGTCATCCTGTCCTATGCAAGGGCAGTTGTCTTGTTGTGGAAATGGTGGATCATGTTGGTGACCCAGTGTCACACTTGTGCAGATCTGTCGTGGGTGCTGTCAGCATTTACATCCACTGTAAGTACCCACCATACATGTTCATGGTAGGCCTTTCTCTATTTTGTTGGTCAGAAGGATCCACCAGCTGTATTCACTGAGGGCCTACAGTAAGATATCCATCTCTGGCTGCCTGGGAGAGCTTCTTGGGAGCCATTTCATTCTCTAAATGTGAATATATATATATATATATATATATATATATATATATATATATAGTCAGCAGCTGACCACTGATATTTGCTGTGTTCACATAATGACCCAACTCACCTCTGTCCAAAGTGAGCACACATTGCAATATGTGACTCACCCGGAAGCACAAGCCAAGTCCACAGGTTGTTGCCATGGGGCAGCTACCTGTAACTAGACACAGGTTTGCCTCCACCACACCGTTTCATCCAGCATATATGTTTTTGTGTGTGTGTGTGTGTGTGTGTGTGTGTGTGTGTGTGTGTGTGTGTGTGTGTGTGTGTGTGCATGTGTGTGAGTGTGTGTGTGTGTGTGTGTGTATGTGTGTGCGTGTGAGTGTGTCTTTGTGTCTGTGCGTGTGTGTGTGTGTGTGTGTGTGTGTGTGTGTGTGTGTGTGTGTGTGTGTGTGGGTGTGGGTGTGTTCAACATTTCATCATTACATGTGGTCCATGTTCCATGCCCCAACACCATCCCATGTTTCACCTCCACCATACATACAGATGGCTACTGCTGTCTGCAATGTATAACCTGTCCTTCCCATCTATTGCCATTTGTCTGCAGTGTGTGTGTGGTTACTCCCTTTTTTAATTTCTCCAAATCTTTTGGGTTTCTAATACCATGATGGGAATAGACCCCATTCCTAAGTCAAAGTACAATTAAAGTTCATGAAATTAGTATTGTTTCAATCTTTGATGCTAGCCAGAAGTGCTCTTTGCAGCACCATTAGTGTTCCCAGTAATGACTCCTTCTGTAATTCATATGGAATTACATGTATCGGTAACATATCTAAATATGATTGTAGATTCTTTTTTATAAGACTCATTGCTCCTACTACTATTGGGACTATCTGGCTATCTTTCTTCCACATTTCTCTCATTTCTGCCTGCAGATCCTCATATTTTATGACTTTGTGTCTCTCTGTACACAAGACACTGCAGTCACTGGATGTGGCGATTTCAATAATCAATGCTACTTTTGTTATCTTTTCATGGACCACTATATCCAGTTTTCTAGCATCTATCTTTTGAACTGTTGGTGATGGATGATCCCATGTGATGTAAATTTCAGCATTTCTATGGTGCTTTGTGGCACGTTTCGAGTGTTTTTCAGCCACTTCAGTACCATAATGGTATACAGGGGCATAGGAAAATAATTTTCTTGGGTAGCGAAAGCCAGGGTACATTTTTTGGCTAGGCTTGTATGGGCCCTAGGGCCAATAGCATAGTACCTACCTATGAACCTATAATGTTTACACAATCCCCAATGCAACAGTCTTGGCACATTATTATACCTTTCAGTATACAGTCCTTCTGCCATTCATATGTCACAACTAGCAATGAGGTGTGCGACTGTTTCCAATCGGTTTTACAAAACCTACATTTGTCTGTTTCTCCCACATGTTCAATAGACTTTGTAAACCATTGTGTATGCAGCCCACTATCTTGGGCCACCAATATTAACTTTTCATCCCTTGGTTTGAATTCACCTCTCCTTAACCATTCTTGCATTTGTTCCTAATCAACATAAGTTTTCTATACTTGCAACTATATTTATGCATTTTCCACATTTCTTGCCTTCTCATCTGTTCCTTCACCTTATATTCTTTATTTTATTTTTTGGCACATTCAGTTGCTGCCTGACTTTTATCTACTTCTGGCTTGATTTCCATTTCTGCTTGACACCTATATGCTTCTGCTAGATTAAGTAGAGAAGTCATCTTCTTCATGTTTCACAACTTTCACTGTGTTTGGGTCTTGTGAGGTCAGCAGATATGTGTGGGGTCCCACGATTGCAGATGTACAAATGTAATCAATTTCAAGAAGGACCATCCCTCCTTCAGAACGGGGAATATACAATCACTATGTACCTCGCAGCATGTTACTGTAGTCCAGCCCTCTAATAAACAATAAAGTTCAAGCAAAAACATTTTACAACACCATAGGGGCTGTCTACTGTTATGTGCACCCACCTCTTATCAGGTGCTCAGTACAACAGGATGATGAGGCCGATTGCAAGCAATTTTTATTTACTTATTTATATTTGTCTATATGGGTAGCACACCGTTCTCAATGGACCATTTGCAGGCACAGCCTGAGTGAATAGGAAAACATAAAAACTGAACAAAACCTATTTAGAGATATAAGGATATGCTAAAAAACATATGCACCTGCAGATGCAAGAATATGCTATAACAGTTAGTTTAAGATGTGGCCATAATGAATTTGATGGCTTATGCTACAGGGGATAGCAGCACATCCTTATATAGAGAGGTATGAAGACATTAGAACAGGTGAGTGTGAATAGTTGCAGGAAAGGATACCATGGGAAGATGACAGAGACATGGTAAAAGAGACATGCAGTGGGAAGAGGAGTAGAAAGGAGAGAAGTGTGAGAGATGCAAAGAGAAGAGGGAGGTAGGATGAATGAGAGACTGTAAGTGAGGGAACGACAAGATGAGATAAGGGAGGATGAAATAGGGATAAAGGGGTGTGAGTGAGCTGCAGGGTTCATGTAATGTGATCTGTTTGAGTGCAGCTGTTTGGTTGAAGAGGTGTTCCCTGAGCTGTTGTATGAAGTCTGAATCCTTTTAGATGTCACTGATTAAGAGAGTAATCGAGTCCCATAATTTAGGTGCTACTGTGTTATGAAAGAGAATGTATGGTCAGTTCAACAAAGTTTAGTTAGTAGGGTGGTTTGTGACTAAGTGATACCCCTGAGATTATATGTGGGGATTTTGGTGAAGATTTTATGAGGGAGACAAGAAGATGTTTCAGAAGAAAGGGCTTTGTGAATTATTTAAGAGTTTGTGTGGTACAACCTTCTGAGGTGTTCTCCAGGTACTTACTGTTGGTTGGACAACTCCCCAGTAATGAATGTGTTATACACAGTATGTCACAGTCCATAAACTCAGAATATCTGGTTTTAACACATTTGTTGCAACTGTCACTGAATTTCACAAATGTTACATGGTCAACATAGTATCCACCGTTACAGCAGTCATTGTGCTCCTCACAAAAGTGAATGCAGGTGCCTGAGGAGCCCCCCCCCCCACAAAAAGAAAAAAAAAACAGAGAGAGAGAGAGAGAGACACACACACACACACACACACACACACACACACACACACACACACACACACACACACACACACACACACACACACACAAAGCAGGCAGTCAACCCCCTGCTTATGGCCTGTATCCCCTGACCCTATCACAGGTAACTTCTTTGTGTCATTTGTAGATCACAGTGAAAATGAACAGCAAAACTCCATCATAAAGGCTCTAATTAGTGTTCCCTCTTTCAGCACTCAGACAGTGAGCAAACCCACTGCAGTAACAACAGCACAGCATTAGTAGCTGTGTCATTCCACCTTGGACATAATATGTCTCCATTATATTGTTCCTGCTCTATAGCAATTTTCCACAGTTTCAGTAACCGCGCCTGCTTTTATTGTGGAATTTCAGGGCTTGTAGTGCAGCAATCATGCTAATGAGACAATTAAGGTTAAAATTAAGGTTAAGTCTCTCTGCATTATACATTTTATGCAATGTTTACTGCACTAAAGCTGCACAGTGAGGCATGTGCCTTAGACACCTACAGGTGGACATGTATGAATGACAGCAAAGTGCATTGCGCATGCTTGGGTGGGTCACTACCCCCTGTGGTGACTCAGGAGTATTAAACCATATTGCAGTCTCTAGAATTACTATAATGCAATAATGGGTGTGAGATGTGGGTTGTATGGGCTACATATAATCAGGTCAACAGGACTTTCATACAAAATACAACCTTAGCATGCCAGTTATCAATGCACAGCTATCTGATGGCATTGTGCAGTTTTGCGCAGCCTTACTGCATATCATTGCACATCATATGATGCCTGTAACTTGCATCAGTGCTAATCTGCTGCCATTTTTCTCAAGACCTGTGAAGTGGCAATTACACGTGAGGGCACTGATTTTGGAACAGCTCCTAGGTTGTGCAGGAAAGAGTCAAAGATAGTTCTTTAATTCCTGCACAGAGACCACTGGAAGCACCTGCTAGGGTGCACTTATGATGACAATAACACCAGTTGGATGACTGTCACTGCCTCATCAGGGCAATGAGTGATGTCACAGGCATCACCCTCACTAGTGAGCAGTGCAGGCATCACTAAAGATACCTGAAGAGGTGCCAGCATGACTTTCTTTGTCAATGGGAAGAGGCGGTTAGGGAAAGTCCTGCAGAGGTTTACAGTAAGTCCTCATTACAGGTGAGTTCTTCTGTTATTTAATCTTAACTAGTCAGCCATATGATGGCTTGATGTTCACACTGACTACCTAAAGAATGCCCTTCTTCATCTGGTAGAGACACAATCCTGCCTAAGCCTATCCATCAGCCCTCCAGTAGCTGGGCACGGCCAGGAGGGCAATCATGGAAATGACTACCCTCTGCCTGAGTGCAACACTGGGCAACACAACAGCTGCATATCAATCCATCCTATACCCAGTCATAGTGGTTTCCTCCCTTCTGTAACACTTTACTCCATAGGATGCACTCCAGTTCTTCTCATCACCAACTGTCCTCTCTCTGTCTGTCTGTATCTCTCCTTTATATTCCCCATATGTTATAACAAAATATTGAGAAACTGATGGACCCCGTCAAGGCAAATGCCTGGGAGTCACTCACCTTGTCTCCCTACTGATTCCTAGAATGTCTCTGGTGCTAAAATTCTGGGTACTTTTCCGTTAATGGGGCAACAGTCTTCACAAAACAGAACTGTTCTGGTTTGTGAAGACTTGCCACATTAACGGAATTAATGGAAAAGTACCAAGGCATTTATGGATTTGGTGGCACTATGCACAAATATAAACCAGTATAAGTGTAGTTTGCATTACGACTTTCACTTCAAGTCTGATGGTGTTTTTCTGTTTACTGAGGAATATGAAATCATCTGCATAGGATCGTACCATGAGAAGTCATGGAACCATAGTGTTTAAGTAACTGAACAGGTCACTGCAGACATCCATTCCTTCTCTTTAAGAAATAAACAGCTCTGTCAGGAGGCAAGGAAAAGGCCTATTCATACAACACCACTGCTTTCAAGGTTTGCCAGTTTCCCTGCCGTGCCTTTTTATCGGAAACGTCTTATGTCACTTTACAGAACAAGTGGGTTGGTTCACGCCTGCTTGCTTTCCATTCATTATGTTTGGGATCTTACCTCACATTTCTTCCCTGTCCCATTTCTGGCACAACCACATGGTCCCCGAAAGTAAACACTGCCTCTTAAAAAGTGGAGCACACAACATGTGGAACAGTAATGTTTGCTAAGTAAAAAAACATTTTCACTGATTTATATATGGATTTCATTAACAGTAAGTAGTCATGAAAATGGATTTTTTCATACAAAGTCGGGGCCAGTTGATAGTTCTCTGTGTAAGTTATCGGGGCAACACTTTCAACGCAATCGTTCAGTTGTAATGTAGTAACTTAAGAAGTCTGTTAACCAGAAGTGTGTAAAATTTAACAAAATCTTGTTTTTTTTTATAATGTATTATGAAAATAAATAGTTTTTACACATATGTGGTCAGCAGACATATTAACGAATTGGATTGCAGCTGAACAAAATGCATTGAAAGTGTTGCCCTGATAACGGAAAAGTACTAAATTCTGAAAGCCACACATATGTTGGTGTCCACAAGAACGAGTACCAATGCATCCTATAAGCCTATATATAATCTTCACCAGCTGTTGCATGGTGCTTTTATTTACACAGTAACAGTTCACATTTTCTGTGCCATTGAGGGCATGATATGTTAGACACAGATGGATGAGTTGGCAATGCAGAGAAGGATGGCGTATACCTCTGTGACTACCAGATACAAGAACAGAAAGATTGGGGTGGCCACATATATGCAACAGGTTGTTGCATGTAGACATTTCGTTAAGCAGTGGCTACTCTGTAAATGTTTACATGGTATCTCTCCAGTAACCCCAGGATTTTACTGGGGTCATCAATTCTCGCAGTAGTGTCTCATGATATGAGGTATATTTGTTTCTAAATCATGCTGCCATGTTGTTTATCTTTATTCACATTTGCATTACCCATATTTTACTAATATAGCTAATTTTCATCTCATTATACTGTCATTTACATATTATGAGGGCTGCAGCACTTTGCAGCCTATTATTGTCAAAGTAGGTTCCTTAAATATGACTCGCTCTGTATCAGCTAGTATACATATCAAAAACATTCAGTATTATATGCAATAGTAATAGTTGTTTTCTAACCAACAGTTACAGAGCCTAACTTTTGTCCAGTAACAAATATATTTCAAAAAAACATTATACAATCAGATCATTAGGCACAATAATGGTTACAATTTGGGAATTAATATACAACACAGATTCTGGAAAGGTTATAGTATTCTGACTTCACTTTTTAGAGTTACCAGTGTTATTTACCTTACAGGTGGCATTTTCATAAACACAACTCATGCTTTTGAGTTTGTATATCATACTCTCTTAATAGTTAAATTATAAAACCTAGACTTTGCACCTGGTGCTCCCTAGTTTCCTTATAAACAGGGCTTACTAGGTAGACACAGATATCACTTTTCTAATACTGGAACTTTCACAAGTAAGTAAATCAGATTATAAAAATGAAACTTCAGTACACTCAAACCAAATGAATGAAGTCTAAATGAAATAAGTCACCGCTCAGCCAAGTAAGATGCAAAGATTTATTGTAAAGCAACACACTTCTGCTTTTCGTCCTGCTCAAATCGCAAAACTTCTTCAGACAAATTAAACACAAATTGCATTGCCCTTAAATACTTGCTAATCAAGCAATCAAGTCTGCTAAGTGAAAAAAGCTGCAAGGTAGTATATTCAAAAATAGTTTGTCACTTTAAAAATTAAATGTGTGCATGAAAACATGTATATAGGAACTCCAGCATATAAAAACCTATAGTCAGTTTACACTTCTACTAAACTTCTACTTTAAAATGTGTGTTAATGTGTAAATATTTTATTTCTAAATAAAAATGAAAGTAAAATTAAAATTAAAAGTAAAATTAAAATTATTTTACAACTATAATTCTCTACCAGGTTATGATTTGACCAGTAGAAAATAAGAATTATGCAACAACCCCCCCATTAATATTCAAAAACGTACACACTGATTGGTCAGCGTGCACATTGTAAATTAGAGTTATAGTAATGGTAAAAGGTCCGGTCGCACGGACTTTTTCCATTACTATAACTCTTTTTTTACAGCAACAGAGAACACAAGATCTCCGTTGCTTCACACTGTCTCGCTATGTTAAACGAGTTTAACATAGTGAGACTGTTTGCAAAAAGCAACGGAGATCTTGCTTTCTCCGTTGCTTATTTCAAAACTGTCTCGCTATTTTAAATGGGTTTAACATAGTGAGACAGCTTTAAAAAAAGCAACTGAGACTCCATTGTTTTTTTAAAGCTGTCTCGCTATGTTAAACCCATTTAACATAGCAAAACATTTTGTAAAAAGCAGCGGAGATCTTGCTTTCTCCGTTGCTTTTGCCCACAGCTCTGATGTACTGCGTAGGCATATGCATGCACAGTACATCAGAACTGCCACAGAATACCAGACAGCTGTGGAAGGGCAGCAAGGAGGCATTATACAATGCCATTATTTAAGAAAAGTAATTTATTTTTTCTTAAATAATGTCATTGTATAATAGCAATAACCCACTTCTGGGTGTGGGTAATGCTGGATTTACCCACAGTTGGCTTTGTTTGGACACTTGGGCTTTGCCCTCATGACCAAACCACTCCAACTGTGGGTAAATCAAGCATTACCCACACCCAGGCATGGGTTATTGCTATATTATACTAAAGACAGTAATAAAAACTATCTAATGAGGCTCTTGAGCCTCAAAATACATTTAATTGATAAGTAGTCATTGAGACCAGGAAAGTTACTTGCATCTAAACGTAATTGCCAAACTAGTTCTAATTTTTCTAGTAATAGTGAAGATGGACCTCCCCTCACATTAACTGGCACCATGTCTATCCCTTTAAAACTAAACTCATGTTCAGGGTAGGTGTCTATATGTTTAGCCAAGGCATTTTCGCATTTATTTTTGTTAATGCAATACTGGTGCTCATATACACATTCCCTCAGCTTCCTGTCGGTTTTCCCGACATAGAAAACTGGACAGTGGTTGCACTTGGCTAAATAAATTGCCCCTTTAGTTTGACAATCAATTTTGTGGTTGATGTTAAATTTAGTGTTCCCCATAACAAAAGAAGACCCCGTATTTTAACTCCACCACTACATTCCTACAGTTCACATTTTCTTTTTGCACAGAGAAGATAGCATACCTGGATGTGGAACTTTCAAAAGATCATAGTAAAGCTTGTTACATATCCAGAATTTTCAGGAAGGAGACTTACCCTAATGCCTTTCTCCACTACTCAAGTTGTCATCCCTTGTCACAGAAGAAATCAGTTGTTTAAGGGCAACTTGTTAGAGCCGCACAAATGGTCTCTAAAAAAGATGGCTTCTTCTTGGAATGTGACTTATTAAAAGATATGTTCATCAAAAGGGGGTATCCCCCCAGGTTGGTTCTGGAAGTGTCATACGAAGTCCAATCCAAGAGAGATGATGGCTTGTATGTACCAACTTTGAGCCAAGGGCAGAACCATCCACTTTCGGTATCTACCTTGGAAAACCCACCAGTTGAACATCATTTTATTTGTACTTTTAGTGTCGATGCTGGCAGCATCAGATCTATAATACTAAAGAACTGGCATTTCCTTACTAATGAGAACTCAATAAGAGGAAGTCTTACAGACCAACCAAGAATTGTGTTTAGAAGAGGCATGAATCTGAAGGGCATTTTAGAAGGAGATAATAATTATTTCAAGATTAGAAAAGGCATGTTTAAATGTAACGTGTAGGTTTTGTAAATTTATGACCATGGGGTCTTCTTTTGTTATGGGGAACACTAAATTTAACATCAACCACAAAATTGATTGTCAAACTAAAGGGGTAGTTTATTTAGCCAAGTGCAATCACTGTCCAGCTTTCTATGTCGGGAAAACCGACAGGAAGCTGAGGGAATGTGTATATGAGCACCAGTATTGCATTAACAGCAATAAATGCGAAAATGCCTTGGCTAAACATATAGACACCTACCCTGAACATGAGTTTAGTTTTAAAGGGATAGACATGGTGCCAGTTAATGCGAGGGGAGGTCCGTCTTCACTGTTACTAGAAAAATTAGAACTAGTTTGGCAATTACATTTAAATGCAAGTAACTTTCCTGGTCTCAATGACTACTTATCGATTAAATGTATTTTGAGGCTCAAGAGCCTCATTAGATAGTTTTTATTACTGTCTGTAGTATAATTCTTATTTTCTACTGGTCAAATCATAACCTGGTAAAGAATTATAGTTGTAAAATAATTTTAATTCTACTTTTAATTTTAATTTTACTTTCATTTTTATTTAGAAATAAAATATTTACACATTAACACACATTTTAAAGTAGAAGTTTAGTAGAAGAAGTGTAAACTGACTATATGTTTTTATATGCTGGAGTTCCTATATACATGTTTTCATACACACGTTTTTATACATAAGTTTTTACACAATTTTTAAAATGACAAACTATTTTTGGATATACTACCTTGTAGCTTTTCTCAATTAGCAGACTTGATTGCTTGATTAGCAAGTATTTAAGGGCATTGCAGTTTGTGTTTAATCTGTCTGAAGAAGTTTTGCAATTTGAGCAGGACGAAAAGCAGAAGTGTGTTGCTTTACAATAAATCTTTGCATCTTACTTGGCTGAGCGGTGATTTATTTAGTTTGGACTTCATTCATTTGGTTTAAATCAAATTATAACACTTTCAGTGCCATTTCATTACAGCCTCATATTCATCAGAGAACTCAAAATACCTCTAACCCCATCCAGTTGTTACACATTTTCTTTCTAGGAACTCAGAAACATCTTGTCTCTAATGGTGCATTAAAATTGGACTCATATTCATAGTCAATCTAGTATACAGTAATCAAAATAAAAATATCTTCTGTTTGTCAATATTACATCAATAAATTAATAAATTACTATTTTAGAATTACAAATATTGTCACATTTTAAATAGCACAGATAACTAGTTCAGAAAAATAAAAAAAAACAGCAAGAATTTATAGGAGTACAAGAGCAAAAGACCCTACAGGCAAAACCCTAACCCACTTCACTTCTATGCTGAAAGGCAAAAGGCTCAGCACAACAATGAAATCAAACAATTAACTCAGAATACTGGACATGCCCATATAGATTTATAGAGTCATATATTGTTACTGGGCTAATGACCCAGGGGGGGGGCCTTTCCAAGCATATCCAAGTTTTCCTTAAAGAATAATTACATCTTGTATCCAAATAGGGCACTGAGGGCCAGGCATTTACAAGATTCCTCTGTCCATAAGGGACATGGTTGCCAGACCTGCTGTAAATTTCCTATTCCCCATCCACTGGTCTAGGATGCACTTAATAAATAAACTTATCTTCACATGGATGGGAAGCCTGTTCCATAGAAGGGGCAGTCTCTGGGACACATATCTGTCTATCCAGCATGTTCTGTTTAAAAGTCACAGACAAAATTCAGGTCCCCTAGAGATTGTATTTCTAGTACTGTTTGACTTGCAAATATATAGGAGATTCATAATTGTGGGGTTTGTGGATGCCTTCTAAGCCAAGCATATATCACCCCTCAGCAATCTATAGGAGACTGAGTAGATGAAAAGGGCTTTAAGGCATTCTGCATAAGTCAGGTTTGTTACACCTTATATTCTTTTCATAAGGAACCTCTGAGGTTGCTCTAGTTGTGGCATAAGCCTGGTCAGGTACATAGTGAAGGGCACATTATTCTCTGTGACTGGTCTGACAAGGGTAGAGTACTGGGGGATAATGATCTTTCTGGACCTAGATGCCATGCCCTTACTTATAAGTTGCATAGCATGAAAGGATTTCCTCACCACTGTGGCCACATGGCAGTTGAAGGTAAGACTGCTGTGTGCGTACCCAGATCCTTGACTACTAGGTTGACTCTTAGGGCAATATTATCAACATATTAATTAGCCAGGATTGCTGAATTTCCAATGGGTACAGTTATGTATTTCTTAGCAGTGAGTGTAAGACCATAGCTTTGGCACCATGTAATAGTCAGAGACAGGCCTTCTTGAAGAATGTTAATGTCTGCAGGGAGTTGATGATAAACCCCAGCTTGCAATCATCTGCAAACTTAGTCAGCTATAAACCTTCAGCATTTGCTTTCATTTCAGAGAAATAGATGTCAAAAAGGAGTGGGTCCAGTATCGAGCCCTTGGGGACCTTACTAGTGCCTGGCCTCTTGTTGAAGGTGGCCTCACCTATTGACCTCCTGGGTCCTAGCAGTGAACCATTTGGTTATCCAGCAGGTGATAAAAGGATTTATACCTAATTTAGTGAGCTTGTTTATAATGCTTGAGTGGGGCATAACTCAACACTCACTTCTGACCTAATGCCACAGGTAAATCTCTTAACTCTCTAATTCTGTCTTTATACATTAACCAAGACAGACATAGATTTATTTTCTCATTCTATGAAACTCTTTGTAATATGTTCCTTCCTATGAAGTAATTTGTTCATTGACTGTTATATCCTACACAAGGTGATGAGGCACCAGTTTTCCATCTTTTACTTATTGCTTTCTTTGCAACTATCATAATGATATTTAAAACAGAAGTTTCATTCTTGGTTGTAGATACTTTCCTATCAATCCTCAACAAAAATAAATTCCACATCTCTCTATTAAGCACCCCTTACAAAAGATTTTCAAGATCTTGTGTAAATGCAGTTAATCAAGAACATATGTTCCCAACTTCCCTGATCCCCTTTCCAACGTCTCCCACACATGGGATTCACTCCTGGGAACATTTTATTTAATGTAAAAATGTTTATGTAAAAAATGTTTATGCAAATACTTGAAGCAAATGTTCCACACATCCTGGATTGGTAGCATATCTCAATAAGTGGCATGTCCACACTCACATGTTGAAAGTCATTATCAGTATCTAACAGAGTTTACTGTTCCTGCATTCATATTTTGTAACTATGCAATTTAATATCTTTTTGGGTTTTATGTGCCCAACTCACTAGTACCTTAACAAAGAGAATCCTCTCCTCCAGTTTCCAAAATGAAAGCCACCAGTTGTGGGGGTTGGATATTTATTGCATTAGTCAGGTCATTGTGCTTCACAGTCCTTATTATCCTCTTATACTAAAGTCTCAGCATATTTCACAATGGGAATTTAACTCTCTGATCCTATGATTTGCAATCATTTGACCATCATAACTGCCCCCAGGAAAATCACTTTAGGCTGCCTCAATTTTCATTTGTTTAACCAGTTCTCAATCTGGACTTCTGTTGTAAAGTATCCTAATGGCAAAACTAACTTCAATCATCACTGAATATCTGGCATGCTAAACATGTGGCTTAGTATTTGTAATAACTGTATAAACGCATATGGCCTCCCAACTCATATTTCCTTTGATTCTCACATACTAAGGAGGTTAGTCACCATCACCTCACATCATATCCATCCATCCATCTGTCCACAACCTATTTTTCCCATTTTTTGCACATGGAGTCTGGGTGTCACTTCAACAGTGACAATCATCTAGAGCCAAGGTTTATACTGCCAGGTGGCTAGCCCTACTGTGGTCACCTCATATGATCACATGGTAATTAAGTATCAGATGTTAATTTATTTTTATTTATACTACTTCAAATTCCTTTTTATGACCTGGTACATTTAACACCCCCCCCTAACTTTCTAGGCATTCTCAAATTTTCCTCATGCTACCCTGAACTTTTCACCATTTTATATTAAGTCCTGCATTATATTCTTCACAGAACTTAAAAGGTTTTGAACAATGCTTAGAGGGAAGCCCATAAACATATAAAGCAGCAATGGAATTACTAAACGGTGCAATGCCTGCTCTTTTTGGAGTAGTTCCAATCTATCGAGTAAAATTCATTCTTGTGTTTCTTCACATGTTCTTCGTAAGACATTGATGTCTCAATTGACTTACCCATGTAGACACTTAAATATTTGATAAATATTTCATATTAGAATATTCCCTTAAATAGTGATAATTATTCTGTGTATGCTGAGAAGGGCCATAATTTAATGTCAGTGCCCTGATCTTAGTAGTATTTTTCTTGTAACCTGAAAAACTATCAAACTTGGTGCTGTAAAAAACTTACACAATTCCCATCAAGTCTAGGCAAATACATTAGTACATCATCTTTAAGCAAAGAAATTGTAAAACTCTGTTTCCCCACCTATTTCTCCACCTATACTCACTTATATCAGATTGTCTCACAAATGCTCCAGATATACTGCACAAAGCAAGAATGACCTAGGACATTCTTGATGAGTACCTCATGTAAATTTAAAAGACATTGATAATGTTGCATTAATATTTATGTTGACCTCCAATTCTCTATACAAAGTTAGAATTAGATTTATGAGTTCATGTGGAAATCCTTGCGCTAACAGCACTTTAACCAAATATTGCCTCTTCACCATATCATTTTTCCTCATTATCTAAAATGACCACTATTAAAAGTTTCTGCTCACTCTACTACATTATTATTTCAGATGTTCAACATATTGTTAAATGTCTGTATCCCCATAAAAAAAACAAAAAACTCTAGTCCGGTCCTAATGGACTGACTGTTGGACTGGAAGCCACCATGCTATATGGACAGCCAAAATGGTGATTACCAATTCACACTCATGATTTAATACTAATGTTCACTTATAGGATGACTGTATCATCCTGTCCTTTCCTTTATGAAGTAGAAATGCCAATTCTGCTTGTTTTAGTGAAAGGGGTACTTCTCCTCCATGAATTATGTCATTATATAACTTTAACCAACATGGAACAAATTTATTTTATATAGTTTCCAGATTTCTAGCAGAACAGCATCACTATCTGAGTTTTTCCACCCACATGTTCTTCTGCAATATCCAACAGCTCCTTTTGATTAGCCAGCTTTATTAATATGTTTGCCTGGTCTTGCATGATTTTTATTAACTGTATCCTGTTCAGACAAGCATCTATTTTATCTGCTTTCAGTACGACTCATCAAGATACAAACCGTTGAAACACTTAAAACGAAGAGATATAACCAGGATATAGCCCAGCCAAAACTGCAAACAGTCACGGAAATAAAATGTCCTTTAACACGCTTTTTTATTTGTGTTTTCGGAAACGACTATGCGTTTCCTTCCTCAGAAGTACAAACAAAACAGTGAATCAACCATATCCAGCCCTTACATTTAAAACTTTAAAAACATCATGTGATACTAATTAGATGATGTAGCACTTCACTTTAATATATAATCTACTTAAAAGATCCTTACGAAAAATGTTCACATAGCATATTCTCGTATCGTGCATCACTAATAGTTTTAAATAATTAAAATTACTATTCAACAATGTATATATATAGTAATATGTATTATGGAAGTATATACAAATTTAAAATACAATGAAACATGGTATTTGTTGCATTTCATAGCTCCAGTTAAAAAACGCATAAGCTGAGCATATTGCTCCGAACAACTCCATAATAAACTATACTTCAATTGATGCTATAAAAGATAAATAAATTAATAAACGAACAACCTAAATAACCTCACCTTAAAAATATGTGGCAGAACTCTTAAATCAGCACCCATAAGATGTTAACACTAAATAACCTACTATATACTGTGGGACACTCATCACACATCATCAAGATACAACACAAGGACCAACTTACTCAACACATCTGGTGGGAAATTCAATGAAAAGCAAAAAACATATTTATATATATATATATATATATATATATATATATATATATATATATATATATATATATGGGATCCGTACAGATCACCGAATGGCAACAGATTCGGCCAGGCATACTTGCGCGAAAGTGCTTTTCACCGAAAGCCACTTTCGCATACGTATGCCTGTTGCGGAGATTGCACTACAGTGGGGATAAAGGAAAATTCCCTTTTCCCACTGTAGTGCGACCTCGTAGCGAGAATATTTAATTAGGAGGGAGTGTGGGGGGTGCAGGGGAGCTTGCTACCCTGCAAAAACATAAAAGTAATGTTTTATTCTTTTTTGTTTAAACACACTTTAACAAAAGCGCTTTTTCGGTGAAAGCGCTTTCGTTAAAGTGTGTTCGGTGATTGTGGATTCGGACTATTGAGCTTTTGTTCAATAGTCCTAGATCCATGTGTCTGTATATATATATATATATATATATATATATATATATATATATATATATATATATATATATATATATATATATATATATAGTTACACTTCAAAATATATATAACCCATAAAATCTAAAATTCATAACATCTAAAACTCATAATGTCAAATTTCATAACATCTAAAATGTATAATATGTAATAGTGTATCATCAAACGTGTAAGTGTTATAGTTTATTCTGTTTATCTTGTGGTATCACTATGAGATGTTGCAGTTTTTATTTCTATAGTTATTATTTATATAGTGTAGGAATTTATACTATTTATATAGTGTTTATTTGACCACTCTGTATGTGTTTTTTAGGCCATACAGTTAAGTGATATAGACATTATGTGTACATTCTTTATGGTGATTGTGATACAGTAGGGTTAGGAAATTAACTTTTTCCCACTGTAGTGTAATCTCGGAGTTGGTATATTTAATTTATGGGGGGTGTGAGGGCAGAGTTCCCCACATGGGGGGGTGCAGGTGGGCTTGCTCCTCTGCAGAAATATAGTAAAAAGTGTGTTTGTTAGTTTTGTGTCTTTATATGTGGAGGGGATGTTATTTTCATGTGATTTGTAGTGTTCAGTGTTATGATGCACAGTTTAGATGTTATGAAATTCGATGTTATGGGTTTTAGATGTTTTGGGTTTTAGATGTTATGGTCTAGATGTTATGAATTTAGATTTTATGGGTTTTAGATGTTTTGAAGTGGAACCATATATATATATATATATATATATATATATATATATATATATATATATATATATATATATATATATATATATGTATAAAATGGTACATACTGTATACTTTGATCTGTTCAAAGCTTTTGACACAATTCCCCACTAAGGCATAGTAGAAAAGCTAAATAAACTGGGAATAAACCCCTGTGTCATCCTCTTGATTGCCAAATGGTTCACTAATATGATGCAGATAATCAAAACAGAGGGTTACCTCCACAAAGAGACCACTAAAAGTGGAGTACCCCAGGATTCTGGGCTGGTATCTTTTATGTTTGGCATTTACTTTTCTCAAGTAAAAAGGCAATACCAAAGGGTTCTGGCTACAAATAGAATGCCCACACAGATACCTTACTAAAAGGATACGAGGCTTAAACAACATGTCCTACACTCTCTGACTCAAAACTCTGTCATTATACTCGGTATCCAACAGACTGCTAAGAGGTGACACCGTCTGGCATACAAGGCATCATGTGACCCATTACTAATGGATTTACTGCACATCAGCAAGTCAAATGCCATCAGAAATACTCAGTCTAGGGATCTAAACCTCTTCTGCAACATCAGTAGAACAGTTTGGAGGGACAGGTATATTTCACAGAAAATACTGCATCTGGTGGAATAGGCTCACCATTCACATTAGGATTTATTGGTGTATCGTGCTTTATTAAAATTTGTGTTTTCAACTTTAGCCTCGGGTCCTGTGCCTTTGGATACAATTTAGATTTGTTGTGCAAGCTGTTTTGTGTCTGTTTAAATCATTTTCTTCACCATTCACATAAAACAATGTTCATCCCTGTCCATTTTCAAGTGCAACGTAGACCTATGGGTGGGAAACAGAAAATTTACCCCAGTACTGTCCCCTCTACAACTAATGGACAGACACAGCTCCTAAATGCTTTATCCCATGCATGAGTCCACGTAAATTATCTATGATATGATCCCAGTTATTCTCATTAGGGGTAATATATAATTATTGACCATAGGATGGGAAAGGCCAGACTATAACCAAATGGGATGGGTTATTTTGTGCACAAACAGGGGACGTTGGCTAGACTTAAAATGGCCTTCAAGGGCAGCTAGCCTAGTACTTATCTATGAACCTATATATATATATATATATATACATACATATATATATATATATATATACATATACACACACACACACACACACACACACACACACACACACACACACACACACACACACACAAAACAGAAAGACTAACTCCAGCACTCCCAGAAATATAGAATCTAATAGTTTATTGAAGTAAAAGGCTTATGCAGAATCAATGTACACTGTCTTCCCTCATACACACATATATACAGTACATATATATATATATATATATATATATATATGTGTGTGTGTGTGTGTGTGTGTGTGTGTGTGTGTGTGTGTGTGTGTGTGTGTGTGTGATATATGTAATCATCTTCATGGTCATACCAATATGAAGAAAAGGGAAAACTGTGAAAATCATTGTACTCTGAAATTTAGCAGGCAATGCTTTCCTTTGGAAAGCAGCAATCAGTCAGCAGTGGGGAAGTGAACTTGAGCAGGTAGACCTTCATACAGCTTTGCATGTATAAGGTCTATGGAAACCATGTAATTTCTATTATGCCTCCAGCAAGACTACTTCATACAAAGACTTATAAGAGTTCCAGAAAAGTTCTGATGTAATCATGGGGTGTCACTCACATCTGATGATCTGGGTGACTTTGTAACCCTGTGATCAACCTATTTACATTTTGTTGTCTTAAAAACACTAACAAAGACTTCTGATATTCAAAGAAGTTATGAAAGTATTTATCCTGCAATGAATCACTACAAAATTGTACTTTCTTATGCAACAAGTGTTTAGTTTCTTCCCTAACTTTCTGCACCTCCTGCTGCAGCCCCTCCCCCCCAAAGCAAACTGTCCTGCAGACCCCTATACCTTCTTTTTAGCACATATTTCCTCCTTCTTTTCTCTCCAGGTGTTATCTGTATTAAATTTAACAACAAACCTAATATTATTCTTAAATGCATCTTATGTGATTGCAAATATTTCTAAACGTAACCCCTACATCTCTATCTTTTGATCCACTGAACCACACAGGAAAAGTTTCTGTCTTCAGATTCAGAACTGAGAAACAATGGTGATTTTCCATATAATAAAGAAAGATAACATACTTTTCAGGGGTGCATGATCTGGAGAAAGAGTAGGCTGTGTCACTACCTCTTTTACCAAATAAACATGCTCTATATAGCTAGGTATATTTTATCAGTTCTTGATCTTGAATGAAATCTACCAAAATAATGTGCAGACTGGCCTTCTGTGTTATTTAATTTCACAGTCTCTGTAAGGGTTAAAATTGTATGACCTGACATAACCGCTCAGTCTAGGTAATATGGTTATCACGCCCAAAATAGCAATAAACTCATATCCTGTCTCTTCTTAGACCTTTCCAAAGCTTTCGATACAGTCTCTCATCCTTTACTGCTATCTAAACTTTCTAATCTTCCTAGTCTGAAATTCTCCAGGTGCAACTAACACTAGGTAAGACTGCAATCCAAATTGTAGCTTGCTACAGATCCCCCACCATGCCCCAAGATTCTCACTACACCTTTCTAAACATACTGGAAAATATTAATATGCATCCAAACACCCTAATACTGGGTGATTTCAACTACCCTGCCATTAACTGGGAAAACTACTTGTGCACCAACACCTTTGCCCAACCGTTCTTGGAATTCATAAATTCCAATGCCCTGGATCAACTAATCCATAGTCCGATCAGGGGCTTCAGTATCTTAGACCTGGTCATTACCAACATGGGAAATCAATGCTCCACACCTATGGTCACCCCCTTGTTGGTCAGGTCAGACCATAAGCTAATCACCCTTAACATCCACATTCCACCCCCAACCCCCAGTAAGAAAACCTCCATAAAAAACTTCTCCAAGGCCAACTTCATGTCAGAAGTTACAAACTTCATGACACCCATGCAGACAGGAACTGAAAGTTCGACTGCTGAGTCCTACACAAAGGCACTGTACGAGCACATCCACTCATGCATGAATCATGCCATTCCAAATAGAACCAAGATGCTCTCCTCCAAAAAAAGGAAGCCAATCTGGTGGTCCCCTGCCATAAACAAACTTTACAACAAAAGGAAAACACTGTTGCAGAAAAGAGGAAAACTCCCTTACCAGCCTCAGTAAGAAGCTGAGATCCCTCATAAAATCTTCCAAAGCTAGTTACGAAAATAAAATTGCCAAAGATTCCAAAGACAACCACAAGGCATTCTATAACTATGTCAAGAATCTAAATGGCAATGCTCAGATCTGCTCTGAGCTACAACAGAATGGCATTAAATATGCAGATCCCAAGGATATTGCCAATATCCTGGCAGATCGATTCAGTGCCAACATCACCCACTTCTCACCCACTAAATGGCCCATCTCAATACTGGAAGATTGCCAAATTCCAGTAATAATGGCCACACAGGTAAAAAACACACTCTCCAAAGCTAAGAATACAGCATCCATGGGACCAGATGACATCCTAGGCTGTGTACTACAAGAACTACAAAATGAATTGGCACCTCACCTAAGTGTCATGTTTAATCATACCCTCACCTCAGGCTTCATGCCCACTGAGTGGCACACAGCTACAGTTATCCCACTCCACAAGGGGGGTCCACCTTGGATTCCAGGAACTACTGCCCCATCAGTCTGATGAACCTGATCTGCAAGGCCATGGAACGTATTATCATGGAACTTATTAACAAAGACATTGGCAACCTTAAAACACTGGACCCCACCCAGTTTGGGTTCGTGAAGGGCCGATCTTGTCTCCTGAACCTTATTGACTTCTTCAAATCAGTCTCCAGAGCCGTGGACGAGGGTAAGGCAGTCCACACAACCTATCTGGAATTTTCCAAGGTCTTTGACACCATCCCCCACTCTAGAATCATAGATAAACTTACTAAGCTGGGCATTAATCCCTACATCACTCGATGGGTTGCCAATTGGCTTACTGACAGAACCCACACTGTAAAAGGTGCCAGAGCCATGGGCTCAACGTCAATGCCAAGAAATGTATAGTTATCCCCTTTGGGAAAAAACATGTACCCATGAATTATCACATATGTGGCAGTACACTAAACACCGAAAGTGTGATAAGAGACTTAGGGACGCAGGTGGACAGTGGTCTCACCTTCAATAACCACATTTCCACAACAGTCAGGAAATCCTTCTATGTGGTACACCTCATCACTAAGGGCTTTTTATCCTGAAAAAAGGAGGTCATTGTCCCACTGTACTCTTCCCTCATTAGACCCATTATAGAATACAATGTCCCATTTGGTATGTACCTCTCAAGACATCTGCAACAACTGGAAAGGCTGCAGAAATACCTCACTAAAAGAATCACAGGCCTAAAGCAGATGCCCTATGGTGACTGCCTTAAAAAACTCCAGCTATACTCTGTCACATATCGTCTACTCCTAGGCGATCTCTGCTTAACATACAAGGCCATGTCAAACCCAGAGCTTTTGGACATGCTACACTTAAAGAAATCCCAATCCTTCAGAGCCACATGCTCCAGGGATCTAAATCTTGTCATCACAATAAACAAAACACACTGGAGGGATAGGTTCCTGACCCCGAGACTCCCCAGACTCTGGAATAGACTGCCCATACATGTCAAGCAGAGCGCATCTTTGGCCGTCTTCAAAAGGAACATTGATGATTGGATGGGAGAAAGGAAATTCACCCCGGGGATCATGTCAGTCACCCTGCTAGACAGGGGTCCAGGAAAGTAAATAGTGTGGGAAGAAATAGTCAGGGAATTGTTATGGCTAGGCTTGTATAGGCCCTAGGGCCGATAGCCTAGTAACAACCTATGAACATATGAACCTATAATCTCAACCTATCTTCCACCTCCCTTGCCTGGTTCTCTAGATACCTATCTTGCAGACAGCAATCTGTTAAATGGCTCTCATCCTTTTCTCCATTCAACCTGAGTACCACAAGGTTCCATCTTGGACCCCCTTCTGTTTAATGTCTTTACTGATGATCTTTATACATCTTGTAAAGAATCCTCCCTCATCCAATACGCTGACGACTGAACTCTCATCTCCATCTCAAACAATATCTTTGAACTCCATACCCTAACCCAACATGCCTTTCTATCTACTGAACAGTGGTTGTCTTATCCTTAACCCTAAGAAGACCAAATGCTTACTCTTTCTCCCCCATTCTCTTACTCACCATAAATCCACCTTTGCTATGACATCCTCTAGCAACACAATAATCCAACCCGAAATCCACACGAAACTCCTTGGAGTCATCATTGAAGATGAACTCAAATTCAACTTGCACATAATCCAATGCATAAAAAAACACACCAGAAACTAGGTTTACTGTATCTCAACAAAAAATGTCTAACCCCTAATGCCAGACTCTCCCTAGTGCAGGCACTCCTCCTCCCCTCCCTCCTATATGTTGCCCCAGTTCTTACCAACATTCAGGCCACAACCTTGAACAAACTTCAACATACTTATCATAAAATTTCTAGATTTATCACAAACTCTCCATACAATGCACATCACTGCATCACACTAAACTCTCTCCAATGGCTAGAACTCCCCCAACAACTCCAGCTATCACAATTTCAAATGTTACACTTCATTCTATACAAAGCTTCATCCTCTCCATCTCTCTCATCCTTGGTCTCTACATATTCTCCACCTCTGATCCTCCGTTCCTCAAACCAGCACTACTAGACGTCTACCAACCTAAGAAAACAGTCTGCAAACTACTATATAAATACTCTGTTGCCCACTCTTGGAACAAACTTCCCTTAGATATACATTCCATCATCCACCCATCACACTTTAAAAATGAACTCAAACTTCATCTACTTAACTCCAAAACTTGCCCCTGTCAAGACCCAACCTAAGCTTCTCATACCCCATATACGTATCTAAATAATCTCTCTCCTTTCATCTAGTACCCTAAATACGTGGGTTCTTACTAAATTCAATCAATCAATGATGATGGACAAAATTCCTATGGAAATATATACTTCTCTGTAAAAATATTAGTGTATATGTGGTTCCTACTATGTTTCTTTTACTTACCGTATAACAAATTTGTTGTAATTCTTTTGTCTCAAATATTTTTATTTACTGTAAACTGTTTGTGAATGAAGCTTTTCTCCTCGGGTCTCCACTGAAAATGGGCCACAAGCCCAGTTGGACCAACCCAGTTAACAAGTGTCAATATATAAATAAATAAATAATAAATAACTTTTAAAAGATGATGGTGTTTTCAAAATTAATGTTTTCAAATAAAGTGATCACTCTTCCTGCATTCACTGCTTGTGTGTTCCAATCTGACACCAGTCAACTGTTACATGTGCATGAATAAATATCAGAAATAAATGCAGTTCAAACCCCAGATTAAGGGGCATGCCTGTGTTCTGATCATCTAGTCTGAAATATGCTGTAGATTGTGCTCAGTAAATGAACAGGGTATATGGGTAAGTGAACAGACATCCTGGACAGCTACCCATGTGTCCAAATGCTAGATTTACAGCAACATTATCAATAAAGTTTAAAAGGAGATGGTGTTTTGAGAAGTAATGTTTTCAAAAAACTGTTCATTATTCCTGTATTCAATGCATGTATGTTCTAATCCAACACCTGTCAACTGTTACATGTGAATGAAAAATAATGCACCAAGAAATGGCAGGCAGAAATGTAGTGCAATACCCAGATTAAGGGTCAAGCTTGAGTTCTGATATTTTTTCTGAAATATGTTGTAGCTAGCACTCAGTAAATGAACAGGTTCTATGGGTAACTTAAAAGACGTCCTAGACATACGTGTGTGTAAATGCCAGATTTAAACTGACATTAAGCAATAAAAAGTGTAAAAAGAGATGGTGCTTTGATAACTAATGTTTTTAAATAAAGTGCTCATTATTGTTCTGGTCACTGCTTGTAGGATCCAGTCTGATAGCACACACAGCTATGCATGTCTGTAAATGTACGATTTCACACAGCATGTCAATAAATGTTTTAAAGGAGATGGTGCTTTGATAATTCATTATATTCAAATAAAATGCACATTATTCCTGTAGTCATTGTTTGTGGGTTCTAATCCCATGGCATCCAACTGAGAAATCACCAGCTATCTAGTGTAATTACTGTACATGAACATACCTCTCAACTGTCACAATTTTTGCAGAATATAATGACTACTGCCCCACATCTCTGATCCTTGATTTACACATATATGACATTACTTGGAATGTGATTTAATGGCAAATCCATTATCAGAACAACTTGCTATTAATGTTTGAGCACACTATGTAAAAATGTTCCCTGTCGTTGTGCCTTTGTACCAGCATTTGGTAGGGCTTGGCCCATAATGTCCCATGCAAACAGGTTGATAGCTATGTATGTACAATATCAACTATACAATATTAGCAGTCACTGTACTCACAACTGAAATCTGACATATGTAGAAGTATGTAGTATTAGCCTGCGTAGTAATATTACCTGCAAAGTTACTAATTTTTTTTTCTATCAGCCCACTCCATCTGTTCTTTAATTTATTAATTATATATATTATTATGATTTGATATTAATATATTACTTGTAACTACCTGTTATGCTGGCCTTATGTATAATTTCATAATGCTTTGCTGTTAAAATACTTTAATTTACGTTATTTATTGTTGTGTTCCTCATTATATTCTTTTCTATTTCTTTTGGTTGATCGTTATTATATTCTGTTATGTTAATACTAACATTTGTTTGGTTATGTTTATTTTTAACCTATGTTTTTATTCAGTCTACTACAGTGCTACAAGGCAGACCAGTTCCACATGATCCACCTACCTTGGCTCCCGCGGCCGCAGCACCGGGTCCCAATATGTCTGGGCTGCAGCCTGGTGGCACCCTCTCTGCTGCTGTTGCACTACCTGGGCCATTGGGTAGTTCTGCCCTACAGGCTGGGCGTGGTCCCCCTCTCTGGGAGTGGAAGTGGAGGCGGTGATTATGTCACCTGTGAGGAACTGCCAGGCATGGTGCATGGGCTGCTGCACTGAACTCTTGGTGCACACCTACACAGGATGGAGAGCATGCTGTCCATCCTGGTGGGATAGACGCACCCAGGGAGCAGGCATCAACTACTGCCTCCACAGGAGCAGTAAAGGTACAGTGCTGACAGTCCCATGGGTGAGGACTTGAGTCACACTGCTATCATCTCTGACATCCATTGAACTGGGATTCCACAACACCATCCCCAACAAAGGTGTTTACGCCCCTTTTGTGTCACACACCAACCCTGTCTGCTGTCTCGGCTATCTGCAAAAGCTTCCTCACCTTCCCAACTTACCTCCCCCACACATACCTATGTCTCTTCCCCAACATTCCACCCTCATCTTAAAAAAATGGGCACTTGTCCCCCCCAAAATATATATATATATATATATATATATATATATATATATATATATATATTGCCCCCATACATAGCTCTCCATTTCACACACCTGTCCACTGGAAACACATAATTTGGTCCAACTGGCTTAACAACACACATCTGTTGTCCTCACCCCTCTCTCTGGGGATGGTAGTCCAAATTCAGCTAAAAAATCTGTTAAAGTACACACCTGTTACTGTACAAGAAATGGATAGCTGTGGTTCCTTCCTACACCCGTCCTGCACATACCCACCTACCTTTCACTATGTTTTCCTCCCTGCTTGCACCCCATTTCACCACTGCCCTATCTCCCCATTTTTCATTTCTTTAAAGATAAGCTAAGCTAAATGGCACTATATTGATATATGTGTGTGAAATAATATTAATCACATTCAAAACATACATCTGTGCCCTATTTCAAACCAGGACTATCACACCTGCAGACCAGTAACCCACAAAAACTGTTAATTAATACAGGTGTTCTAAGCAAAAATAATACTTGCCATTTTTCTGTCATTAAGCCTGCTTAAGCAATGCTGTGCATGGAGTTGCATCATGTAAATTTGATAAAAGAGTAATAGAAAAATGGGAATGTAACTTGGACTGTGCTATAGGAATACATCACTATAAAGCCAAAGACATAATAATGGATGTAAGTGAGGCCTCTAACAGCAAGTAACTGTGTAATTATATCTGCAACATTTGAAAATACACCTGCAAAAACATTAATGGAAAAATAGGTGTTTAACTGGGACTCTGGTGGAGAAATACATCCCTATAAAGCCATGCACCTAATAATGGATGTAAATGTGGTTACAGCATGTAAGTGTACAATTATATATTAAAAAATACAAGTGCTACAACAGTGACTCAGTAGCTCAGTCTATTAAATGCTTGGAAAACATTAGTATTTGCTGCATATGGTTTTGGGTTCAAATCCAGTGGTGTCTAGCATTTAAAATACATGCATGTGTACATAACCATTGTGAATTCTGATACGAATGACTGTCTCATCCCCTATTTATCCACCCAAAGCAGTACAGAGGGATTATTCAATGATGGAAGTCAAAGGCCTGCAGATATTAACTCAATCAACATATTCCTCTTACAACACTAGAAAGTGCATAGAGTATCAGGTCATGCATTATTATGCCTTCACAGAGGATTTTAAGTTATGTAATTCAAAGGAGGCCCAGTAATATCAGACTGTAGCACACAATCATTTGCTACTGATATTACAGATAAGCACAGCTGCACAATTAATATACACATATGGAGGTCGTGCTAGAAGCAAGGGTTGCCAGCATGCACATTCCAGATGACTACCATAACACATGGCTTGGCAGTTGTCCAAATGGTAGACATAATGGTAAATGTGCCCACTATTGTGTTCAAGGACACAGCAAACATATTGCCTTTTACTCTGTTAATGATACCTTTGGCTAACATACTTACCTTAAACAAATACCTCAGTATCCTGTGGGATGGGTTCCTTCAGTCAGGCTCTGGCTGTATAGCAGGGCTGCCGCTGATCACACCATTACTCATAAGTGTTGTTGTCCTTCACATTCTGCAGCCTCTCTCACTATGCTTATTGCCTGCAGCAGCAGCAGCTGTAGTCTATAGCACACACATAGGTGTATGTAATAAGTATCTACTGCAAACGTTCTCTCTGTGTTGACTTAGTATCTCTATCCCAGTATTTACACCCCAACATATGAGAAAGGGTATAGATTTTACACTGGGGCCTTATATATTCTTCAGTAGTTGCATGGGATTGCCTGATTACACTGCAACTCAGATGTGTATGCTTCACTTAGCATTCCTGAACCACAGATTGGTTCAGAGGCAATCACCTGATAATGGGAAACATCTTAAAAAGGCAGACTCCTAGCTAAGGAAACCATTGTGTCTGAGTTACTCTCTGTGGTGAACATGTTGTCACAACATGTATATATCTGTATCTTTCAAAAGAGGAGTATTATACTCCATCAGGTATGTAACCATTTTGTTTTTAACATGACACATATGTTTTAGTATACTTAGGGGGAATGGGAATTACATCAGGAAGCCTTTCTTAGAACTGTACAGGATTTCATGCCAGTGATCTGCAGCTGCGTAACAGCTACAGAAGATGTAGCCTACAGCAAGGGTTTAATGCTGTCTGTTAACTAGGGACACATATCTCCTGGATACTGCCTTTGTTGGCAGTTGTAATACTACACAGCTATGTTTTGACATTGTACTGTAGACATATGTTATGGGTGGGGGGGGTCATTCTTGCTATAGGCCACACTACAATTGATGCATGTGTTGGGTGTGTGATCATATGTATCTGTCATGGCACAAACAGGAGTTAGTCACTATTGCCACTATCCTAGTTGGTTCCGCACCCTTTGTATGTTTGGCACACTGTTGCATGTGAGATGTGTAATCAAGCGGGAATACTGATAGCCTTCCTTAATTGCTGTATCTGTACATACTGTACACCCATGTATGTGATCCTGACGTGTTTTCATTTTTTTTTTTTGCATTTCAGGTGATAACATGCATGCCAGACATCACCCACCTTTCACTAAAGTGAAAAACAACCTCATAATTGAGGCCTTATGATAACATTATCAAGTCTTGCTGTCCAGATTGAGGGCAAATAGGCAAGAGCAACAAGCCTTGTGGGATGAACTGGCCCATAACATAAATGCTGTGGGTCATTAGAATCGCACATATGAATAGGTGTGACATCATGCCACAGACCTGATCCACTCTGCAAGCATACGGGCAGCGGACATGACCAGGGATCGTCAGGTCACTGGTGCTGGGCCTGCAGCGGAACAACCTCTGTCAGCCATTGAGAAATTCCTGGTGAACCTTGCAATACAGGACAGCTCTCAGGCTTCTATCACACTGTATGTTGTAAATGTGGGTGGCAGAAGCATCCAGGTATGTTTAGTTGAATCAGCACTGGAATAATGTAACATTTAGTGTGTCAGGGTGTACATAGTTTTACGTGGTGTCAGGTGTTTTATGGGGTGGGGGGAACCAGGTTACCTGCAGTTTTAAGCTCATGCAGAGAGTGTGACCTACATACCTGTTAACATTGCAGCTACTGTAAGTGGGGGATATTTGGATGTAGTACCAGTGTTATACTGTAGCATGTGGTGCTGTTTACATTACCGCTCCCTCAAATGTTTTTGGGGGCCATTAGGAACAGAAAAAGGCAATGCCCCTGCTGCTGGTAAACACAAAACATTTTTGTTACAGATGTAGATTTACATCAAGGTATTAGCTAAAGTGTCATCCCAGGCCTGATGGCTGGATTGATGTAATATCTGCATGATTGAAAAATGTAGATATATGTTCTGACTGTACACACTTTAGGGTCATACCTAGGCCTTGTAGGTGTGACCACAGTGAGTGATTTCATAGTATTGACAGGACTTTTCAGATGGCCGTACCTGTAAACTATGCAGAGTTCTGCAGAATGTCAACAATGTACATAATTTATGTTTTACTCATGAGAGTCTCTTTAAAGAGCTGTTATTCTGAAATACTTATAAATTTGGGTTAGAAATGAATGATCTCATTATATTATATTTATTTATTTATTTATTGACATTTTTGGCTGGGAAAGTCCACTGGGCCATCAACCCATTTTCAGTGGAGGCCTGGGGAGAAAAGCTCCACAGCAGCACAGAGGAATAGACATTTACAAAATTGATGTTTGAGTACATATGAAAGCAGAAATGATAAATACAAAACATGATTACAATATGCAAAGGTCCATCAGAGCTTAAGTCTTGGCCTAATTAAGCACGTCTAAGTTACAAATATAAGATGTATAAGATAAATATGTAGAGATAAGTCACAAAGCATAGTATAAGAGTACAATATAAGTCTTAGCATTGCAATATACAAGTTAAGTTACATTATAAAATGAGTGTTTAGCTGCAGTATCAAAGGTGTGCTTTACACAAAAAATGTTCAACAGTAAAGTGCAGTAGTAATTAGACATGGTATTTGTCAATTGAAATGTAGGATTCATTTTTGATGGGACAGCTTAATTGTTGTGCAGGGACAGGAGAGTTTTTTTTAGGTAATATGTTTTTAGTGCTGATTTAAAGTTTTTTAAACATTCTATTTGAGTTATATGAGAGGGTAAGGAATTCCAAAGTTTAGCAATGCTATGGGAGTACAAACAATTGTCCAGCTCTTTTGTTGGGTTTGGTTACTGTTAACAGCTGTTTGTCAGATAATCTAACTGTCCGTGTAGGAGTATAAGTTTGTAGGATTGAGTGGAGTGCTGGACAATAGTGGGATTTAAAAATTAGTTTGTGAGCTAAAGTTAATTGGGTACAAGAGAGATAGCTGGAGCACTCAAGCCAGTTCAGTTCTGTAATTGCTAGGTAGTGGTGTGAGTAGTTAGGCCTTCCTGAGGCAAATTTATCTATTTTATAATAGCAAGATTGGAGTTTATTGCTGAGGGCTGAGTGTAGGTTAGTAAAGATGGTGCTACCATACAGAAAGGAAGGGATGAATAGAGTATTGGCTAGTTTTTTTTTTTTGTTGTTGGTGTGAGTATCAAGGTAGAGTTTGCCTAATTTAAAGTGTGTTTTTATGGTGTTGAGAATATATGGCTCAAAGGTGAGATTGATGTCTATTGTCATACTTAGTAGTTTAGATGTTTTAACTATTTCAATTTCTGTCCTATCTTTAGAGAAATTTTTGCAATCTATATTTGGTAGTTTTGTAGAAAATAAGAGAAGTTTTGTTTTTGGGGTTTAACAGTAGTTGAGAATTATTTAGTCAGGCTTCCATTTAAGTGACAGCATTATGAGCAGCTGTGAGGAGGTCAGAAAAATTGTTAGAGGTGGATATTATTGTAGAATTGGATAAGATTACCAAGTTGGGAAGCTTTGTGAAGATCATTGATGAAGATATTAAAGAGTAATGACCCTAGAATGTAACCTTGTGGGACTCCTATGCTATTTTCCTGATAATCAGATTGTACATTATGCCACCTTACTGATTGTTAGCTATTGTTTAGGTAGGAGGTAAACCAGCTGAGAGATTTGAGGGAGCATCCAAGTTTTGATAATTGGTTTAGTAGTTTAGTATGCGATACTGTGTTGAACGCCTTAGATAGATCCAGTAAGATTAGTGAAGTAGGGTGACCATCATCTAGGGCTTTGTTGACAGTACTGGTGAATGAGAGCAGGGTTGTAATGGTGCTATCTCCTGGATGGAAACCATATTGGGTGGGAGAAAGAAGATCATTATCCAAGAGGTATTTGAGTAATGGTGTCTATACACATTTTTCTAAGATTTTTGATAATGGAGACAGTATCAAGATAGGGTGATAGTTAGAGAAGTCATGTGAATTTCTACCTTTGTGTAGCGGAGTAATAATAGATTTTTTTCCACAAATGTGGGACGTAGCATTCAGAGAGAAAGCAATTTATTAGAATACTGATTGGATATGCAATTGTATTTGATGTTAGTTGTAAATATTTTGGGGCAGATTATCAGTGGATGGAGAGCAGGGCTTGAGTTTGTTTAGAAGTTTGAATATTAGGGAGGTGGGAACAAGTTGGATGGAAAATGAAGGTGTTGATGGAGTATTAGTAAATAAGTCTGGAGTAGGGGGTGTGTTGTTACTGTGTAAGGAATTAGTTGTACAATGGGAGTTTGATCTTACGTTTATTGATGAGTCTTTGATTAGCTTTTGAATGGTAGTAATGAAATGGGTGTTAAAGTCATGGGAGATTTGTTGCGGGTTCTTATTGGGTGCAAGGAATGGGTTTTATAACGTGCCACATTAAGTAGAGCATAGATTGACTTCTAGAACTTTTTTGGATTGTTGTTTCAGGTGGATAGCTGCAAGGAAAAGTAGTTTTCTTATCCCGCATGACTAACTTTTTGGCTTTATTTCAGAGCTGTTTATAATTAAGTTCATTTAGTTTAGTTTTATATTTTTGCCATATTTTCCATGATATATCTCTATGTAGGATGTTTTATTTTGTCAGTTTTGTTAGCCAAGGGGCATGGTTAACTTTTTGTTCACTTGGTTCTCATAGGGGTTAAGCTGTTGAGAGTGTTCAGAAAAAGTATGTTGAAGTAGCTAACAGCTTCATCTAAGGGGAGTGTTTTTAGTGGGAGCCAGTTTTGAGCTTTCAAAATGCTTATGAATTTATTTTGGTTAAAGTGGGTGAGATTCCTGGAAGTTTTGTAGGATTGTGTTTTGACCAATTGAGTGTGAGTCCTATGGGTGAATGCTAGGAGGTGGTCACTTAGTATGTTGGGTAGGGTGCCTGAGTTGGAGTAGTTATGAGGATGGGATACTAATATCCAATCTAAGGTAGACTCTGATCTTGTGGCTAGACCATGGGTAGGAGTTGTGATAAGCTATGTGAAGCTGTGTAGATTTATGCTATTGACTGGAGAGTTGGTACTTAGGTTTTGCCGATTAATATTTGTGTCTCCTACGATTATGGTTTCTTGTGTGACATTCTGGTTTATCCAAATAAAAAATCCTCTAGAAGGTGAATAGTGTGGCCTGGGGGATGTAAATCACTGTGATACTTAGATGTTTGTTGCTGATAATGCGAAGGGATGTTAGCAAAAATTCTAAATTTCCAAGGGTAGGGACTGGTTTGGGATAGGTTGTGATGTTGAGGGTGTTTTGATAAATTAATGCTACACCACCACCTTTTTTGTGGAGTCTATCAGAGCGTATAATGTTATAGCCTGGTGGAAGAATTTCAGTATCAGCAATATGAGCTTTTAACCATGTTTCAGTCACTGCAACAATATTTGGGTTGTGAGTAGTTAGTCAGGCATGAAATTCAGTAATTTCATTACAGATACTATGCATGTTTATTGTTATTAGATGTAGCTGTTGGATGTTTGGGTTTGAGGTGGGTTTTGGGCCAGGATGGGGTGGATGTCCCCACCTTGTGTGAGAGAGAGGAGAAGGTAAATAATAGTATAAGTATGGTGGCTCTATGACAGGGGTTTGGGATGGTATGAATGACTTAATTTAAGTTTGGAGTAGGTAGGGAGTAGTTTTATGTTGACTATATTGTGGGTACAGTTTACAAATAAAGAGGGTGAAATATTTGAGTAACTATCTATTGTTGTTGTTTGTCTTTTGGCTTTTTCCCAGTAAGGGGTCACCACAGCGGAACTCCGGTCTGCTAATGATTGGCAGTATATATTTTTTACGAAATGCCGAGGTGCCAGCTCGATGCCCAACCTTCAACAAAGGCATGCCCATTTATGCAAGCATGTCTTTCAAATGCTACCCAACCATGGGGAGGATATGCAGACTCCACACAGAAAGCACTCCCAAGCCAAGCTGAGAATCGAACGGGAGAACTTCTTGCTGTGAAGTAACAATGCTACCGCCATACCACCATGGCTTTCATTTGAGTAACTATCTATGCTATGAGGTAATGGAAGGGTTTGAGTACAGGATGTTTGAGATGAAGAGTATAAGGTGGTATGTGTGGAGGTAGCTTGGGTTAGTAGGACTAGAGAAGCAGTGAAGGTGAAAATGAGAAGAATGAATGTTTTATGATGGAGTGTATTGGTGGGAGAAGGCATCATGTAAGGGATAGGAGTGTTGAATAAGTAGGAGTGGACAGATGGGGTGGGACCTGAAGGTGTAATTGAGTGAGAGAGCTCCTTGATGAGGTAATTAAAGGGTGGGGTTATAGGAGGTATAAACCTAAGGAAATCGGGGGTGGATGGGAATGGGGGTAGGGTAGAGGAGAGGAGTGAGCCCAGAGTGAAGCTGAGGGTGAATGAAGTGGGATTGATTGGACTTTGGAAAGTCAAAAAAAAAAAAACTACAGAAGCTAAAATCCAAAAAAAAAAAAAAAACCACTATCTCCACAGATTTATGTGAAGGTAAGACGAGAGCTTAAATGAGCTTAAACCTTCTGTTCGTGTAAAACAAAATATAAAAACCAGAGTGGAAAACTGAGTTAAGACGTAAGTACTGTCAAGTGTGCACAAAATATAGAGCTGGAGTTAATTTATTTATGGCCAGATAAACTGGGAACTATTGAGATACAGGGTATGACAGGCAATAGTTTACAGAAGGTAATAGTTATGTCTAGCTATCAGAATGTAGATACTAAGATGGAGGAGGAGGGTATTAAAGAAAACAGGGCAGACAGTATAGAAAGGTAGGCCTGCGTAACACAACTGTTACAGGGCTTGGGGTTAGTGAGAGCAGCTCATTGGTATAGAACAGCTAAGGGCTAAGGTGAAGGGGTAAAAAGGTTAGAGAGTTAGCCTAGGGAGACAAGATATACAGGGTTTCTGTGTGGCTTGCTTCCAGTAAGACTAGGACAGTGTAATTACTTAATCAAAAATATAAAGAGCTGGACATACAAGATGTTTTATCTTTAGGTTGGACAGGGTCACCCAAAAATGCTTCAAGAACGTCCAGTCCCTGTTTTTAATCCTACTGTAGGATGGCACGCTTTAGGAATCAGGACATTGACTGAGGGCCTTCTGGGTTGCAGGGCGTAATTAAAGGAAGGGAGCACAATAGTCAATAGTAGCAATGCCTTAGTAGTTGCTATATAATATAAGTAATATTAACATCAAAGCAGTACAAGCAAACAAAAACCTGGTTCCCTTTGAAACACTACTACAAATATATTTTTAGTTGCTATATATAATGTCAATAAAGTAGCACCAAAGCAGTAAAAGCAGAAAGTCCTGGGTTCCTAAAAAACACTAGTATAAAATGTTTTAAAATTGCTATATATAATGTAAATAATAGTACCAAAAGCAGTACAAACAGGCAGTCCTGGTGTCACAAAATGCCGTTATAGCAGTTTTAACAGTTGCTGTGTAAATGTACAATAATAATAGCACTAAACAGTACAACATATATTCTTGGTTTCACAGTTGCTAGATATAATGTTAATAATAATAGCACCAATAAACGGTACAACAAATATTCCTGGTTTCACATGAAATGCTTGTCCTTGGATGTGTTCTTAACATACACAAGGCAAAGCTTTTATAATATTTTATCTAGATAAATTGCCAGATCTAAACAGCCACGTCTTAACTAGCTATAAAAATAACTATAAGTGGTAATGGCAGTATTACAGTGTGAGTGTCCCAGAAGGACTAGCTGCACCAAAAACAGTTCTGTAAAACCTATATACTGTGTAATGGATAACTCAGCCAATTAAATGCAGCTCTTTAGACAGAGTAATGCTAAAAAGTCCGCTGCTCAAAATAAACAGGAGATTCTACTGTATTTAACTCTCATGTCCTACTATTTCAGATTGTGGGTTGTACACATCTGTAATTGTGACAGCAGTGTATACAGCTTAACATATATTGAAACATAGTACTACAGATCATAGTAATGCAGATATTAATGTGATGGTTTCCCCTTTATATCACAGGTGACCTGGGAGGTTGGTCTTTGTCCCCATCACAACCTGAAGTCAGTGTCTCTTCAAACTCTGATGATGATGATTACCAAAGTGAGGCACAACTTGGGGTTGCAGGGGGTGAATCTGACACAGAGGTTTACATCCCTCATCCGCCCTCATTATCACCATACACAGAAAATACGCTTATGCATACCCACTCCCCTGAGGCCATAGATATTGGATAGTTTGAGGGTGAGAACATTGAACAGGAAAGTGTGGCTACTGTGGCTGCAGCAAGTATCGACATTGGCCATAGCAAAACAGTTGGTGAAGTTCCACATAGGTGGTTTGATAGGGGTGCTCATAGAAGGCCTGCTGCCCCTCCACAACCTGTTGTGTCTCATCATGTGTCACTCGGTGTATATTTAGGGCCATCATGGAGGCACAGGCATGTTCGAAAGGAACTCCAGATGAATGCTCAGGGTTATGGAGGCAGCACAGTCTGACATCTGTGACTGCCTCCACCATGTTGTTGATATCCTGGATCGGTTATACTGATGCAGTGGAAAGATGTTGGTCTGAGACAGATCACACATTATCTGCCTTGGAATACACATTGTCTGTGATGGAACATCTGGTCAGAGTTGAAGATTGGACTTGTGGATATAGGTCAGCAACTACATCTGCTGAGAGTCCATGTGGCCATGCACAATCACGCTTCTGTAGTGGCAGTACATCCAGTGCTCCAGAAGGGATTGTGCTGTCCACACCAAGAAATGCCGGGCCATGGTTCATGGTCCTGGGCAGTCACATGGAGGACACGATTCCAACAGATAGCAGTCACCCTCAGATAGCAACCCAGGATCGGACCTTGGACATGGAGGTGTCAGTGCAATTCCTGGCAGAGCCAGTTCAGATGTTCGGGGGTGGAAAGGATGAACTGTCAACTCTACCATGCATGGCTCAAAGCTGTCCAACATGCATTCATGTAGAGCTAGCACTGAGCTTGGCTGTGTTCACACAGACAATCAAACTCCACTGCCACACTCAGGTCACCTATAGATGCATACGCCACATTTACATGGTCTGTCTTGCCAGTTCCCCTTTCTATTTTACACATACGCTTGCTAACCTATTGGGTCAGCCTAGGCCTCCTGCACCCCCATACATCACCCTGGGCAAGTGATGATACGTGTGCCATATCCCTGTTATCATTCTCATCAATGCAAAGGAAATGAAGCTACATGTCTGATGCGCAAGGTGACTACCTAAATTAATATGTATTTGTTTCATCCATTTTTGCCTTTGACATGCTACTTGTACTGGTCAGTTACAGATATTGTACGCTGCCATTTGTAATGTGTAAAACACATTATTTTGTGTATGTTAAGTTGGACGCTGCTGTAATGGCTATGTACTCACACAATGAAAGCTGTCTCATGGCAATGTTTACATTTCACTTTCAGGATTGTGTAGGACACACCTATGGGTTCACATTGACAATAAACTCATCAACATCAGAGCACAGGATGGAATGACAGCACAGAAGAAAAATTTCATCAGAAAGGTAAAACAGTACAGTTGTATGGATCCATATGTTCATATGTGTATAACAGGCTAAAAAAAAACAAGGGTGTCTTTCATGCTAGCCATGCATCCCTAAACTCTGACAAGGTCTGATACCCATGATAAGTGTAAACAGGTTTTTGGGATCTGACACATGGACAAACCAGGGAGTGTGAGGTGAAACAACCACAGTTTCCTTGTGTCTATTAGAGACATTTGTCCTAAAGCAGTTATCATTGTCGTGTACCCCATCCTGTCGTGTAACTTGCACATGATTTGCGTTAGGGCGGAACTGTGCTTCATATGCATGGCGAGCCTGTTACATATTGGCTGTAGTGCCTGGGCTACATACCTGTCTCCCCAGCATGTCCTGTTTACATGACAGTCAAGGTGCAGGTGTGTAGGACAGCTAACAATTGTGCTAGTCCTTTCTTGGATATGCAGGAGGTAAACAGTGGGGATTGACATCTTACTGCATGGCAGGCAAACACCTCCCCTCCAAAGCATGTTGGAGACAGAATACATAGTTACAGGCTTGACGTTTTCTGCATAGGACATGTTATGTACACTGTGTATTGGTTTACTGTGAAACCTCAGTGGATGTGACATTTGTCAGATATGCCTGGTTAGTTACATACCAAAGGTGGCATTGCACTCAATGATAGGTGCAATGAATGCTGAATACAGTGGAACAATGACTGTCTTGGATTCACATGCCATACCTTTGTTAATAGGTTGCAAAAGATAGAATGCATCCCCAAACATTACCATCCCGTGACAGTCAGCGGTTTGATCACTATCTATGTGTCAGTAAGTTCCTGGCTACTGGGTCAGCTCTTGGAGGTGTGCGGTCAATACGTTAGTTACCAGGGGTGGATGACTTCTCAAGGTATAGTATTGCGTATTCTTTGGCATTTACCTTTAGTCCATGGTTCTGAAACCAACTGAATGTCTGTGTCAGCCCATCCTGGATAACTGTTGAGTCAGTGTGGGTTTCAGAGATGTAAATGCCTAGAAGAAGCATCTCCCGCCACACCCAAGCCCACATCACACATTCCTACATGTGCAGAGGTCTTTACTGGGCACATAAGTAAACACGAGACACCTCAGAACCCCAAACACAAACTCGCTACACATAATCATACCTCTGCAGAACACAGTACACATAATAGCCCATGCACCACTGTCTCACCAGTCAAACACCTAAGGCAAAACACAAAATCAAACATATTACTCATAGGTGATTATATCATGAGACACACTGATGTGTCTCTCACCAGGCTACATAAGGGAAAGGTAATGGTCACCTTTTTGTGAGGTGCCAGGATACGCCATATCACAACTGTACTCAAGTCTGTTAACATCACGTACTGTTATGACTATGTCATAGTTTCTGTTGGTGTGTATGACTTGATACATACCTCTCTGGACTGTATGCAGAGACATGACTGGGGTGATAGACTATGTGTCTCAGACAGGTATTCCCTTGGCCTTGAGATGCATTTTACCATTACATAGGATGATGGCTCAATACAAACAGAAAATGATTGACTACAATAATTGCTGTAGTGTGTGGTGTTAGTGTGAGGGGATCCACTATCTGTCAGCCTGGGATTACCTACTCAACACTCTTCAATGCTTTGTCAGAGCTAGTTTTCATCTATCACCCCTGGGATTTTGGCTAATGGCCAAAGTTGTTGCCACTCCATAGTGTGCCTTTTAGGTGGTGTCTCAAAGAAAAACTATCCAATGAGAAAACGCCATCTACAAACAACATCATAGTTATGCTGCTAAACACTAGGAATGTCACCACTAAACTCCCCAACTTGGAAGATGCAGACATTTGTGCAGTCACAGACACCTCGTTTATACCAGGCTGCACCTCTTTCCACATGTTCAGATCTCAAACTTAAAGTGTGCAAAGTAATGGAGGTGATGTATCCATATTCATTAAGGACAGATGCACATCCAGACTGATTAGACAGTATGATTCACTGGAGAAACTGCATGTGTTATTGACTGCTTGCAGGGCACCTAATCAAGCCATTGACAGCTACAGGAGTAACTCCATGAATCAGGACACCCACTGTGTTTAAATGGATCTATGTGAGTCTATAAACGTACATCAAAACAAGATGGTTTTAGTTGACTTTAACTACCCACCAACTGGGTAGATTACTTGTGCTCAAACTCACCTGCCCAAAGATTAGTCGGCTTCCTTAAACTACAATGCCCTGGACCAGAGGGTTGACATCCAGACAAGGGGAGACAATGTACTGGAAGGGGCCCTTACCAGTACGGGTGACTACTGTAGATCTTCTACTGTGAGGTCCTCCCTGGTGAGATCTGACCACAAATTGTTCTCATTCAAAGTAAGTATCACACCTGACACCCCCCTTTGCAGAATATAAAGTAATAAAATTAAACAAAGCAAATTATAACCTCCTATGGGATGTTATAAATAGCTTGACTGCCCTATTCCCCTCAGATGGAATAGGTAACTATGCCGAACTCTAAGCCAATGCTGTATACAAGCACCTGTACAACTGCATTGACTCACCTGTACCTGATGGGCAAAACAAGCTCCTCATGGCACAGCAAACCTGCCTGGTAGACAACTGTCATTAGCAGGCATTACAATAAGAAGTAGCCATTGGTGTCTCACATTAGAAGGGAGGAAGCCCCCCAAAATGGTAGCATTCCCTCCTCAGCTTAACAAGCACAAAAGAGTTATGAAGCCCTGCAAAACAAAGTATGGGACAAAAATAGCCTCCTCCACAAAGAACAACCACAAAACATTCTGTAGTTGCATGTGTAATGTAAAAGGAAAGGCCCACATTGTTGCCAAAGTCATACTTAATGATACCACATATGGTGAGCCTGTGGACACAGCCAACCTGTTGGCCGACAGGTTCTGTGACAACTGTACTCCTCTGTTCCACCATACATACACCATGACATAACAAGCTATCCCATACCTTGTATCTCTAAACAGCAGGTAGTAAATGGCGTGTCTAAGGTGACAAATACAGTATCTAATGCACCTGCTAATATCCCAGGTTGTGTGCTACATGACATCCAACATGGTTTACTAACATCATTGGAAACTCTTTGCCACCATAGTGTAACCACTGGCTGCAACCTAGCTGACTGGAAATTGGCCAATGTTATTCCCTTGCACAAAGATGGTGCATCCACTGACCACAGGAACTATAGACCTATATACATGACTAGCCTTATCTGTAAGGCCATGGGGCAAATCATCATGGACCGTATCAACAAAGATATAGGTCATATAAAAACACTTGACCATACACTGTTTGGATCTGTGAATGGGAGATCATGCCTGTTATACTTGGAGGACATGTATGAGGCAGTCATCAATGACCTGGATAAGGGGGCATCTATGCATACAACCACCTGGACTTAGCCAAGTCATTTGACACTATCCATCACTCAGGCATCATTGAGAAACAAACCCAGCTAGCCAGTAACAGTAATATTATTAAAGGGGGCCACTAACTGGCTCATTGATATCACTCATATAGTCAGAATAGGAGTATCCACCTCCAGTAGCAGAGCTGTAACCAGTGGTGTTCCACAGCATTCAGTCTTGGGCCCTCTAACATTTGGAATCCATTTATCCAACATACCAACACAATGTGAATCTCTGTGGCTGACAAGGTTTGCTGATGCCTGCAAACTGGGAGTGGTCATAGACTCTTCAAATTATGTCGACATCCTACAAGAGGGTCATACATGATCAAATGATTGTTGACACAATCATGGCATTAAACTATATGCAAATGTATGTAGTATCATTCCTTTTGGTGCCAGCAATGTTCCTGCTAAATATAGCCCATCAATAGAAACACCTTAAGTACGTACTCAGGGGTGAGAGACCTAGGCACACAGGTTTACACCTACCTTACCTTAAGTCACCATGTGTCCACAGTGGTAAGAAGGGCATTATATCTTGCTCATGACGTAACTGAGAGCACTGTCACCTGAATAGGAAATAGTTATAACCTACATATACTCTTCTCTCATCAGGCCGATATTTGAGTACAATGGCCATTTTGTTATGTGCATTTTTATGCACCAGTGGCAATTGCAGAGACCACAAAGGTTCCTTACAAGTAAAATTCAAGTTTTCAGCATCTGACTTATGGGTATCATCTGAAATCACTGTAACTTTAGTTTGTGTCATGCAGACTACTCACAGGTGATTGCTGTCTTGCATACAAGGCAATCTATCCTGCCTCTTCCTAAGTCAGTGTGGTAATCATATTTTTTTTGGTAGGGAAATGCACACACACACACACACACACACACACACACACACACACACACACACACACACACACACACACACACACACACACACACACACACACACACACACACACACACACACACACATACACCCAAGTGGGCTAGAGTGAGATTGGAACCTCTAACTATTCAGTCTTACACACTAAAGATTATAGTACTTAATGTACGTGCCACAGCTTAAATCTGACATTAAGATGGCTTCTAGTAGTCTTATGGTAGATGACTTCAGCAGACCTTGTGGAAGACAGGAGTTTGGAGGCTGCATCATTTGCAAGGGCCAAAAAGTGCATATCCATTGCTGTTTGGAAGTCATTGGGGGATTCACACTTGTTTTGCAGAAACATGTACGTACACACAGACACACCAACTGAGGCAGAGTGAGATTAGAACCCCTACTTATCTAGTCTTATACACTACAGATCACAGTACTTAACGCACATGCTATTGCTAAAGTTTGACATTTAGATGGCTGCTGGTAGTCTTACGGTATATGACATCAGCAGGCCTTGTGGAAGACAGGAGATTGGAAGGCTGTGTCAACTGTAAGGGCCAAAAAGCACATATCCATTGCAGTTTGGAAGTCAGTGAGGATTTCCCACTTTTTTTAGGTAGATGCACATACCCACACAAACATACCAAGTGGGCTGGAGTGAGATTAGAACCCTACCTATCTAGTCCTACATACTACAGGTCACAGCACTTAATGCACATGCTACGGCTTAAACCTCATTTATAAATAACTGCAGGTGAACTACTTGTAGAGGACATACACAAGGCCTGTGTTGAACAGCATGTGTGGTGTACAGATTGACATAGCTTCTTACTGTCCTCTGCATCTAGTAGAGTAGCAGTCAGACAACTGCTTTTTATCCTAGCTATGTGGCAACAGTAACTGTTTTGGTCATATGTGTCTGTTTGCATTTGCATGGGCAAGTCTGTGGCCAAAAAAAAAAATTTGCCCTGTCAATGCATGAGTACACAACATTTTACATTGCACAGCTTGTTCACTTGTTGGTGGATGTGTGGTGACATCCAGCAGGCACAGGGGGCTGTAAGTAAGTGCATTATCTACTGTTGAGCCCTTACTTTTGGTCCTTTGACTGACATATACATATACATATATATATATATATATATATATATATATATATATATATATATATATATATATATATGTTATCTAGATATATGGGGACAGACAGAGATGTATCTGCGTATGCATATATCTATATCTATCTATCTATATACATGTGTACATAATAGGGAGAGAGGGAGTGAGAGACAGATATATATATGGGTCTATGTTTGTTTGTTGAAAGTTCATTCTTTTGACAAACAAAAGTCTGACCCCATTTACGCGTAAATACACTTAAATGAAAATGCACTTTCGTGAATTTTGGTTTACCAGTAATATAAAAAAAAAAAGAAACACTGCAGGTCAGAAGCATGCTACAGTGGGGATAAGGAACTATACCACTTTCCCCACTGTAGTACGCTCTCAGAGTTAGTCTATATAAAGTAGCGGGGCTGTGGGTGGGTGCAGGGGGGCTTGCCCCCCTGTAAAACTGCCTATACTGTGTTTTATTATTTTTATTTTATTGGTTCGATGAACCATTATTTGTGAAAGTGCACTTTTGTTTAAGTGCACTTTCGCATAATTGGGATCGTACTTTTGTTTTTCGAAAGAACGAGCTTTCAATAAACAAAAGTAGACCCATATACATATACATATACATATATATATATATATATATATATATATATATTTATATATATATATATATATATATATATATATATATATATATATATATATATATGGTCTATATTAAATCATCGAATGCTTAGAAAAGCGAATGATGATTTATCGACCCCATGTAAGTGAAAGCTTACAAATTCAAACACTTAGAACAGCGATTTTTTTTCCAAGGGAAAAAAAAAAATCGTTGTTCCAAAAAAAAAAAAAAAACCACTTTAAGCATGACATAAAGTGGGGGGCTTTGCTCCCTAAATATACCAACTTCGAGATTGCACTACAGTGATGAAAATGGCAAAGTAACAGACACGGCCAAGCAATTTCTTTCCCAGGGAGAGAATTCGATTATATGTCGCTTCATCATTTTGACTTTTCGTCTTTTCAAGTTTGACCAAGACGCATCTTCGGTCATCTGATATATATATATATATATATATATATATATATATATATATATATATATATGCAAAAAAACAGGAACAGCCACCAAAGAACGTCACCACGCCACAAAGTAATATGCAAAAAACAAAATCAGTGCTACTACAACAAGGCAGTCTGTAAAACACTGCCTTGACTCCAATAAGAAGTTTAATAAAATAGTAAGACTTAAAAAACTTCCAAGAAACTTATAAAACCAGCAGATAAGCACTTTCATGTGCAAGATTACCATTCATCAGCACTGATTTTGTTTTTTTTTAATACACACACATATATATATATATATATATATATATATATATATATATATATATATATATATATGTACATATATGTATGTATAAATAAAAATCATTGTGCGAGGAGCAACTTATTTGCCCTCGGCTTAGCTAAGTTTATTAAGTTTATGAGCATCCACAGATGTCCAGTGGGAGTTTTGGGTAGTTATAAACTGACTCCAGCCCACACCTAGCTGTACTTCAGTCTGGGATTTTATTATTACACAATATGACATCTGTACCTGTTTCTACACTGCCACACTTCACTCATATTGGCTAAGATTTTCTAAAGCTGTCTTATAACAGTCTGTAAAACACAAACTATTGATACTTCACATCCAAAAAAGTGGATACTTCTAGATTAAAACCATGAACCCCTTTCCACAATGTGATTGCCTTAGTCCTTTAAGTCGCAGAAGCTGCTTGACAGACAGGGGATTATTCATCACACAATCACCTGCATAGATAAGCACATTGATTATTCCTCCGTTATCTAAAATATTTCTATAGTACTGTCCTGAGATTGAGTGAAATGCCCGTATACCATTGATAACGTACTGTTACAGGAGATGCAAGGGAACACTGCTGTGCTGGGGGTGGGGGAACAACACCACATGTTCTGCTGGGATACATGATAGTCTAACTATCATTTAACACCACTGTCTAACATCTCCCTTCAGTGATGTACCAGTAATCTGTTGCAGTAAGCCTACATGAATATTACATGCATGAGGTCTACTGAATAGAAATGGAAACATGTTAGTGGAATGGGTATCTGTAGTCCCATGTGAATGTCATTTCTGTCCAACTAGCCCACTATAGTTACTTGCATAATGCACCTGGTCCATACATACACTGACATATCATAATAATCCAATAGGCTACTGTATAGTTTATGGACTTACCCTACAAATGCAGCAGTTGACACAACTGTAGTTCAGGGCTGACTCTGTCTGATGCAAACAGTACACAGTCAGTACATGGATAGATACAGGATATGTGAGTTGCCTGGCATCAATTTTAATATCTGTATGTGAGTTGGAGTAAGGTTTTAGTCCCTAGGTCACTAGGTTGTCAGTGAATTTGCTATGTGTTGTCTCTTAGCCAAAGCCAGGGCATACTGAGCGCACCTACTGTATGTCTGCCTACAGAGACATCAGCAGGGGATTCTTCCTCTGAGTCCTCCTGTGATTGTGGCTGTGGTGACCTAGGCACTGAAGGGGGGCTGTGTATCCCTTCCCTTTGCTGATCCTGCTGTAGCTGTTTCCGCAGGATCAGACCACGTAGCATAGCACATACATGTGAATATCTGTGCACACGCGGCTGGAGTATACTGCAAGGTTCCACCAGATATATCGAGGCACAGGAATCGTGACTTCAGAAGCCCAAACATATGTTCTATAATGTTCCTAGTTAGTGCATGTGTCTCATTATGGCATTCCTCCGTGGGTGTGTGTGTATTTCTGATGGATGCCATCATCCATGGTTCCAGAGCTTAGCCAACATCCCTCAGTAAATGGCCCCATGGGATATCCCCCCTAGCAAATATTTGGTACAGCTGTGATGTGTGTTAGATGTGGGAGTCGTGATAACTGCCAGGGTTGCCAGCACACACATTCATGATGATCCCCTGGAGAATGCACATGACCTGACAGTTGATGGAGTGATACCCCTTGCAGTTAACGTAGATTGTACCCTGCTCACCAGGTGGTGCCTTGAAGTATACATTTGTGCAATCTATGGCACCCAGTACTTCAGGATAGTGTGCTACACAGTAGAAGTGTTGCATATTGCTGGCCCTCCCCTCAGGGGAAAGGGGAAGAGATATGTACTCTCTGGCATGTGGAAGCATAACATCAAGGAACTGGTTGAGTATCCTGGATGCAAATGCCTGTGATGTCCCCAGTTGGTCTTTGAAAAGTACCTGTAGCTAGTATCCTAAGAGCTACACATACCGTTGCCTTCACTGGGATGGTCCCCCATATGTTAGCTCTGGCTCTGAGCTAAGGGCAGCAGATCTCTGTGAGTTCTTGTAATATGTCCCTGTCCACCCTGTAGTGCTCTACAATCTCCATCTGATATAGCTCCTGGAAGGTAACCCTGGGCCTGAACATTCTTCTCCTTCTCAGCCTAGGCCTATTGTCAGCAGCACCAACAGCATTAACTTCAACATCTAGCACATACAGATGTAGCAGACCTGCAGCAGTCCCTAGTGTTATCCCAGTTAAAATTCCCAAGTCTCTAATCAATGGCCCAGAGTATTGAGGGAAAAATCAGAATGTAGGGTGTATGCATATTTTTTACAGTTCTGCTTTATGTCCACTATGTGGGATTGGCTAGTTATGATGCAGGTCACCTACTCAGGATTATATAAAGGCCCTACTTTAGTATGCTATGTGGCCCTATGTGCCACGGCATGTGGCATAGCTTATACAAAAGTCAAACTTATTTATTGAAAATATCTGTTTTTAATTGATTGCTGCCTATGTCATCACTGTCACTTAGGTAGTTTACTCATGTGGACACATTAAGCTATGTAGTGTGCCATGCAAACATGCACACTGGGAACAAATAAATCCTAAAAATAATAAGACACACCCCCCGATGTCATCCACATCCTCTAGGAATAACAACATCATGTAGGAGCCTACATTAAGTGGATATGCGGACATGGTTGCTTCTTTTTCTTTTTTTTTTATTTCTGTTAAGCATGTTTGCATACTAATAGTGCAAACATGCTGAAATTATTAAAAAAATTATTATTAATTTTACATATTCCCTTCCTTTTTCAGACATCACAATGTACCTTTTGCACATATATGTATGTGAACTAACATTTTCTGGGGAGTTATATCCATATTGTGAACATTTACTTATCCTTCTGTCTCTGTAGACTTCTGTACGCAGAAAAAATCTGCGTACACTATGGACACTGACAAGGAGTCTACACGGATGCCTTTCTGCTTGTTGGATTGGTTCACCTGGGTCATTTGCATAAGATTCCACTGCTTATGAGATCATTTGCATTCCATGGAACTTTCTCTGTTTGTGCGTGCTTGTGTGCCGCTAAGCGACACTTAGTGAATCTAAAATTGTTTGTGCTCATGTATGCATCACAGCACAATGAGTAAACCAAAAAAAAATTGTAAGCTTTACTGAATTCCCCCTTAGATTATTTACCAATATATAAAAAGCATAGTTCAAGAGTCTGAGTAAAAGTTTTTATCATTCATACATTAGCATTCTAGAAATCTCTTATAAACAATTACCTTGTTTATCCGTTCAGAACTGCAAAAAAATAACTTCAACCACTATTGTGAGTTTTTAATCACCTTTATATTTTCATGTCCTGCAACCCAATCTTTTTGAAGCTTCTGGCATATCTAAAACTGACACTGGCATTCATAAAGGTTAACATTAAGTGTACACTTTCTGTATTCAAGAATATTTCTGCTACATTGCTTGTGCTGTCTATTCACTCAGAAAGGCTACACTAAGTGTACACTTAGTATACACTTAGTATACACTTAGTGGTAAGCTTTATGAATCCCACAGAGAGTCTTTTCTCCTTGTTAGCAACACAGTCACTTTCAGTACAACCCCATTATTAAAAGAGAGAAGCAAATATTTTAAACCTCAGCACAGACTTGCATTTTTTTTGCTTTTTTAAAAAATTCACTTAATTAGAAATACTGAATACTGCAGTAATCAATATTACATCAACACATAAACAATATATCCAGAGGTAAAGCAACAATAATAAAAAACTTTTTTCAATTATTCTTTGTCACTGCCTTTATCCTTTGTATATAGTGTCCAAAAATCTCCATTTATTTAGTTTGTTTTGCTTTCATCAGTTCTTTGACCATTATGTCATCAGGTCTACAAAGTCTGATGTAATAGGGGGACTCAATTACTTCCACTTTCAAGTCACACATTTCTTACCTATCATCATTACTAGCCTTAACAGGTGTATGTCATCTTTTGAATGGAGTTTCACTTCATGCAAGCCTATCAGAAAAATGAGTCTCAGGTCACATTATATCTAAAATACGCTGAAGAAAGCATGTTCGAAGTTATTAGTTAATAACAGCTCCAGAAGATATGTAACTAATCTCCCATATCCCCCAACAAACATCTTCAACAGGTTTGTGAAACCACTGGAATTTTTTGTAACATAAAGGGAGTATAAATATACTAGATTTGACATCGCCAGTCTCAAAAAAGTGGGTGAAATACCCTAAAATTAAAATCACTTCCATTTATTTCTGCTTTGGAATAGAATCTCCCAGATCCCTCTCCCACATTATCCTTCATTCTCTGTACAGGTCTGCCTAATTAAATGTCAGATTTATTATAGTGCTTATTTCCTAAGCAACAAATACAATTCAAAATGAAACAGTATACATAACATGACCACAGTAACACATTATAACCGGAACACATAAAGCTGTTTACAGTATAAAGACTCAGATAACGATATCAGACATCACACAATTAAGTAGGTTATACAACATAAATCCAGCAGTGAAATACATCAAACAAGCCACCATTTGCACAAATTACAACCTGTTGCTCTAATGCCCAAAATGAAATTTAGATAAACGAGATAACAACTGTCCAAATGTCCCAAACAAACAATATAAGGGCCTAAAAATGGAGATCTGCTAGTCCAAATGAAAATTAACTAATTCAAACAGCTCCTGGGTAATGCCACTAAGCACTCAATCAAGAATCTCAAAAAAGCTGAAATTCAGGGGGGGGTACAATAGTAAAAACCCTTTCTAACAATAATAAAACTGTCTGGCAAGATGACGTCATAAATTTACAAATTCCACCAACATCTTCAAAAAATACTCTAAGAGAAAGGACCAGTAACCCACATTAAAGTAGGATCTCCAAAATTTCCATACTCAAAAAGCAAGCAGACCACACATGAGACAGGAAAACAACTGGACTCCATAGGTTCATAGGTTCATAGGTTCATACTAGGCTATCTGCCCGAGGGCATTTACAAGCCTAGCCCATAGTTTTGTGGCTTACGCCACCCCTTTAGTATGGGGAACTATACCCATTATTTTGCTGTGCCTCTGTCGAGCAGTGACACTGAGGTAATCCCTGGGGTATATCTGCGATCTCCCATCCATTGGTCAAGATTTCTCTTGAACAAGGCCAGCGAGGTGCTCTGCCTCACATATACCGGGATTTTATTCCACAGCATAGGGAGTCTTTGGGTGATGAATCTATCCCTCCAGCACGCCCTATTAATAGCCGTGTCGAGGTTTAAGTCTCCGCCCTTGTGGCTCTGACGGATCTAGATTTTTGAGGTGAAGCATATTCATCAAATCTGGGTTTGACATGGCCTTGTATGTTAGGCAAAGGTCACCTCTGAGCAAGGGGTAGGCGACTAAATAGAGCTGGAGTTCTTTCAGTGGGGAAGAATAGGACAGATGTTGGAGACCCTGTACCCTTTGGCTGAGGAATTTTGTGGCCTCTCCAGCTGCTGCAAGTGTCGGGTCAGATACATTCGAATGGGGCATTGTACTCAATCATTGGTCTGATGAGTGATGAGTATAGGGAGACTATGACCTCCCTTGATCTAGATGAGAATCCCTTCATGATAAGGTGGGCAATGTAGAAGGTCTTCCTAACTACTTTAGCTACATGGGTGTCGAATGACAGACTACTATCAACCTGGGTCCCCAGGTCCCTGATAACTTCTTCTGTGCTCAGTTGATTGCCACCTATTTGGTAGCTAGGGGTAACCTTGTTTTTCCCGAAGGGTATGACTATGCATTTTTTGGCATTTAACTTTAGGCCATGGCTCTGGCACCAGTTATCCGTTTCTGTGAGACCCTTCTGAAGGATATCTGTGTCAGATGTGTTTTCTACTATGGCGCCCAGTTTGCAATCATCTGCAAACTTTGTCAGCCATAACCCTCCTGTGTTTGCTTGTACTTCGGAAAAGTAGATGCCAAACAAGAGTGGGCCCAGGACTGAGCCCTGTGGTACACCACTTGTGACAGGCTTTGAGTCTGACATGGCGCCAGCAACTCTGACCCTGTGGGTTCTGTCACTCAGCCAGTTTGCAACCCATCTTGTGATGTATGGGTTAACATTTAAGCTGATGAGTTTTCAATGATACCTGAGTGGGGTATTGTATCAAGGCCTTCGCCAGATCGAGGTAGGCTGTATGGACTGCCTTTCCTCATCAATGGCTTTGGTGACTGTTTCGAAAAAGTCAACCAAGTTTAGAAGGCATGATCTGCCTTTGACAAAGCCAAACTGGGATGGCTCCAAAGTCTGCAAATTCCCTATGTCTTTATTTATGAGGTCCATTATGATCCTCTCCATGGCTTTGCAGATAAGGCTTGTCAAGCTAATGGGCCGGTAATTTCCAGGGTCGGTGGAGGCACCGCCTTTGTGAAGTGGGACCACAGTTGCAGTGCCACTCCTGGATCCAGAGGTAAGACTATGATTAAACAGCTGTCCTAGCTGTGGGTTTAATTCCTCGTTGAGTTCGTGGAGCACACAGCCGGGGACACCATCAGGTCCCATGGATGCTGTGTTTTGCTTTGGAGAGAGCAGTTCTCACTTGGGCGTTGGAGATGTTTGGGGGGCTGCAATCGCTTGGTATAGATATCTCTCCTTTTGTGGGGGAGGGGAGAGAAGTTTGCACTGAACCTGTCAGCCAGTATGTTGGCAATGTCTGTAGGATCAGTAATCTTCACATCATTTTGAACTAGTTCTGAGCATATCCTCCAAATTAATACAGAAGCTATTAAGATGCTGGGCAACTGAACATCAGTCCAACAAGCTCTGAAAGTGATCTCCAAAAGCTTGACCCAGAAAGTTCCCTTTCAACAAAGAAGTCTTTCTACCAAAAACTAAATATTGAAGTAACTTTGTGTTATTTAATGCATGGTCTATGAACATTTTAATGTTAGAAATGTTCACATTTCATCCCTAGGCAAGCTCTCTCTACCATCTTTTGAGATAAATGGAATATATTCTATTTGTGTTATTTAATATACAGGGAATAGTAATTTGCTTTCTGCCGTGTAAATTGCTGTCTCTTCCTTCTATGATTCCTGTTACTGACCATAGTCAATTGACACTGACATTTGGCTTAGTTTTATTTATGTAAACCTACCTATCAATCAGTCATAGAGTTGCCTAAGCATTTCCATGCCACCATGTCTCTCCTCAAAAATCCTTTATGACATTAGGGATCCTACCAACAAAAATTGTCCCCATTAATTCAAACCTGCAAAACCTGAACATTTGCTTTCTAATTATTACATCAAAACACCTTAGATGCCAAGAAAATTCTATAGGGAAAGTATTTACTAGTCAAGCAGTAGTCTTCACCTCTTGAAACATCCTTTATATAACTTTCAGTTATTCACTTGTGATTTGTGATTGCACCTTAGTTAACTGCAATCCATTGTTTGCTAACCTTTTATATACTGTCATTATTCCATATAAGTCATTCAAAACCATCCTCTTCCATAGAGCACTATGTGATGGTGTTATTAAGTCATGAATTAAACTTAATTTTGCATACTTTGTGCATTTTTAAAAATCCAGTTGCGCAACCTGCCATTCACCACTAGCAGCATTAAAAGATTATGACTTACTCTATGGTTCCCCTTCACAATGTAACTTACAAATCCTGTTTATATAATTTCTTAACAAAAGTGTTTCTACAATTAGCTAGAAGGCCCTGTGAGGCAAATAATGTTAGTGGCAGAATAAACCATTTAACAGCTTGTATTCTCTGTGTCAAGTCTATACAAAGGCCTTTCCATCATACAAGTAGTTCTCTACTTTTCTTAATAATCTCTGTATATGTTTCTTTCCAAATGCCCTTTAACACACTCATCAGCCTTATCCCTAAATATTTAACAGAATATATATTCTCAAGAAATGGAAATTCTAATTTTATGTTCTTATCTGGGCAATAGTTAATTTTAATCTTCATTGTCTTACTTTTATTTAATTATAACCTGATAGTCATCCAAAACTCTCTGATATCTGAAATAACTTTGTAAGATCTGCAGTTGGCTGAGTTACGCATACAATAAGACCATCTACATATAAAACATTTTTATAATGCTTCCCCAGTAGGGTATATCCCTCTATTGTTGATGCCCTTATTACATTTGCTAAAGGTTCAGGATATGATTTTGATATGTATGACCAAACTTAATGTCGAACAAAATGCACAGACAAAAATAAGACTGAATGTACATAACGCTGGATTACTTAAACATTTAATGAGTGAAACATCAAAAAATAAAAAACAAGCTCCTTTCCTGATTTTAAAACAAAATCACCTCTTTAACATTAGATTCCAATTTGTCTGAATAGTGCAATGTTAAGGGAAGAGTCTTTTAAGGTGTGGTGTGGGGTTAGGATCATGGCGGGGTGAGTAAGGGTTAGGGTTGGTGCATGTTACTGAGGTGATATGGAGGGGTAGGGCCCTGCATCACCTCAGTAATGTGTGTTAACCCTAACCCTAACTCTGTCCCCAACCTAATCCTAACCCACATCAAACCTTAAAAAATTGTTCCTGTAACACTGCCAGTACACAAGACATACTGCTACACACATACACTACAAATATAAGATCTAACCCCTTACCTAACCTCGATCCTAACCCTAAAACACACACATATTCATGTGTAAACATACATCTAAACTCTTACCTAACCCTTACCCTAATCTTAGCAACCAAATACACACGTGCATACTATAACTCCCTCTAAATTCCCACCTGCCACTTTTGAAGAACCCTCATTTCAAGATATCCAATGTTCGACTATTTGAACATTTGGCAATCTCGACCACCCCCTAGCATTTGTCGAACAAAGCAACGTTTGGCAAATGTGTGGTAACCCAGGATATATAACAAATAAAGGGAAGAGGGAGCACATACGTCTAGTTCTCTGAGTACGTTTAATTCTGAAGAAAGTGTTAGCTAACCTTCACCCCTACTATAGTCCTACTGTATTTTGACTTTCATATGTCAATAAAAGATGAAAAATCGTATTATGTTCTAGAACTCGGAACAAGTAATTCCATTGTTCTCTATCCAATGCTTTGTTTTCATCAAGACATATAATTAACAATGAGTTATTGTTTTTGTATGCATCTTCTTTTAACAAAGATGTTTTCAAATATACTCACTGTGTTTTGACCTTGTACAAATCCTGACTGATCTTCAAGTATACATGACAGAAGAAGCTTTGTCATGCTATCTGTCATAAGTGCTATAAATATTTTCTAATTATGATTAAATATTGATATAGAGTAGGTCTGTAAAATCATACTTTTGGCAGATCCAACCTAAGTGTTAATAATACCAAGCTAAATTGCTTGCTTCCATTTAAAGACTGCAAGTCAAGTATCCATTAGAATATTTGCCAAAATCCTAAAATCCTTTATAAAAATGTCCTTACCCCACACATAAACCTCAATCAGATGGTCATCAGATCCAAACATTTCCAATTCCACCTCATTAAAAGTTTTCTTAGCTATGAGACTTCAAGCAAGTCCTCTCACCAGTTTCTTTCCTGGTGATGAAGGTAAAAATGTCCTTATCTCCCCAACTTCCTCTTCCCCTTGTTTCACCGAACTATATAGATACTCATAATAACTGGCAATGTGGTGTACAATTTCCTCCGTGATAATAATTATTTCACCTATATGTCCTTCTTGAAGTCTCCTTATCATTCAAGATATAGTTTGAGATCTTAATCTTAATTAAACAACTTCTAATTTGATGGGGTATCTTCAAAATCTTTTAATTGGAATGTTGTCCTGGCATGATCAACCCTGCACTCTAGTTATCTAGTTATTGCTACATCTGTTTCTTTAATTGTGGTAATTGCTCACAGTTCTTATTAACATACCTCTCAACTTCTTTGCTCAAGAGATCTGGAAGAAGCCAAAAATAATTGGGAGCCAAAAGCCCAAAATCAGAGACAGACTTTAAATATTGCTCTTAGAAAATTATATAGTTGCTATAAGAGCATGTTTTACATTAGCATGTCATTTATGAAGGATATGAAGCCTGAAACTCAAATGTTTTCACACAAACTGTTGTCTATATTGCTGTAATTAATGCACCTGTAACTGTGACACCACTTCAAAGCATTATTTAACTTTCTTGTTTTTGTAAACCCGTGCTTGTACTACATGGTCCAAAATCAAAAGAGTGAAAAAAGTGTGAGAGATAAATAACGGACTACAATTAGTGTCTTTAGTTATATACAAATATTTATATAGCAGAAAAGAACTTTAATTGTGGAGTCCATTTCTTACAAACTTCCTCTCACTATTCAGCCAAATAAATCAAGATTAAACAAGTCATGTATTGTCATTTAATTCACACAGTCATGAATAGTCAGCTCTTTACTTTTAACAATCACATTATTGCAAAAATAATCACCGCATGAGAATCTTTGTACCATCATTCATTGCAATCTTATGTGCACCACCGCTTTAGTTTTCCTGCTCTTCAAACAGGATTCATAATCACTGATTCTGTTATTTAGGTATTGCCATGATCAGTGTCAAAACTAAGGCCCCAAGTGAGTGTATGCTGCACAGGTCAAGTGACTAGGTGCTCTTCAGATGATTAAACTCCCTTGTGCAGGTGATGATAACGAAAAAATAAAACAAAGTGAAAATAGCCATAACAGTACCTTGAGTTATTTTCTTTTATAAGAAACATGTCATTCTTAAAACAAACTTATAGCTATACGTTTTGCAACACACAACTCACAATTTCTCCTTTTCTCCTCAACTAAGGGGCTCTGGATCCACCAGTCTTGCTGCTTTATCCACATACAGCACAGCTCATTGATGTCAGTTATTTACTTCTTAAATAGTGATAATGGTTCTTATGGCTCTAATGGTTCCCTATTAGTTTGTCTTAGTTGACTAGATTCACTGACAGCTATTGACTGGCATACTTAAACACCTTTATTACCTCTACCTACAGCTGATTGCTGCAAGTTCTCCACTGCTACCGAGGCTGACTGGAATGTTAACAATCCTCTAGTTAAAAAAACATAGAGAGGCTGGATAGATACAGTAGTTTAAACCTCCAGCCATTTTGTTGATATATTCTAATAGAAGCTTGAAATGCTACTCTCTTAAGTCTTGTCTCAGGGGATGCTCATACTTGTCATAAACTCTGCTTCCTGCCACCTTAATAAAGTTCCCCCATGTCCATAACACTAACAATATTTTTAGTAATTAAGTTGCAAATTGGACTAGTATTAGTCTTAGAAATCTTTTTCTAAGGGATTGAGACATAAAAAAAATATGCTCTCCTTCAAAAAAAGTGTTCTCTAGGGATTCCATTTTGCTAACTTACTTGCCATAAACCCTTTGAATTCTGTAGCTTCCTGGCTCTCTTGTATCTCTCAAAATCTTATTTTTTGTTTACTCCTGTCTTCCTGAGTCATCAGCCTTGACTCTGTGGATTCCAATTTATTTTCAGTACTTAATTTGTTTTGCAGTTTTCCATTCATCATATCCAGCTCAGTGAGGTGATTTGAATGAGCCATTACTGCTACTTCAATAAACCCACCACATATATAAACTCAAGCAGAGTTATATTCATATTTAGGATTTCAGTTGTTAACAGATTAAAATTCTTCCCCATCCTCTTGATTGGATCTACTGGCAAACTTTTACCACTGCTGTTCCTGGACAATGGTGCTGGACCTCAACCTTCCTGTTGCTCAAGTCCAATATCTTTTTTACAGCTTGTCTTAGTCATGCAAGAGTAATGAGTTACCAGTTCATCTTTTGAGAAAAAAGGAGTATTCTTACAATCTAGATTTTGAAGCTGCTCCTGCACTTTTTATTAAGTCTTGTTTTTATCATTTGGCCATATAATGCGCACCTTATCACATTCTGTTCTGCACCAGAAGTCAGCACAGACTTGCTCTTACTGTAGTCCTATAAAAAAAAGTCTATTTCATGCACCTGCATACAGTGAACATCAATATGCTTTTAAATGATCATTTTATTATCCAAATATATCCATAAGACACTTGTTTGTGTAAGTATTCACCAAAAGAAGACATCCTCCTTAATCAGCCTATGGATCGGCCAGCTACTTCGGACAGCTTTTGCTTCAGTGCTGATGCTGACCAAAATATTGGAACCCTTTGTGCAAACATGAGGCTGAATAGTGCATGCTTGGGTATAGAGACAGTTGTGTGTGTACTGAATCCTTATTTCCATATTTAGGACATATACAATTGAAGAACTGTAGTTATATTGGGGTGAGGTAACAGTCTTATGTGTAAACCAGAAAAGTTTGGCTAATCCAGGGGGAGGTAACAATATACAGAAATCATTTGCACTCTCTAGCCATATTTCTAACTGGGTACTGCCAAGTTTATTCTGCCTTGTTGTGGTATGTTTGATCTTCACTAACAACCAGATTCACCATTAAATAGTGTTCTATATACATGGGGGTTTGACTACATGGAATGGAAATTTGTATTTAATTTTAATATACAATTTTTGCTGTCTAATTTAAAATATGGCTCCACTGCACTCTGCTAAGCTCTGCTGAGACCTGCTGAGATCTGCTAAGTGCTGCATAAACATGATAATGGCTTCCAATGTTTATGCGCTGCTCGGCTCTGGCTGCTTGCTAGGTGTTAAGCTCTGCTAAGGCTCCGGTTATGTGAGTTTTCACACTTCTTAGCTCAGCTGCACTAGTTTGCATGCTGCTAAGCAATGTGGCACTTTTTTGAATGTTGCCCAATGACATGTAAGGGCAGGAAAAAAGCCTATATTAAGCCCAAATGGTTGGAATACAGCATAATCCATTGGGAGTTCTTCCTCTGCTGTGTGGTATGGCTGCTGTTGGTGAAGGTGCCTGCTTTTGGGCGCAGCATTCGGGCATTCTGGAGTCCAGGGTCATGTTTGGACTCCTAGTTAAAAAACATGATGACCGGCTGCTGCAGGGAGGTTTCTAGGGCTCAAAATGTAAGTCAGAGGCCTAGGACCTGCTGGCCAGAGAACTCAGGAGTGTTATTAGTATCCCCCACACAGGAGAGCAGTGTCATCACCACCATAATGACCTGAAATGGTGAAAGAGGGAACTCTTGGACACCTGGGTCCAAGAAGCCTGGGTAGGGAATGCTTCACAAGTATATACGTAGTTTTACTTCTGTTTCACCAATATCTATTAAAATGTCTGCAAAACTCGTATGCATAATCATGTGCATCTCACCTAACAGCTGCAGAAGAGAGGGCTTGCAATGATGGGTCGCACGCCGGGTGCCTGGCCAGGTTGCACTGTGAGTGTGGTGAGTATGGATGTATTATGCTAACTGTAGTGAAATAAGCAAGAAAGGGTAAAGCATTACCTGCAAGAAAGTATATACAATAAAGACTGTAGTGCAGTTAATGTGGAATTAAAGCTGTATTGCAAGAAATGAATAATGCCTACTGTTGTGCAATAAAAACATGAAACAATACCAGTAACTGCATTAATGTATATACAATAAAGTCTGTAGTGCAATAAATGTGGACTTAGGGCTGTATTGCGAGATATAAATAATGCCAACTGTTCTGCAATGAAACATGAAACAATATCAATAACACCACGGAAAATGGTGTACATCAGGATTGTCTTGTTGTGACCATTGCAGTACAGCTGTATGCATTCAGGCTGTAATGTAAGGTGCTGCAGTCAAGTATAACACTGTAATAGCTGTAGAATGCAAATATAATGGCTGCCAATTGTACTGTTTAACACATATAATACCATTCAAGGCTGTCTCTAGGCCAATATTGTTTACATAATGCTCTGTCATCCACAAACATCAGGTAATCACAGTATATGGGTGAGGTAGCTCACTCCATGAATTGATATTGTTTGTTGCCGTCACAGATATTTCAACCCACTAACAATAAATTGTGTTCACCAGCATTATTTATACTGATATATACCATACCTACTATATGTGTTATGCTTGTAATTCATGCATGTGTGTTTTACTCTCACTGCAGTCTAATATAATACTGTAGTAGTACTGCCAGGTCATATTTTGGTTCCAGGTAAGCTCTAGGCAAATATCAGTTAGTCAGTAGTCAGCACTGAGTCAGTAGCTCAGTTTGTTAAATGCTCTGTCTGTAGTGCATTTTGCCACACACAGCCCAGGGTTCGAATCCGTGTTATGTAGCACTAAATATTATAGTAGCAGTCATGTAATACTCACAAATTCTCTCTCCATAGGAGCTACAGGTATATGGGTGAGATAGCCCATATTATGTGTAGATAATTGTGTGTTTAGATTTCCCAGACTGTTAAAATCATTAGCAAGAATGTGAAAAATCAACAATGTACAATGAGAAATAATATGTGTAATCCTGGTATGACTATATGCCAGGAGTGTCTTTTAAAAGTTTCTGCAGTTGATTAAAAAATTCCATGCAGATGTCTCCTGCAGTCACTGCTATTGGGTTCTATTCTCATGCCTGCCATCCAAGGCATGACTGCTGTTTAGTGTCTGTACTGTACACATACATGTCTCTCAAGTGTCACAATTTCATGTTATGTAATTAATAGTATGCAATCCACCTGTTACAGGAATACCATGGCAATGAGTACCTAGATTGCAAAGTATCACCATTTCAGCCCACAAAACACCTTGGTAGTTATATAGGTCCACCTGATGTGCAAGTGTTCTGTGTAGGTGTGTACCTGCAGTTGTTACCGCTTGGCCCATAGTGTTCCATGCATATAGCTTGAGAGGTATGTATGTGCTACATCAGCTATAGAAGACTTGTAGTCACTGTACACATAAAGAAAATACAGACCCATAGAGTAGATATACTACTATTGTCAAGGAAGTAAGGGGCAATGTTAGTAACAGTCTGATTTTCTCTCTCTCCCTCTCTTCATTCATTTATTACTGTTATTTATTGGTTATGGTTTACTATTAACATATGTTGTTACATTAACTTTTTTTTGGGGCATGTGTTTTATTATTGTTATGTATTATAATGGATGCATATTAACATATCTTGTTAAATTACCAATTCTGTTGGCCTTATGTTGTAACTGTTACTGGCATGCTGTTATACTGACTGCTGTATTATTTATTGTTGTGTTTCACATAATATGCATTGCTATGTAATTGCGTTATTTCCATTGTTCTGCCATGCTGTTATTATTAACAATGTTTTATTAATAACTAACCTATACGTACTGCTATACCTCCATTACTACAACACATCAGGATAGGCCAGTTCCTGGTGATCCGCCTACCTTGCCTCACCTGGCCGTGGCACTGGGTCCAGCACATCTGGGACCCAGGCCAGTGCTGCTCCCTCCACTGCCCCTGCAGCACCTGTGGTGTTGGGTGGAGCCACCTCAAGAGATGGGGCCCAGCTTCCCTCTAGGAGCAGTGGTGGAGGGGCTGCAGTTACCCAGGATTAACTGCCAGTCATGGTATGCAGGATTGTTCACTGGCGCTATTAATGCCACCTGCGCCAAATTGACAGCACGCTGTTCGATCTGGTGGGGCAGGCTTGCCCCGGTGCTCAGTATCCAGCACAGTCACACTCAGGGCAGTGAAGGAGCAGTGTCGACTGTCTCATGGGTGGGGACTTGAGTCATGCTGCTGCCATCTGGAGGCATGCATGACTTGGATTCCACAACACCCTCCCCATCCTAGGTGTTTACCCCCCTCATGTGTCACACATCACCCCTGTCTGCTGTCTTGTCTGTCTGCAAATGCAACCTCTCCTACACAACTTACCTCCCCACATGTACCTATGTCCCTTCCCCCACATTCCACTCTCACCTTAAAAAAAATGAGTAAATGTATGTAAAGGTAGCTGTTACATACCTACCATACTTTCTAACCCCTTAGAACAAGGGATCCTGGGGGGGGGGGGGCTAAGGGCAACAGATAGAAATATGCATAGCGGTTTGCCCCTACAAAGATAGTAGGTTGATAGAATAACAGCTATTGCATTAGCATGCATATTTTGATGGGTATGAAGTCTGACACTCAAGTGTGTCTCTTCCCTTACTGACCTCAACCCTCAATGTTTGCCAGAGAACTGACAGATGACCACAATGTTAAGGGACACTGACCACACATATGAGGTGAAACTGTGGATATACTCCATAAATCTCTACAGTAGACAGTTATGGTACCTACCCTCTGCAATGCTTTACTCTCCAGACCTCAGTAATGTCCATCTTAACAACTAAGAAAGGGGCCCAGGTCTACATGAAGGCCTTATATATTGCACTGTAGTGGCATGTCATTGGCCAATGATACGGAAATTCAGCTGTTTTGGTCCCAATTTGCAATTCTAAGCCACAGACTGGTGCAGAGGCAATTACCTGCTAATGAGCAGTACCTTAAAAAGGCAAGCAGCTGGTTATGGGGAACAGGTCTATATGAGACTTAACTCACATGGAAAGCATATTTCCAAAAGATTACAAGAAGCAAATTTAAAAAAGGAGTATTGCACTCCACCAGCTATGTAATAGATTTTTCCATATAACAGGATGCAGATGAGAGGATGGAGGTATGGGGAATAGAGATTACAACAGTAAGCCTGTCTTAGATCTATGATAATGACATGTCAATGATACTCTGCTGTATTACACCTACAGGCATGCCTCTCAACTGTCCCTGATTTTCAGTCACATCTCATCTCTATCCCTGTCAATCCCTCCTGCAATGGTTGGCTGTTTTAGGAAAGCTAGTGGATTATACATAATACATTGTGACAATGAGTAAGGGTGTACACTCCTGTAATATCAAACGATGTACTGAAATTCACCTCCCTCATTCAGTCACTGTCTCACATACATAGTTCCACCATTTTAAAAGTGTCCCTGAATGTCCCTGATGTACTGTGGCTAAGTCCCTGTTTCTGATGATGTATGTCCCTGTTTGATTGATGGCTATGTGTAACATACCTGTCAACCCCTTACAGCATGAAAGCAGGACAAAACCTTAACTTATTGGGAGACCAAGGCCCAAACACAACGACAGCGTTTAAATATTTGCCAGAGATCCAAAAGTTTTTGTGAAACTGACCAAAACTATGAGGCAAACATCCTGACATTCTGCAAACATTTGTATAGTTGAGAGGTATGATGGCTACAGGGAACATATACTACAGCAGGTTTTCATTGCTATCATTTTGGCACACTGGCGTTGCTGGACTGTCCCCATATAGTTGTTGTAATAGCACACTGTTAATTGTCTGGCAGTGGCCATATGACATATCAGTGTGAATTTGCCCATAGGGGACACACCACAGTAGACTGCTGTGCTGAGTGTTGGAACATACAGTATAATCTGTCACAGCACAGAAGGACATAGCCCAGTATTGTTACTATCTTGGTGGTATCCACACACGTAGAGGGTTGCCAGACTGTGGGATATATGACGTGTAACGGAGGAGTCAATAGTGCAGGTCATTATAGGTGTACTGGATCTGTACATACTGGACGTCCACGTATCTGGTCCTGTAATGTGTTCCCCTTTTGTTGTCTTTCAGGAACCATGTAATACAGAAGACATGGCCTCTTCTCGGATGTGGAGAATGACATAATAGTGGATGGAGTGAGACAGCACCATCAGATCTTGTTGTCCAGAGGGAGGCATAATTGGGATCAGCGGGCAGCATTGTGGGCAGATCTTGTGTGGGATTTCAATCAGACTTCCCAACAGGACAGGACCTATGAGCAGGTCTGACACCAGGCTACAGACATGCTGAATATTGCATGACAAAGGGCAGCTGATGTTGTCAGCATTCGTGCCCACCACTGGTGGAGAGCCTGTAAGAGAACAACCACTGTTGGCCACAGAGGAATTCCTGGTGAACCTAGGAACACATGACATTTCCCAGCATCCATCACACCATACAGAGTGGAGGTGGGTGCCACAGTGTCCACAGCAGGGGAACATTCAGGTAAGTGTACTGTGTTCACCAGTGTAATACTGTATCAGTCATTGTTGCAGGCTGTACATAGCTGTACATGGGTGTTAGGTCTATCTGCATTGGGAAGGGAATTAGGGTTTATGCTCAGTTTTGCACACATACTCAGAATAACAGCAATACAGCCAGTATCACAGCAACTGCTGTACATGTGGATATATGCACATATTACCTTGTAGTGCTGCAACCTTTGGTGGTGCTGACAATACCGCTCCCTCACCTTTTCATAGGTCCATCAGGTGTGATCCAAGTCCCTGGTCCTGTACCTGGTAAGTGTGATACTGTTTTTTATGGATCATATATACCTTATGAAAGTGAAGGGGTGCCATATTGCCCTATGTACAAATGTTGTGTTTAGCCAGAGTAGAATATTTGTATGTTCCATTCTGGAACAGTTAACTACTGTTCATAGACTGGTTAGTCACAGTGTGTATTTGAAAGACCATGGACACGTATGCACTTATAGTTATGAGGGGCTACACAGCCTGGTACACATGAGGCAATTACTCTAAGATGCCTATTCAAACATAAAAGGGAGATGCTACATACCTGAGGGAGTGACACTAGTACTGGTGTATCATTATCAAGATAGGTGTACTGGGTTTTATGTGTATTTATATCATGTATAGCGTCATACTGCATACCTTACAGGCAGATTGTACTGGCAACTTTACCTGGATTTGGCTGAAGTGCATGTTATAAAAGGCTTGACTTTGTCTGTGGATGTTGATGTGAGGTTATCTGTTTTGCATGGGAGTGGAGATGAGAAGATATGAGACTGGTAATGCAGTTGTGGATTCTCATTTGTATGAGTCTGTGTGGATTACCGTACATAAAAGTGCAGGTAGTAATGTACTACTTTTGTCTTGGGTTTCACAGGTGACCGAGGTGGTTGGAGTCTGTCCCCCTTACAACCTGATGTCAGTGCCTCATCGGACCCTGATGATGATGGTGGCCATAGTGAGGCACAGGTGGGGTTGCTGGGGGCTGAATCTGTCCCAGAGGTTGACATCCCTCTTCTTTCCCCATTGTCACCGCACACAGTCAGTATGTCCACGCATACTCAGTCCGTAGAGGCCAGAGATATTGGACAGTCAGAGGGTGGCAACACTGAACAGAACAGTATGGCAGCTATGGCATCAGTGAGTGTACTGGAGTGTCTACTGGACATAGCCCAATAGCTGGTGAGGTCCCACATAAGCGAATTGACAGGGGTGCTATTAGGAAGACTGCTGTCCATCCACCACCTGTTGCAGATGTCACATCATGGGTCACTCGGCACATATTTTGGGCTGTCATGGTGGTACAGACACATTTTGAATGCAACACCAGACAGATGCTTAGGATTATGTATACAGGGTTGGGAGGGTGGCCTAATGGTTAAGGTGTTTGCCTTACAAACACAAGGTACAGGGTTCGAATCTCACAAGGGATAATTGGCTAGACTTAAAATGGCTCGCAAGGGCAGTTAGCCTAGTACTAATCTATGAACCTATGAACCTATGAACCTATACAGCAAAGTCTGACATTCATGACTGCCTCCACCACATTGGGGACACCCTGTATCAGTTCACTGATGCATGGGACAGACGGTGAGCTGAGACAGTGTCTGTCATGGACTGCACACTGATTGTGCTGGAGCATCTGGCTGGAGTTGGATGTCAAGACACGTGGATATAGGTCAGCAACATCATCTGCTGAAAGTCTACATGGCCATCCACAGTCACACACCCATAGTGGCAGTACCTCCAGCACTACAGATGGAAGTGTGCTGTCCACACCATGACATGGAAGGCCATGGGCACATGGTCCTGAGTGCTCCCATGTGAGACACAGCCCCAGCATTTTGCAGCCACCATCAGGTACTAGCACTGCATCTGACCTTGGGCATGGTGGTGCCAATGCTACTCCTGGCAGAGGCAGTTCCCGTGTTTGTGGGGGGAGATGGTGAACTGTCCACTCTACCATGTACGGTCCATGGATTTTCAACATATCATATGTAGGGCTAACACTGGGCTTGACTGTATACATGCACACACTCAAATACCACTCTCACATGCAGGTCATCTACAGACAAACATGGCACCTCTCCATGGCTCATCTAACTTGCACCCCTCTTGATTCACACACATGCTTTCAACTGTCTGGCACAGCCTAGGCCTCTGGTACCCCCACACCACACCCTGTGTGTGTGATGATACCTCTGCCACATTCCTGCCATCCATGCCATCATTGCAGGAAAATGTTACTAAGTGTCTGATGCACAGGGTGTCTACATCACTTGACATGTACTTGTGTAGTGCAGTATTGGTATGCCATGCCACTTGTGGGCCACAACAAGTAGTGTATGCTGGCATGTGTCATGACTACACATCACACTTTGTGTATCTTTGTTGCATGATGTTGGACTGGTGGTAGTATTACAGAATGATAGTTGTGTCAAGGACCTGTGTATGTTTCTGTTCCAGGAGTCTGAGGGGATACACTATGGACACGGCGGCAATACAGCAGCACAGGATGGCATAGCAGCACAGCAGAAATATGATTTCAGCAAGGTACGGCAGTATACGTGTATGGCTCCCTAGGTGCATATGTGTAGAACAGTCTATCAGGGACAATGAGGGCAGTCAGAGTATTCATGCATTCATACTTTATGATAAGGCCTGCTATCCTTTACATGTCACCTGAGTTATCTGAACTTACAAATCTAGAGGGTATGGTGATGGAGTTGACATGTCTACAAATATCCTGTGTCTGGTTCAGACAGGTGGCAGACATCAGTTATGATTATGTATAGGATGACAATTTAGGGCCAGCAGCAAGTCACAGGGCCAAAAAATGCATAACCATTGCATGGGGATAGCCCATAATGGCATGTCTGTAGCACTGCACAGGGACATATTTACACAAACACACAAATAGAGTTGGCTGCTGTGAGTATAGAACCCCCCAAGCTATTTACTATTGCACACTACAGTTCACAGTTCTTATCATATGCACCACAGAGTCTATCTGATATTAGACTGCCAGACAGTGCTCTTAAGGTGGATGACATCAGCAGGCCTTGTAGAGGAGGGCAATACAGAGGCCAGCAGCTAGTCACAGGGCCATAAAATGGATAATCATAGCACAGAGATAGCCCATAAGGACTTGTCCATAATGCTGCATGGGGACATATTTACATACACACACACATACACACACACACACACACACACACACACACACACACACACACACACACACACCTGAGCTGATGTGAGATTAGAAACCCTACCTATCGACTATTACACACTATAGCTTGCAGTACTTATGGCATGCACCACGGGTTACATCTGTTGTATATGTGATTGCAGGCACAGTACTTGTGGAGTACGCAAAGTAGCCTTGTGTTAGTCAGCATGTGTGGCCTGCAGAGTGATATTGCTTGGTACTATTATTGTATCTAGTGCCCTAGAAATGGTATATCTGTCCCTATCACGGATATGTGTGTACAGATATCAGTATGGCCATATGTGGCTGGTTGCAGTTAGACAGGAAAATGTGCCCAGGTACAATATGGCCTGTCCAAGGCATGCATTGAACCATTATACAGTACAACACATGCTCACCTGTGTCTGTCAACAAGGTGACATTCCACAGGCACAGGGGTCTGTGAGTGAGTGGATTATGTACTGTAGTGGCCTTGGTTTGGTTCCCTTGGGCAATTGTTTTGATGTGTGAGTGCAGATAACCTCAGCATTTCATGGATCCATACACCCCCCCCCCACATACATATATGTATAACAAAGATGTCTCTATAAATGTTGCTGTGTGTACGTTATGTATATGAGTTATATAGATATATGTGGAGAGTCTATGTATCATTGTAATATAGATATATATATATATATATATATATATATATATATATATATATACACACACACACACACACACACACACACACACACACACACACACACACACACACACACACACACACACACACACACACACACACACACACACACACACACACACACACACACACACACACACACACACACACATACATACATATATCAGTATCATATGTATATGGGGTACATACCGATAGATACAATGAGCATATGGGAGGGGGATAGGGTCAGATAGATATGTATAGGTAGCTGTCTGTATATACAGAGGTATTTCTACATAGCAGGTCTTTGTGAGGAAGAGGCAATAAAACTGCGCTCAAGTTAGCTAAGTGTAGGAGCATGCCCATTGGGACTATCAGTACTTACAAGGTGATTCCAGGCCAGAGCTACCTGTACTCCAGGCCGGGATTTTGTGTGCTACAGACATTGGCAGCTGCACCTATTTCCGCAGTACAGCACTTCCCTGACACTGTCCACGGCATTCCCTGGCTGTAGGCTGTAATTAGTATGTGGCTGGTGTACATAATGTAACACCACATACAGGGTGACAGCCTGCATACCTCTCACTGTACATGTTTTTTCATAATGTCCAACATTTCACACCATATGTCTGGCCTGTTTCTCATACATTTGTGGTGTGCTGGTAAAATGTTGTGTAGTGCAGTAAGTGAATAGTAGTAACTACAGGCAAACATTTGAGTGTTGGACTTTACATCCTTCATATATTCTGTACTGATGCAACCAGCTTTTATATTAACCACCTTCCAGGTTAATCAGAGCATCTGGATGCCTGTCTCTAGTTTTGGCCCTTTGTCCTCCCATTCTCTCTGGCTTTGTCCAGCTTTCATGCACTAACAGTTTGAGGGGTATGACAGTCTGTGGGAACACCACCATATGACTACCTCACTTGCAAAAAATGCAGATACTGCCAGATTCAAATCACTTAACACCATCACCCATGCAAATGTCCCTAGCCTACTGAGCCACACAAGCTGCCAGACAAGGATGTGTCATTCATCACACAATCAACAGCATACACTGTCACCCCTGCTCTACATGAGACATAGAAAGTGTGGCCAGGTTCTATGTCACAGCTCTGGATTTGGCTGGTCTGCTAATATGTCACTGCAGATTTACTGTTACAGCTGTCGTATGGGTACACTGATGTGTTGGGGGGTGGGGGAAGACCAGCCCATGCTGTGCTGGCATAGACAGTTGTGCAACTGTTGTATGACACTACTGTTTGCCATCTTCCTCGAGTAATGTAGTGGATGCTTCAGCCATGTGGTCTAGCGCATATTATGGAGCACATACTATTGGACAGAGTACTTGTTTTCCCAAGTGGCTGTTAGATCTCTCCAAGTAGCCCAGTAGCCCACTGCATTTCCTTGTATATATGTGGCAGGTATATACATATGCTACCATATTCTAGTAACCCTTAAAAGTGGTGAATAGGTGAGTGACTTACCTTGAGAATGCAGCAGTTGACAGACCTGTAGTTCTGGGCTGACTCTGTCTGATGCACGCAGTACACAGCCAATACATGTTAATTTAAGGTTGTGTGGGCTGTCTGGCATATTTTTTACTAATACGTATGCAAGTTGGAGTAAGGTGTCAGTCCCTAGGGCCCTAGGATTTCAGTGCATGTGCTATGTGTTGTCTCCTGGCCAAGGCAAGGGCGTACTGGGCACACCTACGTCTGCCTACAGGGACAACCTCAGTGGTTCCTCCTCGGTGTCCCCCTGTGGCAGTGGCTGTGGTGATCTAGACACTGGTTGGGGGCTGTGTATCACTTCCCTTTGCTGATCCTGCTGCAGCTGTTTCCGCAGGATCATATTGTGTAGCATGGCACATACTGTGAACATATGGGCACGTGCTATTAAGTAAAAAGTAAACTGCTGGCACCTGCTTTAAACACAAAAACTTTTAATTAAAAACTATAAAAATAAACAAAATAAACCACTAGAGTAAGATGAAAGTGCTCACTTTATTTTGGTTTATTTTGTTTATTTTTATAGCTGTTAATTAAAAGTTTTTGTGGTTAAAGCAGATGCCAGCAGTTTACTTTTTACTTAATAGTACAGTTTCAAACTCTTTTTTCCAAGTTTGTCTTTTGATATGTGCACATGCGGCTGGAGAGTATTGCAGGGCTCCACCAGATATACCAAGGCACTGAAACTGTGACTTCAGCAGCCCAAACACATGCTCTATGATATTCCTAGTTTGTGGATATGCCTCATTATGGCATTTTTCTATGGGTGTGTGTATATTTTTGATGGGTGTCATTATCCACGGCTCCAGGCTGTAGCCAGCATCCCCCAATAAATGGCCGTATGGGATGTCCCCACTAGCAAACAACTGGTACAGCTGTGATGCATGCCAGATATGGGAGTAGTGATAACTTCCAGGGCTACCAGCACACACATTCATGATAATGCACTGGGCATTGCACACAAACTGGCAGTTGATGGAGTGATACCCCTTGTGATTGACTTAGATTCTACCCTCCTCACTGGGTGGTGCCTTGATGTGTACATGAGTGCAACCTATGGCATGCAGTACCTCAGGGTAGTGTGCTACATGGTAGAAGTGTTGCATACTGCTGGCCCTTGCCTCAGGAGTAAGGAGAAAATAAACATGCTTACTGGCATGTGGTAGCATGGCATCCAGGAAATGGTGGAGTACCCTGGATGCTGATGCCTGTGAGACCACCATCATGTCCCCAGTTGGTTTTTGTAAAGTACCTGTAGCTAATATTCTAACAACTACACATACCTTTGTTTCCACTGGAAAGGGTACCCCTTTGTTGGCTCTGGGTCTGAGTTGAGAGCGGAAGAGTTCAGTGAGTTCTTGAAGTATGTCCCTGTCTACCCTGTAGTGCTCTGCAATCTCCAGCTCATGCATGTAGCTCCTGGAAGGTTACCCTGGGCCTGAACACTCTTCTCCTTCTCAGTCTAGGCTTATTGTCAGCAGCACCATCAGCACTGCCCTCAGCCCCTAACACATACAGATGTAGCAGAGAAGCAGCAGCCCCTAGCATTCTTTCTGTTAAAAGTCCCAAGTCTGTACTCCACTGGTGCAGAGTATGGGGTGAAATCAGGTTGTAGGGTGTATGCAACCTTTATAGTGCTCTACTGTGGGAGCAGCATGTGTGATTAGCTATCTATGATGAATTCCACCTGCCAAGTACATCATTAAGGACTATTAATAGCCCTAGTTTAAGTGAAACAGGGGTAATCAGTAATTAAGATATCACTGCCTTTCTCAGCCAATTTTTTTTTTTTGGACAGCCTTCCTTGCTCAGCACTGCGGCGTGCCGTGCAAGCATGTGATGCAAGGGTAAACAGTGTTCATCACTCAGTGTACATGCCCCCATGAAAGCTCATGGTGGCGCACCACACAACCACACTCAAACATGATGAAACTTGCTTCCTGAAGGTAAACAAAGCTTAGCAGACACTGTACATCCCCCCCCTGGCTCAGCAGAGCATTGCACCATGCAAACAGGCACCGCTGAGCTCCAATGAGCTTATAATTCCTCAGACACCCTCCCTTGATGTCAGCTACCTCTTCTGTGGACACCAACATGGTTCTGTGCCTACACGGATGGGATCTGCAGACACGGATATCCATTTTGCTATTCAGTACCCCCAGCTCATTTGCATAGGGATCTGTGTACACAACTTGGAAACAACACAGTTCCAGGCCCTGCCTCCTTAGCATCAAAACCATTCTGCCATTGTAGATGCTTACTGCAGGGTCCTGTAATACATTACTGTCACATACTAATAACTTTAGTTTTTACTCTATTTTTTTTTTCATAAAAGCATGTTTGTGCATTGCAGAGCGCCATGCAAACATACCCAGATGATTAAAAAAAAATACAATTATTTTAAATTATTTTCCGTATGGTTTTGGACACATAGTGGTAGATTTCTACATATCTGTGTCTGCTGTGCTATTTCTGTCCATCTAACTGCACTTTACAGCCTCTGTTGTCTGTTTTACATCCTTTTACATGTACACTATAGACACCAACACAGAGTCTGCAGAACTGCCTATCTGCTTGCTGGATTGCTCTACCTCCCTCATTTGCATGCAATTCACCTGCTGATGAGGTGATTTGCATGCCATGGATACTTCCGTGTTGGTGAGCTTGTGTGTGACTCTCAGTTCTGTTTACTGGATTGCAAATCTGCTTACTTTCATGTAAGCAGTGTGCCACTATGGTTAGCTGAAAAAAAAGTTTGTGTAGGCTTTATTAAATTCCCCCCATGGTTTTCTTTTCTCTGTGGATAAAGATTTGAATATCCAGATGATGCAAAATTACAGTCTGTAGTTTCATTGTTTTATGATTATAGATTATTTAATCAGTTTCCTTGATGAGATCAATTACTGGGTAAAAGCAATAGGTTTAAGATTTAGTGTTAAAGATGTCAGGCAATGGTAATTGTTGACTGCAGGACTGAACATCTTTTACTATTAATTTAATGTAGCTATATTATGAATGACTTATGCATCATACTAAACAATAATAAACAAAACAATAAAAAGTAAAAAAGAGTAGATTGTTCTCTCAAGACAGTGAAGATTATGTCCATAACCGTATCCTGAAGCAAATGACTCTAGTGTTTAAAATCATGGCTATTAGAAATCATCCAATAATAATACCTTTATATAAAGTCATTGTTCACCCACATTTTGAAATATAACTATTTTTTTGTTGGTAGTTGTCTGACTATAGAAATCAGTTTACCAAGATTATCCATATGCAAATTAGAATATGTCTTTAGGCTGTAGTTGTTTGACCTCTATAGTGTCTTTTATTGACTTAAAAGAAGTTGGCCAGTATTTGGTATTAAGGGATTCTATAAAGAACTCTCAAAAATGATATTACATTTGGAATTATTTATGAATCAGTAGGCATTAAAACATGCTGCTCCAAAATATATTACTTCATTTGTTAAAACCAAAACATGGTATAAATTCATCGCCTAGTTAATACACAAGCTGTGGAATTTAAAACACCAAGGGAGACAGCAGCATCCCTGAACTCTGAAATTTAAAAGAAGCTTGATAGCTGGTTAGGGTACAGACAATTTATGCATTCCACTCTGGTTATGTTCCTCAATGGCCCTCTGCACCTAAAACACAGGAATATCACAAGTGTACCTCTGTATAAAGCACATTATTAGTTGCACCTTGTTCTGCAGATAAAAATAATTAATGAATAGAAGAGAGCAATTGAAACTAGGAAATAAATCAGGCATTGCACATTTAAAGTGCATGTGGGTGTGTACATTGTGTGGTAGGCTTGCATGCTATTTAGCATAGTTTCCTGCTTAACTTCCATTTCTTGCTAGGGACTCTACCTCCTTGTGACCCTGAGTTGTGCAAGTGATTATCAAAAAAAGGATGTATGAGTACTAACTGGGCAAAGGGATACCAGTGGCATCAGGTATCAAACCCTTCCTGTTTTCTTCCTGTGCCATGTACAGTAAAGCAACTTGTGGTGTGTTGTATGGATATTAAGTCTGTGTACTGTGATAACACTTCTAAAGTAGTAACATGTTAGGAGGACATGGTACCACTGCAGTCTTTATTAAAGAAAACAAAATAGTCCTTGGAGGAAAAAAGGGTAGATTCCTGTTACACTGAGTACAACTGGGAGATGATGTTTTAAAGGTGGATAAACATTATGATGATCTGAAAATAATAGCAGACAACAAACTGCAATGTAAATGTGTGAAAGTTCATCATCTAAGGTAGCAACAAGCATGCAGAGATTCATCATGTTAAGTAAAGGATGCATACATTTCTTTCAATAACCCAGTCATGACAAAACACATTGTGCATGTTCAAGTTGGGCTTCATGTAAGACAAGACATAAATGCAATAAATCATTTGCACAAAAAAACATTAACGGCCTAGAAGGCCTGTTCAATGAACACAGGCCGAAATATATACATGCATATTTGATTCCATATAGGAGAACTTAGTGTAATGTAATATTCGTATTTAAAGCTCCACCTGACAGTTACCGCTAGACTCTGAAGACCAAAATACGGAAGAAGCATTAAAAAAACTCTAGTTCTGGAAGGGCATAATTAATAAAAGGAATCCTTTATGCATGACATTAAATTATGTTAAAGTAGTAAATCAATTTAAGAATAAAGCAGATTAAGACCTTTTGGATTAAATTAATTAAGGAAAAGTCAGGCATAACATTAATTCTAAACTTCTATATGGAAATGGTGCATGTACTATATGAACATCTTTTATATATAGACTGAAGATACAGACAATAATACCAATTAAAAAAAGAAGGAAGCCTTTAGGGCATGAAGAATACTACGTGCCCAAGAAGAAAGTAACCAGGTCCATCAGGAAATAAGGTAAAATATGTTATGACTACATAAGGCAGCAAAGTGAAACAAATAAGTGACAATGACAGCCAACAAAATGACCACATGTTGGACAGAAAATGCCCGAAAGAAGTACAGTATACTAAATTAGGATTTCTTAATGATTTTCACAAAGGATAAAGTGGGAATTTACCAAAATCAGCCAGGAGAAATGCCATAGATAGCATACTTGACTCAATCTTTTCATAGTGAAAATGATCCTGAAATAACTAAAAAAATATCTAAATGTATATAGGACAATGTTGCCTGGCAGAATTTTAAAGAACTGAGACCATAATTGTGTAAAACCATTAATGAATATTTTTTAACAAATCATGAGAGGTGGTTAGGGTTCCTGATGGCAGTAAGCAAATAAGTGTCCTTCGTGTTCACAGGAATGTAGCAAAAGAAAAAAAATGAACATTATCAGCCTGGTCTCATTGTATGGCAAACTATGAAATCAGTAATGAAGTATACCTCAAAGTCTGTGTGATGCATTACTTATGACATTTTGAATCACAAAAGGAGCATCCTGCAAAATACATGCATCCTTCTTGTTTTCCTGTCTAATCTATCCAACACATTTTGGGGCCAGTCAATTACTCCAAAACTGTAAGTTAGGACAGGAAGAGGAAATTGGTTTATAGCTTGGATATTTTGTTCCTAGATGTCAGTACTGTTTTCAGGATTAATTTAAGTCTTCTGAAGTATTCCTTACTAAGTTTTATTCACATTTGTTCATGTTTTATCGTTGATCCTTAATCAATTCCCAAATATTTATACACTCCTTCTTGCTCAAGTTCTTTTATATCACATTCTTGTCCCAAACTGATGTTTTACTGGTGTTGCAGTTTTCCTGCTTTAAAGGTTGCTTTTGCACATTTATCAAGACCAAATGACATTCTTATATCATCCGAAAAAGTTTTGACAACTTGCAGTTGTGCTTTCAGTTCCTCATCTGATGAGCTATACAGTTTTAAATCATCGACAAAGAGAAGGTGAGAAGTCTTTACACTTTGTTGTTTGTTGATTATATCCATGGCCTAAGCTGTTGAGTAAACAGTTTAATGGATTAAGGCAAGGCAGATTAGTAATGGTGACAGAGAGACACCTTGGAATGTCCCCCTTTGAATTTTTATCCCTGGAATAACAATTTGTCCTTTATCATGGCTTAATTGCAAAGTGGTGTGCCACTGTTTCATGGTCATTATTTATTATTTTTTTATACTTATTTTTTTATACTGATAGTTTAGCACTGTCACTTTATTATAACAACAATTAATTAATGGTTAATTGATTGAATTTGTATAAAAGGAGCTAGTTAACTGGCGTTTAATTGTTCTATTGAAGTTTGAATACGAAAGCGCTTGACCTAATATCTTTTGACTGTACTACACTGCTTGGATTTTTACATCGAATAAACTGTTGTTCTGGGTTTTAGAATATCGGCTCCAGAGTGGTTGGTTGTTTTTATCTGTTGTGTTATCCACTCTTACACCCTATTGTGTTTTATTAGTTCAATTGAGGGTGTGTGGTAGCTTTCTAAACCCATAAACTGGTAATGGAAGAACACGATCTTTCACCGGTCTTCGAAGAGGAGTTGGATTCTTTACCCTTTCCCTGTGGGCAACAGATGGAAGGTAACAATGATAATTTACTTTTGTTAATTCCGAACCTAACTAACAAGGTCTCCGAATTGCAGGAGGCTGTATTTAAAATGCAACATCCTACTAGTTCCGTCACCGCAGGTAGAAACGGAAACCAACAAGGGAACGAAACAGAAACAGTACTTCCAGTTTCTCGTAACCTGGGCCAGCAGAGTTATCGGAATGTGGAAAGCTGTATGCAACCTTCGGTTAACCCTGGGCAAACTGGACTAATATCTACTAACCAAGTTACGAACTCTATTCATGACCGTCTTAGAGACTGGTCTAAAAGGGACTGTGGACTTTTTCCCAACGTTTCTGATAACGGAATGAACAATGTGGACTCTAGGTTAGTGTCTATTGAAGTCAAAATGCACAAAGTACGTGCTCTCCAGTGCGACAATGCTATTTGAAAGAAAGCATTATTAAGGGGAGAATACCGAAAGGTCTTCCTGCCTTTAGGTTTCCTAACGGTATTAAGAAAGGCCAAGCTGAGTGTGATGAATTACTAAAGATGTTCGATAGACATGGTATCGCACTAATGGAGTTTATTTTGAAAGTTAATAATAAAAGGATTAATGATTTTTTAAAAGATATTGATGAAATTAATGGTTATATTTTGAATGACATAAATTTTAATCAGTATTATTTTAGATACAACGCAATTTTCGACAAAGTTGAGAATGAAGTTTGTAATAATATAGATATAAAGAAAAAGAAACTGTTAAGAGATGAATATGAGTATAAGCATGGTTTGGCATACCCTTTACCTAAAGCTTATTTAGAAGGAATGGTGGGTAATAACAATTTTCATAACCCCGCGGTTTCCTTGAACCAAAATGCTGTCAGTAATAGACAGAACAGTAATGAAAGCACTTTTGATTCCAAATACCCTCCATTAAGAAGGTCTGAACGAATTTTTAATAAAAACCATTTTAGGGCAGACGACAATGATTTTTTAGGAGCCAGGGGCGAAGGGACAACCAGACACAATTACAGGAAACAATCCACTCGGAGGAAGAACAGCTACGAGTAAACCAAAATGTGGTTAAAAATATTCCATCTGAGGAGATTATTAGTACTACTGATGGATTAGTGTTTTTTTACAAGGGTTTTAAAATCTATAACTACGCTGGGATGGGTCTGTGTAAAGATTTATTTCACTTATTAATGAAAGGTTTGAAGTTTGTCCCTTCAGTTAGGGAAGATGTGAGTAAAACGTTAATTGAATTAAAAATTTTCGTAAGGAAGTTAAAGTTTTAAACAGAGATAAAATAGATATGGGAAACCCTGAGAAATTGAATATTATAAAAAAGAAGAGTTGTTACAACCCTCCCTTACTCCCTATTTTAAGCTCCTTTGAGAATGTCTGCACACAGGAAATTTATAGGGCCTTAAATGAACACAAACGTAGGGTTTTTAATTTATCTAAGGAAGAAAAAGTACTGTTAGATAAACTAAGGGTTGAGGTTAATGTAACATATATGAAGCCAGATAAAGGTGGGGGAATGGCCATAGTAAATAATGTAGATTACCACAGTAAAATTACTTGTATGCTGAACGATCAATCTAAATATGAATTAGCCTCAAGGAATGAAATTAACCTTTCATATAGGAAAATTAAATTAATGTTGGAGGACTCTTTATACCAGGGGGTTATTAATGAAGAAGTTTTTAACTTTTTAAATGTGAACCACCCTACAATTCCAATAGCTTTCGGAATCCCTAAAACCCACAAAGACTTGCTTGACCCCCCCATATAGACTTTCTGGTCATAATAGTATTACATATCCTTTAGGAATATTTATAGACCGTGGAATTAGGAATGCTTTAGCAGCTATTGAACATATTTAGATTGATTCCTGGGATTTTTTAAGAAGAATTAAAAGTGACTTTTATGATGGTGAAATATGTTTTTCTACTGTGGATGTGGTTGATCTTTTTACCTCCATACCGCATGATGAAGGTTTAGAAATGTTTCAAGACTTGTTAGTTACAGAAAGTAACCTAACTGGCATCATGATCAACTTTATAATGGAACTCATGGATGTAATTTTGAAAAACAATTTTTTTACCTTTGGGGGAGAATTTTTTAGGCAGGTCAAAGGCGTGGCGATGGGTAATAGTTGTGCACCTATTTTCACCAACTTAGTAATGTATAGATGGGAGTCTATTTTCCTATTCAATACCCCTTTTAAGGATAACTGTTTTTTATATTTGAGATTTTTAGATGATGTTTTTATTTTATGGAAAAAAGGAGGGTCACATGAGAAATTACTTGACCATTTGAATGGGATATGTGATTATTTTAAATTTACAGGTGCCACTAATAATAACCAGATCAACTACCTGGATGTACTTTTGACTAAAGATTCTAATATTAATAGTTTCCAGTCACGTGTTTACAGGAAGCCCACTTTTTCCAATGATTACTTGGAATTTACAAGTAACCACCCTACTTATGTGAAAAGAAATATTGTTAAGGGACAAATGGTTAGAGTTATTAGAATGTGTTCTAATTTTTCATTAGTTAAAAAAGAAACTCAATTTCTATTTGACATGTTCATAGCTAGGGGTTACCCAGTTGATTTTGTCTCACAGATCCGAGAGCAGGTTATTAGGGATTGGGGTTTTAGATATAAACCCTTATTAGGAGCAAATGAAGATATATCTTGTTCAATACGAGAAGGAGGAAAAAATGTTTCCCAAGCAATGGTAGTAACTTATGATGAAACTTCAAGTTATGTCCAAAAAAATTATTAAAAACAAATGGACTATGTTCAAAGGTAATAGAGATGTGTTAACTATTTTAGGTGACCAGCCTCTATTTTCCTATAGGATTAATAGTAACTTGAAGTTCTTACTTGAAAAGCCACATTTAAATAATAAAAGGAAACTAAAAGGGACTACCAAGTGTTGGTCCTGTGAATATTGTAGATTTATTTTCGACACCCCAAAGATTAAATTAGGACCCTACAACCTAGAGGTTTCATTCGTTGCAGGTTCCTGTACAACAACAGGTGTGGTTTACTTAGCCATATGCACGGACTGTGGACAATTTTATGTGGGCAAGACAGAGAGAAGATTGAGTAGAAGAATTTATGAACATTGTTACAGTATTAATAAAAAGGATAAAAAAATGCACTCTTTAAACACATTAACTTGTACCCTACACATTCCTTTAAATTTGATATCCTTGAAGTAGTAGGAAAAAATTTTAGAGGTGGTGACTGGACTAATAAGTTGTTTAGGGCTGAAGTTAGGTAGCAACTCAAACTAAATGCTAGTGAATTCCCTGGTATGAATGAATATATTAGTATTAAACATGAATTAAAATTTAGGGCATTGAAACTTTGAAATTTTATTTCTTGGATCTATATATTTACATGTTTTTTTACTACTATATATCTTTTTACAAAACTTCTTCTTAACATTTAATGAATTATACTTATTTTTTGAAAAATGATTAGAAAGTATGTTAAAACCTTATTTTTTATACTGATATTTAAGCACTGTCGCTTTATTATAACAACAATTAATTAATGGTTAATTGATTGAATTTGTATAAAAGGAGCTAGTTAACTGACGTTTAATTGTTCTGATGAAGTTTGAATACGAAAGCGTTTGACCTAATGTCTTTTGACTGTACTACACTGCTTGGATTTTTACATCGAATAAACTGTTGTTCTGGGATTTAGAATATCGGCTCCAGAGTGGTTGGTTGTTTTTATCTGTTGTGTTATCCACTCTTGCACCCTATTGTGTTTTACTGTTTCATGATCATTGTAATATAGTCGATCAGTGTGGGGTGTATCTTATACATTTTTAAGCACTCTTTTATCCATGAATGAGGGATACTCTCAAATGCTTTTTTGTAGTCAATCCATGCCATACTTAGATTCTTCCCCTTTTTACAGTTCTCCAATATGACGTTATTTAACAACAAATGATCCCTTGGTCCATATGACTTTCTTTTATTGCCCTTTTGTTCTACTGCCATAATTGAGCTTTCTTCTAAATGACTATAAACTCTGTCGGCATCAGTTCTTGTGTATAGTTTATACATCGTCGGAAGGCAAGTTATTGGTCTATAGTTTTTAAGGTAGCTTGCAGGTTCACTGAAGTAGGAGCATTGTTTTTCCTGTTGTTAATCAGGTTAGTCTCTGTTCTGGGTGCACATATAAATAGTTCTTACTCATAGCTAAATCTTTGAGCAAAGATGTTAATACTTATAACCAGAAGTTAGGTACTGCATCTGGGCCTGGTGTTTTCCAATTAGAGGCTTTTCTTAACTTTGTTTCAATGTCTCTGGCTGTTACTTCATCCCATTTCATATCCTGTACCTTTAAACTTCTTATTCTTTCTTTTGCTTTTTCTATCCATTTACCATCTTTATTATGTTCCACAGGATCTTCTTAGATACTTCTCCAAAATGTATCTATTTCTTCTTTTCTTGGTGGTCTTTCAATTCCTTTTACCTTATTTCTCAGTTCTCTATAAAACCTTTTTGGGTCATCAATAAATTGCTTATTTTGCACTTTTCTTTTATATTTATCTTCGTATCTTCTAAGTTTTTCCACCTGTGCGAAGATTTTTAGTTTGTTATTTGTGATAGTGCATGATAGATCCTGATCTGTTCTAATACTGCACATGGCTTTTATCACGTCATTCTTTCTTAGTATTTTTGTTGATCTATTCCCTCTTCTATACTCCTCTAACAGTGACACTTCTTGTCTTAATTGCTTTATAGTTTTCTCTATTCGATACTTCCATGATGGTATTTGATTTTTCCCCTTCCTTTCCCTTACTACCCTATGTTCTTGTGGTAGAACTTTATCAGTTATTAATTTAGCTGCACAGTAATTAATATATCCTATTTACTTCTGTTATATCACATGGATCTCTATGGACAGTCCTAATTACTACATTCATTTGTTTTATCAGACTTCTTACTTTTTGGGTTTTATTAACCTTCTGCAGTCTATTTCTTTCATTGAGCTTAATATGTCTATGTCTATGTATATCTGTCCATGTCTATTAAATCAAGCAATTCTTATCTTAGCTCGTTTTCTTCCAAACTGAAGGTACATACCTTGTTTTCCAATTCCTGTGTACATTCTATAGAAAGTTCTACAGCATCTTCCTGTGCACAGTCTCATCAATGTCATCCTGTGCCATCTATTGCTCTATCATATGGGAACTCACTGGCCTATCACTCCTAAACATTGACTACATCAGAGTTTCTAGAGTTTCTTGTTCCTTCCCTTGCTGTCTAGCTTCAATTGAACATTTGTACCAGTTTCCTGTGGAAGGCTGCAAATTATCTTCATATGGCACCTGACCAATTGCTTCCAGTTCCACTGGTTTCCCCTTAATTTGAATACCCATTGCTCTATCCTGTTGTGGTGCTTTCTGAATTAGATTTTCTACACTGAATCCTTCACTTTGCAGGTACTCCATAACCTCAGTTTGTATTTCTTTAACTTCTCCATTATTAATCTCCTTTTCTACTTTTCCTTTTTGTCTTCATATTTTTTTTGTATTGTAAATTTTCCATGTCTGGATTCCTTTGTTTGTATTTCTCTTCAAATATCTTTGGTGCTGCTATTTTTGTATTGCTAAGTTTTGCTTTCTCCTTTGCATAAATATTACACCATATTAGATCTCTTTTTCATTTCCATGTCTATATTTCCTCCTCAGATGTTTCCTCATCTTCCTGTTTCTCACTGCTTTGGGGACTCACTCCGTCCTGCTGTGATGTAACCAGTGTTAGACCTTCTACATCAAATCCTTCACTTCGCAGGCACTCCATAACTTCTACTTATATTTTTTTAACTTCTATTTTACTAATCTTCTTTTCTACTTTCCATCTTTGTGATATTATTTTTTAATTGTGAAATTTTCCATATCCGGATGCCTTTGCCTGTATTTCTCTTCAAATATATTTGGGGCTACCTTCTTTACATTCATTAATTTGGCTTTCTCCTTTGCATAAATATTGCACCATATCAAATCTCTCTTTCTTTCCCATGTTCATATTTTTTGTTTATACTTTTCAAATATCTCTTGGTTGTGTTGTTTATATTTTCACACTTTCTCAGATGCTTCTTTTTCCAAACAGATCAAGGTTTCTTGATCTATATACTGTTTTTCACAAATCTGTTGTATTAATGAACACAAATTATCATTTGAAGCTTCTGACAATTTTTCTTGCCTAAGTATTTTTCTTTCCTCTAATTTCTCTCTTAATTGTTTTGTGTATCTTGTGTCTGGAAATTCTGGGATTTTTGCATAATAGCAACAATAGATAATTTCTTTCTTATCCTCAATAGTCCACTTTATCGTCTTTATGGCTCTTATTTGGCCTATCAGTTTTTGTGATTTTTGTGGACTACTACTTCCTTCTACAACAGGGGGGCCATCCTCCCCCTGGGTCTGGCTTGGCCCCATCGTAGGAATGTTTCATTTTATGAGGATTCTACACTGTCATCTTTTCCATTCCTGGCACCAGTGCACCTACCAAGATTGAGCACTTTGGTTATCCTGGGCTTGTGCACCCAGCTATCTTTTTTTTGTTTTTGACTAACTTCTATCCATGATATATGCTATATAAATACAGTCTATATATCAGTGTCGCCTTGGTAAGATTTTGTGAAAATGTGGCCTACCTCGTGAAGGTACTCACCAAGATTTGAGGATGAATTTAATTTCAGCACTACTCTCCTTTGCTTGCTGACTTTTAATCTCTCCATTCAGACCCAATCTCTCCATTTGGACCTTGTTCTTTTCCTGTGGGGTAAAAGATGTTTGCAGAGGCTGCCATCCAGTGAGTCTTGAGGGCTTTTTCTGCTCTAAAACTTATCCCCTACCACAGAATGATGTACATACTCACATATGTGAGGAACTGCACTTTTCTACGGAAGCTGTGCATACACCCGGGTATGTCTGTGAAGGCTACCATACGAAGGTGGCTTTGCATAAACAGAATGCCACTGATCATGCAGGATATTCCATAATGTATTCTTCATTGTAAAATTGCAATTAGAGATATATGTTTAGTTTGTTTAAACATAACAGTGAATATAATGAACATATGATGATCTGACCAGCCATATATGTTGTATGTGACAACACTGTCTGCCTACGCTTAGAAAATGATACAGTACAATAGTTCAGATTAATAAGCATTTTTTTTTCCCCACATATTTCCATTAAACCCTAACTGGCCAATACTGTACTGTGAGAATTGTAGATGAAATAATTTAGTTAATTCGGTAGCCTTGAGGCTCTCAGAAGCTATGATTTTCTAGCTGCCCTAAGCAATGTCTGAAATAATGAAATAAAGGGAAGTGCAATCAGCTGCATTCATAACTTGCTCAGAGATTAATATCCATAGATAAATACCCATGAATCTGCATCTCATAATGTCTGCAGCAGTCAGTAAGCCTGTGAAATTGTTAAAGCCACAAATGACTGTGTGACTGTTACTGAGATTTATATTACATGATGAGCTTTATAATCAGGGCTTTAGCTCAGCCTCCATCTTATACAAATCCTGTGACATGATTTGCTCTATAATGTATGGCAAAACAAAATAAGTTGCATTTTGAAATGCCAGTAACAGCTCATACAAAGCCACTGAAAATGTGCAAGCATAACTTCAGTATCCTGCTTACAAGGTGTAGGAAGTTTGTGTAAACAATGCCCTACATGCCTTACTAGATCAGGTAACAAAAACGGGTGCACCATGCTGACCAACACTATATAAGTTAAACAGACAGAGCTGGCCAAAGTATTAAGTTAAACAGACAGAGCTGGCCAAAGTATTAAGTTAAACAGACAGAGCTGCCCAAAGTATTACGTTAAACAGACAGAGCTGCCCAAAGTATTCAGTTAAACAGACAGAGCTGCCCAAAGTATTAAGTTAAACAGACAGAGCTGCCCAAAGTAAAAGCTTGCTTTCTGCCTCATTCCAGGCTGACTGAGCCTCAGCAATAATGAGATGTTAAACACTGCTGGTTGCTTCACTACATTACTAATGAAAAGGGTCAATTTTAGGAAACTGGAGCCCTAGGCAAAGACTTCCATGGCACCACCATGGCTGTCCATTGTCTCTTCTACTACATTCCAAGTGCCCTCCAGTCCTGTCCTCCCCATATCATTCAGATTAATTTTTTTCTGGCTTTTTTCACTTATTGTCTTACTCTTAATATTTTTCCCTGCATACTTCCAACACACTCTACCTGGCCAATACTGCCCAGAAGCTATGATTTTCTAGATGCCCGACATTGCATTTTAAATTTTTTTCCCAGTCTTTTCATTCAGTGATGACCTCAACAAAAATCCATGAGTGAGGAAAGGAATTCAGCTGTACTCTTAAGTTTTGCATTCTCCTGTTTCCTTTCAACACACTAACAGGTTAAGACTATACTGTCCTAATAGTGGAGGAAATAATTAGATTAAGTTGTCGGTTGTGGGTCACATAATCCATAGAAGCAAAAGGGTTATAGATACACTAAGGGACATTTAATAGCTTTTCCTCAATGTTTTACTCCAGTGATGTCCTGAACAAAAAAATATGAGTAAGGAAAAAAATCAGTCTTACTGTGGTCCAATGTTTAATGTTCTTTTTTTTTTAAACATACCTTTATTGAATTATCAGTTGTAACATAGGTAACTTTACATTTATACAAAAGTAATCAAACTGTTAAAATTTACAAGCATTATACTTCACATATATGGCTATATAACATATAACCTAAGCAATATTACATAAATTATTCAGTTCCTGCCCCACCCTTTTTAAACAAGAAACAGCATTATTAAAACATCACTTATGACATATGAAATCACACATTTATATAAATGAAAACTAACCACACCAACATAGTCCCAGTTGCAGGCATTTTATATCACAAACCATACTGACAATCTCCCTGTTGCAACATTATACATTCCTTATAATCTGACAAACAAGTAGTTTCTTATAAATTGACAAGACAAATTCTTGTGAGGATGTAAAAACCACTTTGGAAATAGTGCCTCCCCGCATTTCTAACCCAAAGTCACCTTCTGTGTATTGCTTTGATGTTAAATTAGGATAAAAGTGAAGGGTCAAATGGTCACATCCAAGTGGCTGCTGTTGTTTATATATAATACACACACACATATATCAAACATGTTTCTTCACCCCCCCCCCCATCTCCCCAAAAGACAGGCACTTTCTGTGCACCCCTCTGATGTCATATCTGGACAAAAATGAAAGATCAAATAGCCAAGGTAATATATTTCAACTTGTTGCTATCAGACTTGTATATAGAGCATACCTCCTCATACCTACTTCCAAAAGATATCCACCTATATATATATGTTTGATATTTGATTGTGGGGAAAGTGAAAAATTAATGGTGAAATTAATGTATTGCAACTTGTTGCTCCTAAAGCATACATTGCCTCAACACAAGCTATAGCAACCTTCTGTGCAAACCTCTGATGTCTGAGTATGAGGAAAATTAAAGGAATAATAACCATATTGTCCACAACACCAAAACAACCTACAGAGACTTTCTGTGCACACCTCTGAAAAGGGTCAGTTTTAGACAGGACAGGACTAAGGGCAAATGTTGAGGATGGGTCTTCACTACTAATCCTGTGCCAAAAAACAGCTACATAGGCAGGAGTAAGCTTGTGCTTGAAAGGCACAAGGCTTACAGAAGTTCTGACAGTCTAAATTTTCTGTGATATATTTTTTGCCTTACTTTTGAAAGATAATTACGTGCTAACTTTTCTGTTTATACTGCTACCCAGAACCATTATGTATGTACCTATCAATATTATGCATATCCACAGATAAAAATGGATGACATTTTTCTAGCCCTCCCCAACACACATAATGATACTACCCTTGACATGCCAGGTGTATCATATGCACGTGCATGCACACATGCCCACATTCACACACACAGACAATCACACATACAGTCTCACATTGCATGCTTACCTACTGCAAATTGGATGAATCCAATACAACCTATGGCAAGTCTATGGTGTGTGTTGGTGGAAACCACTGCACATGGATAAAACCCATAGTGACACAGAGAGGATATGCATTCTTCACACTGAAGGAGCCACAACAGAAACAAGCACTGTGAGATGATAACACTCCTAACTACACCACTGTGCCACTAAGCAGTTGCTTTTAAATATATCCTTTATACTCATACCTTTCAACCTTTTAGTGGAATAAATCTGGACAAAAACAAAATAATGGGGGACAAAGGCACAAACCAGGGACAGGTTTTAAATAGTGCTCTTAGGAAGTTAAATACAGTTGCTAGAATTACAGGTTTTTTATTAGCATGCATTTTCTGAAGGTAATTAAGTCTGAACTCAAAAGGCTGCAATTATTTATTGACTTGTGCCTTGAATGATTTGCCAGAAAAACACAAATTGTATAAGGAACACACCAAAAAATATGAGGCAAAAATCAGGACAGTTTTTAGAGTTCTGGACAGTTGAGAGGTATGTGTAGAGTGATGATGGCTGTCTGTAACAGAAAGTTAATAGAACATATGTGTAACTTGTGATAATTACATGGCAAGCCTCAATGCACATCTTCACAAGCATAAGTCACAGCAATGGTCATTTTACACTGGATTTCAGAAAATACAATATGTGATGCTGCCCTACAAAGTTAGATCTGTGACTGCTTAAAACTGTTCAAGCAAAAGTAGGGGTAAGTTTTAATCAGATATGACCTCCACTCACTTACAGACAAATGTTTGAATGTATACACTTCAGATATCTGACTGTAATTTAAAAATGTAAAATATTCCAACTTTCTGTGCAAAAATGCAGACGCGGCCTCCAAAGAATGATTGACTGTCTAAGTAATATTGACTGTTAGGCTGATCAAGAAGTCGCAATAGCAAAGAATAGGGCATCGGAGGCCCTCTACCAACTTCTGGAAAGTGACTCAGTAAGTGGCACAAATAAACTATATCAGGTTGCAAGGCAAAGACAGAAAGATAAAGAAGATAGTCAGACACCCTTCATAAGGAATGCCAGCAACAACCTGCTCACCAGTCCAGAGGACATTAAAGGCAGATGGAAGGAGCATTTCCAGCAGCTTCCGAATGAAGAAAACCCCACAGAAGCTGTACTGCCCCAGATGCAGCGTATGATGAGAGAAGAAGAGGAGCCCACTTTAGAAGAAGTAAGAACAGCACTAAGGAAGATGAAGTTAGGGAAAGCAGCAGGCTCAGATGAGGTCACAGTAGATATGATAAAGGTACTGAGTGATATTGGGGAGAAATGGCTCCTGAGGGTACTAATAGCAGTGTGGAGAGAAAGGCACATCCCAGATGACTGGAGAATAAGCATACTCATGCCAGTGTACAAGAACAAAGGGGACATCCACAACTGTGGGCAGTACAGAGGCATCAAACTCCTATCACACTGAATGAAAGTTCTGGAGAGGGTGATTGATAAACGGATACGTAGACTAGTAGAATGTAATTTGGGAGATGAGCAGTTTGGATTCATCTCAGGATGCAGTACAATTGACCTGATGTTTGCAGTGAGACAGATACCTCAGAAGAAGCTAGAAATGAGGAGAGAGTCCAACTGGGCATTCCTAGACTTGGAGAAAGCATATGACAAGGTCCCAAGAAAGCTGATCTGGGCAGTACTGCAGTGGTTTGAAGTCCCAGATATATTGGCAGAATTAGTGCAGGCTATGTACAAGGACCCAATGACTCAAGTAAAAACAGTGTTCGGCCTCACAGAGGGGTACACAGTGGGAGTGGGTGTACACCAGGGTTCAGCTCTGAGCCCACTGCTGTTCATACTGGTGATGGACTACATTAGCAAACAGGTCGGAGGGGAGAGATCAACAACGTTGCTGTATGCAGATGCTGTGGCATTACAGGCAGACTCTGAGCTAGAACTTCAGCAAAGGATAAGAGAATGGAATGCAAAACTGAAGGCACATGGAATGAAACTAAGCATAGATAAGATGGTGGTAATGGCAGCAAACTGGGGAAATCAGAAGAAGCTGACAATAGAGATAGAAGGGAAGATAGTGGAACAGGTAAACAGCTTCAAGTATCTTGGAGGGGTGGTTGAGGAGAAGGGAAGTCTGAATGAAGAGGTCAAAGCTAGAATCAGAGAGGCTGCAGCCAACTGGCATAGAGTATCAGGTGTAGTCTATGATAGAACAATGCCAAAGTAGCTGAAAAGTAAGGTGCACAAGACAGTGATGGACCAGTACTACTGTATGGTACAGACACCTGGGCAGTAAAGGCATAACAGTTAAAGAAGCTAGAGGTGATGAAAATGAAGCCCCTGAGAAGAGTGGTAGGATGCACACTGTGGGACAGATGAAGAAATGAGGACATACGAGCAGAAGCCAAAGTAGCTACAATTGCAGAAAATGTAAAAGAGAACAGATTATGGTGGTTTAGACACGTGCAGAAAAGTAGAAGACAATCTGGTGTGGAAGTTTGGGACAGACAGGAAGAAGGTAAGAGGAAGCGAGGATGTCCAGCAAAGAGGTGTTTGGATTGCGTGGAAGAAGATCTATGACAGTCAGGCATAAGTGAAGGAGGCAAGAGTGTGGCACCAAATCGAGAGAGTTGGTGACAGTTAACATGATACCCCGACTCCATGTAGAAAAAATGGGAAAAGGGCTGATGATGATGATGATCATCATCATCATCATGATGGTGAGGCTGATCATGCTAGCAGGGTCAGACATACTCATCTATTCAGCTTCCCTAGCAAGCAATTATAGCCAATGTGTTGCTTCTTTACAACTCAGATGTCTGATTGGATTAAAAAATAAATAAGATAATAATGACCACTGTGATGTTTTTCAAATTTGTTTCAAATAAACATGTAATAAACCCAGAAAAGTATGCCAACTAACTTCACACAGATACACACTACTTCTGCAAAACCAATCTGACTGTTTAAACTGAATGACAGAAGGATCAGTCACTTTCATCCACAGACATCCTGACCCCATCTAGCAGTAATAATCACTATGCTAATTGTGTAAAGCTCAGAAGTCTGATTGTGATTAAATAAATTAATAATGATGGCCAGAGTAATGTATTTTAGTTACAATAAAGCATTCCAACCTGATTTACACAAATCACATTAATTCTGCAAAGCCAGAAATAAAATGAGTAAACAATAGCAGGGTCAGTATGATTTTCATTGGTAGACAGCCCACAGCTTCTCAAATACTCTGGTAACAGTATAGATCTCAAATGCCTTAATGTAATAAAATAAAAAATAATCAAATAAAATGCTGGCCACAGTAATATATTAACATTCTGCCTCATACAAGCACACATTTGTCTGGCAATCACTGTAAACTACTTATTTCAACATTAGTCCTGCAAAAGTGCCATCTACTGTCCATAATATCTAATTGCCTGCCAGGAATTAAAAAAAAATGACCCCAGCCTCTGAACTCTCAATTTGTGATTGATTTTTTTGCTCTGTCCCACCCACAGTGTAGATAGTAAATCAAATGTGTTGCCTGGATCATGGCTGAGTAAAAAGACTGCAAGTTCACTGGTTAGAATAGGTTCATAGCATGTCCTTCATAAGGTACCACAGTTGAATCTACTTTGAACAGAGGTACCACAGGCCAAATATTTATTTATTTTAAGTAAACAAATGCCTTAGCTTTGTTTCTTTACTTAAAATAAATAAATAAATAAATATATATATATATATATATATATATATATATATATATATATATATCAATATTACAAAGACACCCCATCCCGCAGGTCCCCAAGGCGGCTTCCTAGTTCATTTTACAATAAGACCACCTATGTTTGTATATACATAATAATTCAGACACAAAAGTTCAAGCCATACTATCTGCAATGTTACAAATAACTGGAGAGAACTATTAGGTTTATAGGTTCATAGGTTAGTACTAGGCAATATGTCTATAGAACATTATAAGTTCAGCCAATAAACCACCAAGCAACACACATTATAAAAGGGGAGAATATTAAGATACCCATCCAATTAACTAGGTTAACCTTGAAGGTGGCAAGGGTCTTACTCTTTTTGACATTTGCTGGAATTTTGTCCCAGAAGTGGGTAATATATTGGGATATGGATTTACCATGTCAACATGTCTTCTTTATGTGGTGATGAAGATTTTGACTTTTACTGGGTGTTTAAAGGACTATTTGTTCTGCAAAAGAGCAGCAGATCAAGGAGGACTGGGTCATTCATGGTTCAAAAGGCTAAACACAGATCACCATGGAGATGTCTATAATAAACCAAGTACTGGGATACAGCTGCTCATCTGTCCAGATATCTAAGAATCTTGAGGCAATTGACTTGTTTAGTTAGTAGACTCTTGAGGTCTCTTCAGTTGAATTATATATTTAGACAAATGTTTAATAGAAGGGGCTTTATGTTCCCTAATGGGCATGGCAAGAGTTGAGGAATGGGGAATTAATACTTCTTTGGATGAAGAGGACATGCCTCTGAAAATTAGATGAGTCAGGCAGAAGGATTTCCAAGCTACTAAAGAGTCATGATGGTCCAAAGAAAGGGAATTGTTAACAAGAGTTGATCTGAGGAGGATTGCAGTGGAATTCATTTAGGTCATCAAGTAACTATAGAAGGTTTGCTTTCAAGAAGCCCCCAAATTGCTAGACATATGCAGCTAAATACCACCAGTTGTAAAGGAAAAATTTGCTTTATTGTTTGATTTAATGAATGAAGGTGATACATATGCAGGTGTTCTAGAAGGTGGGAGGCCATTGTTGACAGAATATCATATCATGGGTATTTGTTTTCTAGTAAGATGGTTAACTGTTGTACAAAGGAGTTAGAGTTTATAATGTCACAGAAGCAATGGACATGTTGACCATTGGCAATGTAGGCAGCCAGTGATTTGACTAGTATTTGAAGAATCTTAATATAAACTTGATGGGATTAATGGAGATTTTGGCTAAAGCAATACGTTAGCAACTGTAGTCAGTAGGAAACATAGACAGAGTTCCATAGCTAGCCATGAAGTAATAGTTGATCTTGTTTAGGGTTACTTGGACATCTAAGAGTTCATATTTTCCTTCCCAAGGAATCAGTGATGAGATGATAGTATCCTCGACAAACACTAATACAACTACCAAATTACCAAAAGGTCTGAAGAGATGCTAGGCACCAAAATGAAGGAATGGAGGGAATACTGTCATTTTGTTGAATCCATGTTTCTGTAACTATACATTTACTTATTTATTTATTTATCCTTTTCTGACCAGGTTAGTCCAACTAGGCTACTTGCCTCTTTTCGGGGGGGGGGGGGATGCAAGTAGAATTTCTACTACTATTAGGGCAAAGTTTGGCATTGAGGAACTTCATTTACTTTTTTGATAGGTGCAATGGGATCTTTTACATCCACCTTAGCAACCACCAACTCAAGAGATGGGACCTTGGTTTAACTTCTTATCTGAAAGATGCATTTAGGAATGCAGCATCCCCCTAATGCTGCACTTTAGTATAAGTAATCTAAACATCTGGGGTGAGAACAGAACCCACAGCCTTATGGACTTCCAGCACCAAAGGAAGAGTGCTACTTGTTGTGACACTGATACTATGAATGTGTTCAAGATTTGTTTACTCCCACACAGTTGACCATCAGTGCATCCCGATGCCTCTGTCCTTTGCTAGGTCTGCCTATCACTTCTGAACTCTCCCAGACTTGATCTGTAAGGTTTTGGCTAACAAAGATCTTATGGCATCTTGAGACCATGTGTCATCTTGTTTTCATGAATTTTTTTTCTGTTATGATCTACCCTCATTCCTCCTTCCCTTTTACTATTGGCATGTCAGACAGGCATGATTGCACTGGGGACATGTTGCCATATTGCACTATATTTACCTTGTTCCTTTCTTTGGATTATAACCCCTTTACATGTCCAGCTTCTATCAGGGATTGTATGTAAGTAACATCCATGGAATTGCCCTCCCCACAAGATGAGCTTGGCCATCCCCTCCCTGCCCACACCTCAGATGACTCAGCCACTAATCAAACCTTGGCCACTTGTCTGTAGTCAGGGCTTTATCTCCATATGCCATGGTGCTGTCTATATTAATGTGTTCAAGATTCAGGAGGAACACAGGTTCAAGCATATTTTGTTAAAATTCAAGACATAGCGTAGATTCACATGATGTTTAAGCATCAGTATAAAGTGTGGATAATGCTAGAAAAAAATCAGAAGAGACAGAAATACTATTGTGATACTATTGTGATAGAAGCTTTGGAATTTATCTAGAAAGCATGTTGGTCATAGAGTTATATATGCCATATACAACAGTGGTCATTTTGGAACCTCCTCCTGTACCTTACCAAATCTAGCCATAAAAATGAGCAGCACCAAACTCTGGTCTCTACTGTCTTGCTTGCTTAGACTCTTAATCCACTTTGTGACTGAGTATCCAGTTACCAAAACTCTCTACTCTGTCTCCACATTGGCTCTCATTTCCTTCACTTCCTGACCCACTGCTACAGTCTTTCCTATTTGTAACCTTTACACTTTGCACTTCCACCATTACTCCCGGTCATCTCTAGTGTCTGCTCTGGTTGCCTCCCTTTCGTTGCTGCATCATATCTCTTCCATCTCTTTAACACTTATCTCACAAGACCTCCATTATTCTGTCTCTTTTGGCCTCTGACTCTTCTGTCTGCATGAATATCCCTTTCTACCCCCACCCCCCTCATGCTGCCCTTGTGATACTGTCTCCTGCATGGCCACCTCTGTCACCTCTTTATCACTTATTATTGCTCTTTGTATCTGTCATTTGACCCTTACTTACTTGTGGCCCTTCCTCTCGTGGCTGCATCTTCATCTCCACATTTTACTTATCTTACTCTGTACCACCCCACTTGCTTGTACTCCTCTAACCACCTGTGTCCTTGTTGCCTTCCCCCATGTTTTTTTGCCTTTTGTCTTTTCCCACCCCAAGCTCTCCGCTGGCCTCCCATTACCTCTTCGTCTCCAGTTCTGTTCTGTCCTTTCCCACTTGACTACATGGTTCACTCTCATTTCTTGTTTATTTATTTTGTTGTTTTATTTGTATTTGTTAATCACGGTAGAACACTGATCTCATGTACCATGTTTTGGTTCAGACATAGAGACTGCAGAGATAAAAGCAGTAATGGAACTGTAAACAGATAAACTACTTTCTTTACAGAATTGCTAAAAGATACATACAAATAGTATAAACATCATAAGGCAAATATTTATATGTCAAAATAATTATAAAACAAGCAATAACAACAGTAAATTGAAAAGTAAAATAAAAAAATTAAAAGAATGTGTATATGTATATGTATGTATATATATATATATATATATATACATATATATATATATATATATATATATGTATATATATATATATATATATATATATATATATATATATATATATATATGTATATGTATGTATATATATATATATCAGAGAGAGAGAGGTGGAAGACAGCATGATACAATATATGCATTACAGTAGTCTTATTAAGAAAAGAAAAAAAGTTGTAAGAGCTAGGGAGAGAGAAGAAGGTAAAGGGTTAATGTGCTAAAGGTTATTGTGAAAGAAGGCAGTCGTGATTATATTTGTAGAAGTTAAAGCATTAACCATTATAGCAGAAGGATTGAAGGGCTGGAGATGTTTGGGAGTCTAAGTGATGCAACCCTCTGAAGTAATAGGGATGTGGGGCCGGATTCACGATGGCTTGCACGGAGTCTACGAGTAGAGTAAGACTCCATGCAGCCATCATGTCCGACGAGCGATCCAGGAACAGCCTGTAGGGGCATGTAAGAGAGCTCCTAAAACGTCTCCTACACGGACAGGGCTGGGTTATGCAAATTACCTCACTTGCAGCTGAAAGGCAGGCAAATGAGGTAAATTTGCGATCCAGGAAGCACAATTCTGTCCGAGTAGGAGACGTGTTAGCTGCAGAAATGTACTCAGTTGACAACTGGGTACCATTCTGCAAATAGCACAATGGAGCCTTGTCAGCTCCACATAAAGGTTGCATATGGTTGAGGAATCATGCCAATGGCCAAATATATGGCCATTGGAAAGTTTCCCAGATGCAAAATTAAAATAAAAAGAATTTTTTTCGGCGATTTCCGATGTTGAAGTGTAGCGTAGCGCCGCGCAAATGGGGTTCGCTATAAAAATCATAAAATAAGACAATAAAAGCCACAAACGTGGAATTTATGAAAATTGTTAAATGACAATGTAAGGGAATAGCAGGCTGAAGACAACATGGCCACCAAGTAGGGGCTGCTAAGGGGAGAAGCCCAGTCTAAGACATGTAACCAAGCATTAGTAGGCAGTCCTATGTAAATGAGTGTTAGGATAGTGAATCGCACTTCTACATAGCAAATGAGCACAGTCAGTGGAGTGTAGGAGTAGGATATGGGGAGGAACAGAGTAGGAGATAGGTGACATCACAAGGGGGTATGTATGAAAGTAGTGAAGCTCATTGGAGCACAGTGGCATGTGTTAGCTGTCAATTAGACATCATGGAAAGAGGTGTGTCAACAGGTAGGCCAGGGAAAGCCAAGAAATGGAAGGTGTATACTGTGGATAACACCAAAGTTTCTTGCTGAGTGGGTATGCGCGCGTGTGTGCGCCTGTAAACCCGAGTAAGACAGTGCGTGCGTGGCAGCATGAATGCACGCGTTTAAGCTGGAGTAAGCATGCATAAGGCTGTTGGAAGACCTGTAAGCGTGTTTGCACTGGTGTGCGCACATTTTAACCCGAATAAGCACGTTTTAGTCCATCTAAGCATGTGTGCACGCGTGTGAGCTGCTGTGAGTGTGTTTCCGCTTGTATGCACGTCGCTCCCCCGAGGAAACAGAAAGGAAAAAGGAAGCACAACAAATAGTAGGAAGCTACCAGGGAATACTAGTAGAGCTAGCAGGTGCAAACAATCAGAATCAGGCCATTACATAGGCAGAAGACTAGCCCAGCTCAACACTTAAAACTCTGCAAACAACAGTGCAGTTTGTTTCTCTCCAGAGACACTGCAACACTGGAGTAAGCTACTAGAAGTGAAAACTGAAAAAGCTACATTCAGACAAAAAATGCTAGGGGCTGCCATTGCTGTTATAAGGCGACATATGCAACATGCTGAGGGTGTGACAATGTAAATGCTGCCGGACAACCCACAGTGAGGAGACAGAGAAGAGTGTACAGGCCCAGGGTCACCTACCAGGGGTTACATGAGCTGGAGATAGTGGAGCGCTATAGAGTGGACAGAGACCTCCTGCAGCAAATTGTTGAGCTGTGCAGGCCACGCCTCACACACAGAACCAACAGAGGGGAACCCATTCCAGTGGAAACCAAGGTATGTGTTGGCCTAAGAATACTAGCAACAGGTACCTTTCAGAGACCAACTGGTGATATGATGGGGATATCACAGGCATCAGCATCCAGGGTACTACACCAGTTCCTGGATGCCATGTCAGCACATGTTGGTGATCATGTACATTTCCCCAATTCCCGTGCGGTATTGGCCAGCAATATGCGTCTCTTCCAGCAAATAGCAGAATACCCTGAGGTAGTGGGTGCAATAGACTGCACGCATATATGCATCAAAGCACGAGCTGGTGAGTGGGGTAGGGCCTACATTAACCACAAGGGCTTTCCCTCCATCAACTGCCAGGTCGTGTGTGATGCCCAGGGCATAATAATGAATGCGTGTGCTGGCTGCCCTGGAAGCTACCATGATTCCCATATCTGGCATCTGACACAGCTGTACCAGACATTTGCCAATGGGGACATCCCACATGGTCACTTAGTGGGGGATGCTGGCTATGCACTGGAGCCGTGGCTGATGACACCCATTAGAAACGCACACACACCTGAACAGGAACACCATAATGAGGCACACGCACAAACACGAAATGTAATCGAGCATGTGTTTGGGTTGCTCAAGTCACGGTTCCGGTGCCTGGACACATCTGGTGGAGCCTTGCAATACTCACCAACTACATGTACCCAGATTGTCATGGTATGTGCTATGCTACATAATATGATTCTGCGAAAACAGCTGCAGCAGGACCAGCGTAGGCCTGGGCCAAACAGCCCTCCACCAGTGCCAAGGCCATCACAGGCAGAGCGTGACTCGGAGGAGGAACAACCTGAGCCTGCCCCAGTAGGCAGAAGGAGGCGTGCCCAGTATGCCTTGGCCTTGGCAAAGAGGTAACGCATAGCACATACACTGGCTCAGTAGGAACCCTGGAAATGATACCTCTCTCTGACTCGCACATATAGTAAAAGGGATGCCTAACTTGACACTACCTGTTTCCAAACATGTATAGGGAGTGCAGTATGTGCATCTGACATAGGCAGCCCTGCAACACCACCTGAGGCATGATTGCCATGTGTTAAGCAATGTAAGGTAGTGCTAAGCAGCATTTACCACCATGTAGTATATGCAAACTTGATGACCTTGAGTATCATCCTACCCTCACCAAATATGAGGCCACAATATGAAGACAAGATGATCAATTACAACAATTGGCTTAAGTATTGGTGTCAGTGAAAGGGGATACAATGCCTGTCAGCCTGGGATGACATGCTCGACAAGACATAATGCTTCGCTAGGGATGGATTACACTTATCACCTGTGGCCTTTTGGATATTCCCAAAGGCTCTTGTCACCCCCATAATGCCTTTTTTAGGTAAGGCTCAAAACACAAACCCACCTCCATAGGTATCACAAGGGATAAGAAACTATAAGTAATGCTACTCAATGCCAGAAGTCTAAACTGCAAGATGCACGCACTCCAAACTCTCCTCAGCATGGAGAATGTTGATATCTATGCAGTAACAGAAACCTGGTTCAAGGCTCCCAAGAGCACCCAAGCATTAACAGGTTACACCTCATACCATGCTTTACAGCTGCAAAACATGGAACAAACTACAAAAGGAAGGTGAGTATCAATATTTTTCAAAGATACCCACACCCCCAGGTTGGTGGCACAGCATGAAGCATTGGAGACTATCCATGTGCAACTAACAGTGGCTAAAACCGCCTTCCAGTTCATAGCCTGCTACAGACCACCCTCCTAAACCCAGGAACCACACTTGGCCGACTGGAGAACACATGAAAATATGAAGGTCTCCCCAAACACCATTATATTGGGTGACGTCAACTACCCAAACATAGACTGGGAGCATTACCCTAGCCCCAACACCCTAGCCCAAAGGTCCCCAGAATTTATAAACCAAAATGCTATGGAACAACTTGCTACCACTCCCACAACAGGGAAAATCATACTGGACCTGATCATCACCAACATGGGGACTCTATGCCCAAGACCAGAAGTGTATCCCTCACTGGTAAGATCAGACCAGAGAGTAATCTCACTGGATATTCACATCCCGATCCCAGCCCATGGCCAGAAAAACACAATGAAAATTATTCACTAAAGTAAATGTCACACTCCACAAAACTGAGCTGGAATCCTTCACAGCCCCTGTGCCTGTTGAAAATATGGCCCAGACCTCATAACCCTTTATAAACGCATTCTATGAACACCTTCAGGAATGCATGGATCATGCAATCCCAAATAAAACCAAGACCCAATTCTCCAAAGCCAGGCATCCTGTCCGGTGGACCCCAGCCATAAACAAACCATACAATACAAGGAGGAAGCTACTATATGATAGATCAAAATCCCAAAAAGGGAAGGCATCTCTGATCAGTATTATTGAAAAACTACGGCCACACATAAGATCGTCTAAGGCCACAGAACACCAAGGATAATCACAAGGCATTCTTTACTTATGGTAGGAACCTGTGTGGGAATCCCCAGATATGCTCAGAAGTAGTCCAAAATGACAAACAATACACCAAACCCACAGACATTGCCAACATCTGAGCTGACAGGTTCAGTGCAAACTCCCCCCCCCCCACACCAAAAGGACAAATATGTATCCCAGCAGAGTGCTGGCCCCCTGACATCGCAGATGCTCAGGTAAGAGCCAGCCTCTCCAAAGCAAAACACACAGCATCAATGGGACCAGACAGTGTCCTGGGCTGTGTCCAACATGAACCCCAAGAAGAATTGAACACAAACATAAAACCACTGTTCAATCTCAGCCTTACCACAGGATATGTACCCAAAGAGCAGTGTACAGCAACAGTGGTCCCTCTCCACAAAGGTAGTGCCTCAATGGATACTGCAAACTATCACCCCAGAAGCCTGACTAGCTTGGTCTGCAAAGCTATGGAAAGGATCATCATGGACCTCAGAAATAAACATATTGGGGACCTACAGACACTGGATCCTACCCAGTTTGGCTTTGTTAAGGGCAGATCCTGCCTCTTAAACCTGGTTGAGTCATTTGAAACAGTCACCAAGGCCATTGACGAGGGGAATGTGGTCCACACAGCCTACCTGGACCTCGCAAAAGCCTTCCATACAGTACCCCACTTGGTCATCATAAATAAGATCACCAGCTTCAATATAAACCCCTATGTCACTAGATGGGTTGCAAACTGGCTCAAGGACAGAACCCACATGGTCAGAAATGCTGGAGCCATGTCAGACCCCAAACCAGCTACAAGTGGCATCCCACAAGGCTCAGTCCTGGGACCTCCCTTGTTTGGTATATATTTCTCAGAGGTACAGGCCAACACAGAAGTACTGTTGGTGAACAAGTTTGCAGATGACTGCAAACTGGGTGCCATAATCAACCCTCCAGCTGACACAAGCATCCTACAAAAGGGCCTCATAGAAACAGACAACTGGTGCCAGAGCCATGTCCTCAAGCTAAACACAAAACAGTGTATAGTCCTCCCCTTTGTCAAAAACTAAGTGCCCACAAATTACCACATAGGTGGTAACCCATTAAGTATGGAAGAAGTGATAAGGGACCTGGGGACCCAAGCTGATAGCAATCTCTCATTCGATAACCATGTGGCCAAAGTGTTTAGAAAAACATTCACATCTACATCAGGGGAGGTCATCGTGCCTCTTAACTCATCCCTCATCAGGCCCATAATTGAGTACAATGCCCCTTGTGGGATGTACCTTATCAGACACCTGCAGCAGCTGGAAAGACCACAAAAGTACCTCACCAGGAGGATCAAAGGGCTCAAACACATGCCATTTGCTGCCCGGTTAAAGAAACTGCAGCTCCACTCAGTGGCATACTGCCTGCCCAGAGGCAATCTGTGTCTGATGTATAAAGCCATGTCCAACCTGGAATCAATGGACATGCTGCACCTCAGAAAATCAGAATCCCATCAAGAGACCTGAACCTCAGGACTGAAGTAAATAGGACATGCTGGAGTGACAGATTCATAACCCAGAGGCTCCCCCCACTCTTGAGTAAACCCCCACTCCAGGTTAGCCAGAGTCCCTCATTGACTCTCTTCAAGAGGAATCTTGATGAGTGGATGGGAGATTGTAGGTTTACCCTGGGTATCACTTCTATGTCACTGTTAGACAGAGGCACAGTATACTAACCTTGAAAAATGTTATGGCAAACTCCACTTAAAATGTGTGTTGAAAGCCAAACACACTCTGGCTATGATTATAAATGCCCTAGGGCAGATAGCCTAGTATGAACCTATGAACAGAATTACACACACCAACTAGTACAACTGTGGTCAATGTGGAATAATGTTTGGCAATGTCCACCCAAGTTGGTGAATACACAGCAATATCAGACAAGCCTGGTTTAAGTAGGCCATAGCTGAACAAAATGCAACATGCTCATAGTTGCCCAACTGGCCCTTAATCAGTCTAGTCTGCTCAGTATGAACATTTAAAGCAGTGATGAGACTCAAACCCGTGATACTGTGCACCATAGTGAAAGTACTGAACCACTACACCATGACAGCATTGCAGTGTTCAGCCAGTATGAGAGAATGTTGCCAAGTCTTTGCAAACTATCACATGGAAACCCTGCAGGTACAGCATAATCCCTGTTGAGTTATGACACAAAGGAGTCTGGCAGTAAGAACACAACATGACTTCCAACACACACAGTATAAATGTCAATATTGGTCATGTTCACACACAACCAGAAATATAGTGGACTCCAGATCACAACATATGGAAAGGTCACACTGGGCATGCTCACACACTTGGATAAATGAGACATATGTCAGGCAACAAACCATGGAAAGCCTGAACTGGGCATGCTCACACACTTAAGCCATGTCTGAGTATAGCAGTCAGTCACACATATCTGGCAGTTGTATGTGTTAAGCCAGGAAACTCCCACGATCCAGCAATCTGCCCTGTGCACACAGTTAACTGACAACAGACACATATATTAATATACTGGAACCCTGTCATGATCCAACATGTTACGCAGATACACAAGTTGTTCATAGAAACTGGGAAAGCTACGGCAATAAAGACCTGCAAACAGTAGCAGCAACAAATATTGTGCATCCTGAACATAAACAAAGATGCAGAGGTCAATATTAGGCTGTCTTCCCTAGGGAATTCATAAGCCCAGGCAGAGTGTATTTGGCGTCCACCTCCCCAGTAGAGTAGCCTATTGTGCCTCTGTAAAGTAGGTCACAGAAGGCACCCTTTAAGGCTAGTTTGCTGTGCCTCTGTCAAGCAGGGACACAGTGGAGATCCCAGGAGTGAATTTGCAATTTCCCATTCATGCGGCTGTATTTCACTGGAAGAGGGTTGGCGAGGGGCTATGTCTAACTTTAATTGGGATTCAATTCCAGAGTGAGGGGAGCCTCTGGGTAATGAATCTATCCCTGCAGCATGTCCTATTTATTTTTGTGCTGAGGTTTAAGTCCCTGGAGTGTGTAGCTCTAAGGGTCTTGGATGTTATGAGGTGGAGCATGTCCATTACTTCTGGGTTTGAAATGGCTTCATACGTCAGGCATAGATCATCTCTGAGTAGACGATAAGCAACTGAGTAGAGCTGGAGATCCTTTAGTTGAGCTGCATAGGACATCTGTGTGTAGCCCATGATCCTCTTGGGGAGGTACTGTTGTGTTCACTGTAGTTGCCGCAGGTGTTGTGTAAGGTACACCCCAAAAGGGGCATTGTAGTCAAACATGGGCCTGATGAGTGACTAGTAGAAGGCCACAATGACCTCCCATGATCTACATGCAAACACCCATGTGATAAGGAGGGCTATATAAAGGTCTTTGCAATGACTCTGTCAATGTGATTAGCAAAGGAGAGGTTATGATCTATGTGGGTCTGTGGGATATTGCTCTGTTATGTAGTAGCTTCCTCCTTTTGTTGTACAGCTTATATATAGCTGGGGTCAACCGGACTGGTCTCCTGTTTTGGAGGAGTCATGGTTTTATTTGGGATAGCATGATCAATGCATACCTGCAGGTGCTCATACAATGCGTTTGTAAAGGAGTCTGCAGATTGGGCTGTATTATCCTCCAGCATGGGGCCTTTGAAGTATTTCACCCAAGTCTTCACAAGTGCAAAGTCTGCTTTTGAGAAATTCTTTACAGTGATTTCCTTGGCTGGGGGTGGGGACGGGGTATGGATGTCCAGGGAAAGTTGTTTATGGTCTGATCTTAACAATGACGGTTCTACCTCTAGTGTGGAACATAGAGTCCCCATGTTGGTGATGATCAGGTCCAATATGTATTCCCCCTTGTGGCTGTGGTGACTGGTTGTGCCATGGCACATGGATTCACAAATTGTAGTGGCTGTAGGGTGATGTTGTTGAGGGCCTGAGTAGTATCCCCAATCAATATTTGTGTACCTGAAGTCAACCACTATAATGGTGTGTGTGAAGACCTGCATATCCTACACTGTTCCCAGGAAAGCCAATTGTGGTTACTGGGTATGGGGGGGTGGTGGTCTGAACTGCACACCAAACCAAAAGGCAGTTTTGCACAATGGTAGTTGTATATGTATGGCCTGTCATGCTTAGTGCAGTGGTACCAACCCAGAGGTGTGTGTATCTGTGATGTATATGGATACACCCCCTACTTGTGTTGTGTGTTACAAGTCCTGTGATCACGAAGCATGCTATAGAACATAATCTGGCAGTGCCAGTGTGCATATGTGACCCTGAACTAGGCACCTGTTAATGCACAGATACTGTTATCCCCCATACTGAGGGATAGTTAAAGATGTACATTCTTCTTTGGAAAGACTAATGATGTCCGCACCCTATAAATATAGCAGGAGAAGGGGAGTCATCCAGCCATGTGAATAGTGTGCTGCACTAATGCATCTCTCTCAAGTATCATGACATAGTTAGGTAGGGGTTTGAATCCTGCAAACGCTGTGTGTGTATACAATTCTCTGTGAAAGAAATGGCCTTTTTGAAGACTGGGATAACACACTAAAAGATGCACATTCCTCTTTGGAAAGACTGATGATGTCAGCACCCTATAAATACAGCAGGAGAAGGGAGTATTTAAATTGATTTAACTGTGTTGCAGGAATATTAACTGAACTGGAAGTTTTGACTCTGCTCTTCAGTTAGTTCCACCCACCCTCCCTGTTTTTGTTTTGGTGTTAATCTTAGTGGCTTTGAAACTGCCCGCCCCTCTTGTAAATTTGTGTTTGGATACTCCTTCTGGGCCCATCTCATTTGCTCACTCAACTGAGTGCAGTGAGATCATATTCTGATATCAGGCACTCCTACTGTGTACAAAGAGAGCATCTGGGAAACAAGGAAAAAATAAATATTTTAAGCTCGTTTCCTTCCTTTCCTGTTAAGTGGTATAGACTGTTTTTAGGCTTCCGAGTCTCCAAGCCCTTCTGTGTTGGAGGGAAGCCTTCTAGCTTTTTTTTTCTTCTTATAACTAGCCAATTTTCTAGTTTCACCACTCAAATCTGTTTCTTTGAACTCAGCACTTGTTCAGAACTCATTGTAAGCACTACATAAGCTGCAAATTACTACAGCACTCACTTGTCTAGTGGAAAGCAGTTTTTAGTACTTAATAAATAAGCACTTATCCAGGCATGTCTAAGGGTCAGCTCCCAGTGATTTCTCCTATATACCTGATGAATCTGGGCATCTTGGGGCAATGCAGCAATTGCCTCATGTACACAGACATCCCTCTCCTCCTACCACCCAACACTGCAACCTGTGAGAGATGCACTTATATAGCTAAACTGGAAGCAAAGCTCTCTTCATCCAAGACTGGACTAGACAGTCAAGATGAGAAGGTAAACACTTGCACCACACCACACTCATCACATAGTCCCTCAAAACCAACACCACCAAAACACACACATAGAAACACAAAACACACACCTACATTCGCGGAGGCTCTCAATAAAAACCTGCCCAGGCATCAAGAACATCCAAAACATAAAGGCAAGCAAACTCCACCCCCAACACAACCCAAATGACACATAGCCTACAAACTCAGTGTGTCACTCAACCACAGCCCATAAGGCATAACAACGTACCCAACACTCTAGTCATAGGTAAATCTATAGTCAGGCACACTGATGTTCCACTCACTAGACTAAACAAGGAGAAAGTTACTGTCAGCTGCCTGTCAGGTGCCAGGATCCGCCACATAATGCATGCACTCAGGTCACTCCACAATAAGTACAAATATCACACTGTCATTGTCCATGTTGGTGTGAATGACCTGAGACGTACCTCCCTGGACTACATGAAAAGAGACATGGAGGAGCTCTCTGATCTTGTATCCCAGGCAGGTATGACCCTAACCCTGAGTAGCATCCTGCCATCACCCAGATTCTGGATACTGGCTAAGACTCTTCCCACCCCTATAGTGCCTTTTTTAGGCAAGGTTCAAATGACAAATTCACCACCGTAACAGGTACAAGCAAGCAAAATCTGAGAGTAATGCTACTCAATGCTAGAAGTCTAAACCTCAAAATGCACTCACTCGAGGCACTCCTTAAAATGGAGAACATTGACATCTGTGCAGTGACAGAGACCTGGTTCAAAGCTCCAGAGAGCACCTCTGCATTACCAGGCTTCAATTCATACCACACCTTTCGGCCACCTAACCCAGAAAGAAGCACTAAAGGCGGAGGCGTGTCCATATTCATTAAGGATATCCACACCTCCAGGCTAGTTGCACAGTATAATGCATCTGAGATTATCCAAGTGCAACTAACTCTGGGCAAGACCACAATCCAAATTGTAGCTTGCTGCAGACCCCCCACCATGCCCCAGGATTCACACTCCTCATTTCTTGATACACTGGAAAGTATTAGGGTACAACCCAACACCTTAATAATGGGCGATTTCAACCACCCCACCATTAACTGGGAAAACTACTCATGTACCAACTCTTTTGCTCAACGTTTTCTAGAATTCATAAATTCCAACGCCTTGGATCAACTTATTCACACCCCCACCAGGGGCAGCAATATCCTAGACCTGGTCATTACCAACATGGGAAACCAGTGTTCCACACCAGAGGTCAATTCCTCGTTGGTCAGATTCGACCACAAGCTAATCAGCCTAGACATCCACATCTGACCTCCAGCCCCAATTAGGGGAAACCATTGTAAAAAACCTCTCCAAAGCCAACTTCACACTTCTTAAGACAGAAGTGGCAAACTTCATGACACCCATGCAGACGGACAATAGAGGTATGACTGCCGAATCCTACACAAATGCACTTTATAAGCACTTACACGAGTGCATGGATCATGCTATCCCTAATAGAACCAAGATGTTATCCTCCAAAAAAAGGAAGCCAATCTGGTGGTCCTCTGCCATAAACAAACTCTACAACAGAAGAAAGAAACTGTTGCAAAAAAGAGTAAAATCCCATGACTGGAGGAACTCCCTGGTCAACCTCAGTAAGAAGCTGAGATCCCTCATAAAATCCTCCAAAGCTAGTTACGAAAACAAAATTGCCACTGACTCTAAAGACAACCACAAAGCATTTTATAGCTATGCCAAGAATCTAAATGGGAACACTCAGATCTGCTCTGAGTTACAGCATAATGGCACTAAATATACAGAACCAACTGATATTGCCAACATCCTAGCAGATAGGTTCAGTGCTAACTTTACCCCCCTCTCACCCCCTAGAGGGCCCAGCTCTATACCAGAAGAATGCAAAGTTCCTATAATCATGGCTGCACAGGTAAAAAACACACTCTCCAAAGCCAAGAACACAGCATCCATGGGACCTGACAATATCCCAGGCTGCATTCTACACAAACTACAGAATGAGCTGGCACCCTACCTAAGTACCATGTTCAATCATAGCCTCACCTCAGGCTTTGTACCCACTGAATGGCGCACCATGACAGTTATCCCACTCCACAAAGGGGGAGCCACGATGGACACCGGGAACTACCGCCCCATTAGCCTGACGAGCCTGGTCTGCAAGGCCATGGAACATATCATCATGGAACTCATAAACAAAGACATTGGTAATATCCAAACTCTGGACCCTACTCAGTTTGGATTTGTAAAAGGCAGATCATGTCTCCTAAACCTGATTGACTTCTTTGAAGCAGTCACCAAAGCCATAGATGTGGGTAAAATGGTTCACACAGCTTATCTAGATCTTGCCAAGGCTTTCCACACCATCCCCCACTCTGGAATTATAGATAAGCTCACTAAACTAGGTATAAATCCCTATGTCACAAGATGGGTTGCCAACTGGCTCACAGACAGAACCCACACTGTGAAAGTAGCGTATTCCAAATCTGACATCAGACCAGTGACAAGTGGAGTACCACAGGGTTCAGTCCTGGGTCCTCTCCTGTTTGGTATCTACTTCTCTGAAGTGCAGGCCAACACAGAAGGTCTTTGGCTAACAAAGTTTGCAGATGACTGCAAACTAGGAGCCATAATCGAAACTCCTAACGATGTGGACAAACTACAAAAGGGCCTCACTGAGACAGATACCTGGTGTCAAAGCCATGACCTGAAGCTCAATGCCAATAAGTATATTGTCATCCCCTTTGGTAAAAACTCTGTACCCATGAACTACCACATAGCTGGTAGTCTACTTAATGCCGAAAATGTGATAAGAGACCTTGGGACACAGGTGGACATTAGTCTCTCCTTTGATAATCACATCGCCACAGTGGTCAGGAAATCCTTCTACATGGCTCATCTCATCACAAAAGGATTCTCATCCAGAAAAAAAGAGGTCATTGTTCCCCTCTACTCATCACTCATTAGATCCATTATAGAGTACAACGCCCCTTTTGGTATGTACCTCACAAGACATCTACAACAACTGGAAAGACCACAGAAATACCCCACAAAGAGGATTACTGGCCTCAAACAGATGCCCTATGCAGACCGTCTCAAAAAACTACAGCTTTACTCCATCGTATATCACCTACTCAGGGGCAATCTCTTCCTAACATACAAAGCTATGTCAAACCCAGAGCTGTTGGACATGCTCCACTTAAAGAAATCTCAATCCCTCCGAGCTACACGCTCTAGGGACCTTAACCTTGTCACCACAATAAACAGAACATGCTGGAGGGATAGATTCCTGTCCCAGAGACTTCCCATACTCTGGAACAGACTACCTATCTATGTCAAACAGAGCTCCTCATTAGCACTCTTCAAGAAAAATCTTGATGATTGGATGGGAAATGGGAAATTCGCCCCGAGGATCACTTCTGTGGCTCTGCTCGACAGGGGCACAGGAAAATAATTTTCTTGGGTGGCGAAAGCCAGGGTACATTTTTTGGCTAGGCTTGTATGGGCCCTAGGGCCGATAGACTAGTACCTACCTATGAACCTATGAAATCATCCAGTAATGCGAATAGCGCTCTGTGCTAATGCGTCTTTCTCAAGTATCATAACATAGTTAGGTAGGGGTTTGAATCCTACAAATGCCATATGTGCATTTGTCACACAGTTTGTAAATGTGTTGTGTGTTTTGCTTTTATTATTGTAAGACATATTATTATAACAATAATTTCAATGCACACATCAGGTATGTGTGTGCCACATACAGATATGTACCTGTGACCTTTAATAGTTCCTATGTGTGAAGTCTGCCCCATATGAATGCAGTTGTTACCTTTGCCAGCATGTACCGCAGCTTACCAGACCTTAGGCCATACATGTATGTTGGTGACAATGCAGGCTACTGCAGTGATCTGTGTCCTAGGCCAACTATGTGACACACACCCATGAAAACTTTGATAGATTAATGTGGGTGAGGGTTCATGTCTGGAGTATATTTCAGACATGTTAAAACACAGCAAAGTCTGTGAGTGATGGACACCCAGTGTAGGTGTATGGCAACTGTCGCCGATATGCATACAGACACCTTCTTGCTTAGGTGATACACCAAGGGACTGCAGAATACCTTTGGAAATGTGAATATCACAGGAAAGACAAGATAACACTTATCCACATGTATACACCATTACCCGTTCTACATGATGGGTGCTACCACCTACATGGCACTGTTGGAATACTATGTTAACTACATGCCGATGCCAATGCCACAGTTGCATTACAGCAATACAGCATGGCTTGGACAACAGGTATCTGTCCATATGATATCCTTGTGGTGGTTAGGTGTGTCATGTGTAGAATGCATTGTAGGCCACTGTATGTATTTGCAGTTGTGGATGGACATATCTGTAGTATGTTGGCATGTATGTGAGACTGCTATATGCCAAAGAGTATTGTTCCCAGGGATGTGTGGGGCTCAGTAAGAATGGCTACTGGTATAGTGTAGTACTGCAGGGATATCACTGACATCAGGTTCCTACATCTGTGAATCAGTTGAGGAGACACCATGTAATGACCACTGAATGTCAGGCTATGTAAGCTGTGTATACTACCAGAATGCAGACCATTGACATTTGGAAACCGTATCACCCACAGCATACTGTCAAACCATGTCATGTTCCATGCTAACCATGTTCACAAATGTACACCTGCAACTCAGTGCTGCAAACATCACGCATGTACTGTTCACACCCCAACACTTGCAGGCACAGGTACACACAACAGCCATGTGGCACATGTGCAGACAGTACACTTTGGGAATTAACACTGGTGTATACAAAACTGCAATGACAAACATAGGTAATGCATCATGCATGTTCGAATATACCCACAACAATATCATTACACTGTACTGTTAACAACATGATAATATTACTACAGTGCTATGTAGTCACCCTGTGCATCAGCACCATGCTACCCTGTTCCTGCATCAATGTTACAGATGGCAGGAGGTGGCACAGTTTCATCATATGCACAGGGTGTGTACTTGGTTTGCCAGAGTCTGCCATTGACACATCCAACTGACATGTGTGTGTGTGTGTGTGTGTGTGTGTGTGTGTGTGTGTGTATGTGTTAGTGAGGGACAACAGTACAACATGGGGCAATGTTGTTGCAATGTGTGTGTATGTGTTAGCCCTAGGTGTTAGCATTATGTGTGTGTGTATGCATGCACACAGTTCCACCACATGGCTGCCATATACGGGTGTTTGTGGACAGCCACAGACTGTACCTGCCAGATCATACAGATCACTGTCTCTGGCCACGGACACGGTACCTGTGCCTGGCAGGGGTGCTACGGAAAGTATCAGGTACTAAGCCAGACTGGGTACTGTCATCAGAAGCAGTGGGTTGTTGACTGGACACATGTCCCTGCTGCAACTGTCCAGAGCCATGTGCACGTGGTCTTCTCTGACGGTCTAATGACAGCACAGACCCAGCATTGCTGGGGCTGGTACTGGCACTATGGGAGCGGCTGCGGGTTTGTTGTCATCCGCGATGACTGCCAGCTGATAATGTTGCTGGCATATGTCCACGTTGATGCCTCAACCGTCCTGCACTGTCCTGGCTCCTGGACATGTAGTTGTGGAAGAGATCTAATGTGTCCCCCCAACGTCTATCAATGACCTTGCTGGTATTACAGATGGCAGATGCAATGTCATGCATAGTGTCATTCATAGCAGTGCGATGTGCTCTAAGCTCCCTCAGACCCTGTCTGGTGTACCGTTCCTTACATGCCTGTGCCTGCATTACAGCCCGGAACATAGCTGAGGTTGAAAGACCTCTTTAGGCACGTCTGACAGGGGCAGTACAACCACGGATGCTCCCATGAGAACCCCTGGACATCTGCCTGTGTGGTACCATGTCAAGAATTTGGCCATGGCTGCTGTGAGGGGATGCATGTGCCAATGATACCACACTACCCTGGTCAATGCCCACTGTATGCTGACCCTCAGCTAAGGACATTGGTGACAATGGATGTATCGGCAGGATGACTGTGCGCATTGATGGGGTTGACTGCTGTGTAGTGTCAATTGGCTGACCAACGACAGACCCTGTCACACCTCCCTGTGTCATGACACATGTATCTTCGTAATCACTATCCTCAGCAGTGGCTTCAGGTTCCCTGCTGCACTCCACCAGAGCAACATCAGAATCTGTGAGAGGAAGATAGGAAACACAGTTTACAAATGTGTACACGATATTAGCACACAGGCGCACATGCACACATGCACACAGGCGCACATGCACACATGCACACAGGTGCACATGCACACATGCACACAGGCGCACATGCACACATGCACACAGGTGCACATGCACACAGGCGCACATGCACACATGCACACATGCACAGAGGTGCACATGCACATATGCAAACAGGTGCGCATGCACACATGCGCACATGCACACATGCACACAGGCGCACATGCACAGATGCACACATGCACACAGGTGCACATGCACACATGCACACATGCACACAGGCACACATGCACACATGCACACATGCACACAGGCGCACATGCACAGATGCACAGATGCACACAGGCGCACATGCACACATGCACACAGGCACACATGCACGCATGCACACAGGCACACATGCACACAGGCACACAAGCACACAGGCGCACAAGCACACAGGCACACAAGCACACAGGCACACAGGCACACAAGCACACAGGCACACTCCTCAGTACAGCAGATACAAACACAGACACACCTGCAATCCAACACATACACAATATTGTTTTAGGGTGGGTGACAGTATCACAAGGAAAAACATCACTGCACACGTGTCAGCTTGCAGATTATGTGTTGAACAGGAACATGCAGTGCAAGTGTAGACAGCCCTTGTTAATAACAGTATACGTGTACTTGATGCTTGTGTATACTTGTTCAGTGATTGTCTCCACCCTGGGACACAATGTGTACAAGGACATAACAATGTTGTGCAAGTGTTACAAGCTGTGGGTGCATATATTTGCACACACACACACACACACACACACACACACACACACACACACACACACACACACACACACACAAAACACATGACGGTGCTACGCAATGACTGCTATGTGTACTTTTGTGGTCGGCGGAACTGGATGTGGTGTAGTAACGTGAGCCATGATCAACATGCTTCTTGTGGTCAGTCAACAATAATAATGTGTGCCAGACAAGCAGCTAGCATGCTGTACCTGACATGCAGTAGCATGACTACATCCACAATTACACAGCCACTTGTTACATGGGTTTGTAAGGTGGCCAATAGTGAACATTGCCTAACATGAATGTATTATTTGTTCAAGATTGTTGCACAAAGACATGATAGGCCTCTACCTTTCAGGTGTATTATGTGTGCTGCATAGATGATAAGTGGGATACTGAAGGGTGGCCATACAGCAGGTGTCATAATTGGACATGTGTAGCAGGCTAAGGTTTAGTGTGTATGCCAAACATGTGTGTGTTGTGTACATGTGTATCAGGTATGCCTATACAATGTCCAGTACTGTGTTGCCACACGTGTGTCATGCTCTGTGTATTGCATGTGAGTGAGGCAGCTATTGAGAATAATGGGATATGCATAGTCTCACAGCAAACATGCACAGCATGCATTATGCGTAGGTGTGTTACATGTGCACAGACTACACCTCCATATGACATGCACATGTCATTAGCAATAGTATTGTTATGACACACTGACCAGCATGGATTGGCTGCCTTGCTGTCACTCCAGAGGGACCTGCAAAAATATGAGAGTGATTGCCAGTGGCCACAACTGTGCCATTGATACTGTGAGTATGATAAAGTACAGTAGTACAACAGGTGGCTTTCACAGGTGTACAGATTATGCTCAGAATATCAATCTTGCAGAAGAATAGGCAGGTTAACTGCTACACAAACAGTACACATCTCACACACGCATAAACTACCAGTACAGAGAACAGTCAACTACAGATATGGCATGTTACCTGCACACTCCATTTCAACATGCTGGGTGGCTCCGGCCTCCATGATGACACATGTTTGTGGATCATGCTGTTGTTGGCCTGGAGCCACAACACTTAGGAGGTGCTCCTCCACACTGTTGAGGGGGAGGGTGGATAGGTACCCCACCGCCTGTGGCAAGCTGTTGTCTGTGGATATCAGATGCACGCTGCTGGACATGTCTAATTAAATCACTGCAGTGATGGCATACCTGCTCATATGTCCAGTTATGCATGCCTATGTCATTTACCCGACGGACAAGATCTTGCCACAGTGCAGCCCTCTCATGCTGGTTCCGGCTGGTCCTGAAAAACAGCACACAGTAATTCTGCACCAGGCTCTGGTGGATCTCCTGATCCTCTGCTGCTGTATAAGGTGGGTTTCACTGATGCATCATCACCCTGGAAGGAAAAGAAAAATATGTGAGCAAGTCATGTGGCACACTTAATATTCTAATATACTGATATCACTTAACTGCCATATATAGCATCTGTCTGTCTATCAGGGGATACACATGTTTGATACCACATATCAGTGCTCAGCCCACAACTGTCTGACAGTGCCTGCCACACTCCATACAACAAACTAGTATACACAAGCACTTGGCACACTGTGTGGGATACAATGCACAACCTCACACTGGGGGTATGTATCAAGCTAATGGATGAAGAATATTGTCATCCCGTGCAATGAATGCAATGCACATTTACAGTTTCAATGGTAATCCACCCTAGTCTTTGATGCCATACCCCTACCTGACATATGTGCACAGTTGTTACTATAGCCAGCATACTGCTGTCACAGAGTATACATGCTGCCAGGTACACACACATACCCTGTAACACACATGTGATTGCGGCCATGGTACAGGCATCATTACACACACATTACACATACATACAACACACAAATGTATAGCAACACAGATGAGTGTTAACTGTGTACTTTTATAGTACTGTGTGCCCCTACTTACAGATACCTATGCATGAGGTATGTAATCTGTGCAGACTACAGGAAACACACCAGACAGTGTTACCAGGGAATGTGAACATACACCATACTGTAGTGTTTAGGCCTACAACATCAGGTAGTACAACAGTTCATATGTGAGCTGGATTCAACAGCAGTACCACTTACTGAGCATACATGTATTGCTTCTGCCTATGATGGGACACCGCAGTCGTACACAGGGAAGTACGGCACAACATATGCCAATCTACTATGTTTGCATCCCGATAACTGACACATCTTTCTCTGGCCTCACACCAAGGACACCAACTACCATGACAGACACAAACTCACACTAAGCTATCACACCTTTACAGACCTTGCACACAATCAGTGTCACACTCATTCAACGTCACATAGCTGGTATTGCACTGAGTACATGTGTGTGTGCATTGTGTCATAGGTAGGTACTATGCTATTGGCCCTGGGCCTAGGGCAGCCTAGCCATATGCTACCCTGCCCTTTGGGACACATGTAATGTGATTTTACTTGCTCCTGTGAAATGGTTACCCAGAGGTGACTCACAGGGCATATTACCTATCTCCATAACATTCTTCAGGGGTATGTATGACATCTACTAATAAGGAGCCTTGTTTGTTAATGCTGGGTGGTTTACTCCAGGATATGGCATATTTGTGTATAGAAACCTGTACCTCCAGCATGTGCTGTTTAGTGTGGTGACAAGGATTAAGGCCCTAGGTCATGTAGGCTGGATGGATTGTGAGGTGTTGCCATGGTGGTTGGCCAACTGGTATGGGTGTGACATAACTGTGTATGTCCATCAGTGGTAACCTCTGTGTAGGAAGTATGCAAGGCACTTTAGCTGTGGTTTTGAGAGTCAGTCTGCATAGGGAATGTGTTTGAGGGCATTATCAGTATTTGTTAGGTATGTCTGTGGCCTTTCCACTTGCTGTAGTTCTCATGGGAGGTACATACTGCATAGGACATTGTGAGGTGTAGAGGGGTACACTGACTTACATTTCCCTAGCTGACACACCTTTTGTGATGACACGTACCATGTACAGGGATTACAAGACTAGTGTGCCACTGTATATATCAAAGGGGAGGCTATTGTACACCTGTGTCCCATGTTCCCTTCTGACACCTCCAGTGGTAGGCGGGCAACCACCTATGTGGTAGTTAGTGGGTAAAATGTTTTGGAATGGGGTATGGTACTGCAGTATCAACAATGGTGTTCAGTCCATGCCTTGGTCACCAGGCACCTGTTGCAGTACATCTGCCCCCTCTCTCACTCTCTCTTTATATATATCTATATAGCTACACACACTTCTAAACATCCATTGTTGTACATATACATACACATGTAGGCACATAGACTGCCCACCTTTCATGGTGGGAATATCACTTCTGAAACAGTTGTGAGACATACCATTCTGGAATGATATTGCACAGTGTTGTGCATAATGCATTATGCTGTCCTCAGGCCGTATAGCTGTAGCAGGCCTCACTGGCTCAGTCCCACAGAAGTTCACCACCACATGACATATACCTGCACTACATGCTGTTTTGAATGCCACACACTACAACCTGCATTGATATGTGCACATAGCAACCTTCAACTACATATGTATGTCCAGCCTTCACTAACAGTTGCAGTATGTCCCTTGCCCTATGCACATCTGAATATCCATATAGATGCAGACTGCTAACACATATGGAGGGTTCACAGTATGTAGATTATTAGATTATGTAGTTTACATTACCTTTGTCTCTGACAGCTTTTTTTCTGCTGGCTTGCTGGCTTGCTTGCTGGCTTGCTGCCTTGCTTGCTGGCTTGCTTGCTTGCTTTTTATTTTTTTTGGTCTCGGTCTCTGTCTCTGTCTCTATCTATCTCTCTCTCTCTCTCTCCCTCCAGTTGCTGCAATGATATTATTGCATGTGTGGACTGGCAGTACAGGCTGCTTTTGTAGGTATCTGCACATGTGCATGTGGTGGCCTCTGCACCAATTGGTGGCCAACATTTAGTAATTGCATGCAGCCTGCTGTGTGGTAATTGCAGTTCTCACTGTGATTTCAGGACACTGCTATAAAATGATAGGTTAGGTAGGTGTAGGCCTTTCAGTTTTGCAAGGTGGGGACCATGCTGGTTTGCTGTGGACACTGTTGTGTGAGTCAGAAGGTTGGTATATCTCTCATATCTAACACTGTGTTGTAGCCACTGAAATGCATGTTGTACTGAAACCTGACTGTTGCTTTTTCCAGTTCACTCTTGTCAGTGTGTATGTTAACTCACACCTGCTAATGCTAACACTGTTTACATGGGAGTATGTATTTACCTGTGGGATTTGAGGATTAACTGGCATACAACAGTAGTTCTTGCAATGTGTTGCTATGGCTTTTGTATTTTCCCTTTACATTCACTCCTTGAATGCCTGATATTTGTCTTTACTGGAATGTGTTGCTATGGCATTCCTATTTTCCATTTACATTCACTCCTTGTAATGCATGATATATTGCTTTTAGCACTAAGCTCTTATATGTTTGCTGTGGCTTGGTGGCACTTCATGCACTGTGGTGAGCCCAAGGTCTGGGTTTGACACTTACAGGGGTATTTTATTTTGCTGCTGAGCAGTACTAGGTCCTTGTCATGCAGAGTGAATAAGGCACTTTTAAACAGTTGTAAGCAGGAAGCAGGAAGTCAGTGGGGACACCAGCTAGGGATGTGCAGGCTGGGTGTAGGGAAGGTCCATAGCTGCACATTTCTTTAACTGCAATAGCTGTACATATGTTTGACATTTGCTGTGACATTTGAAACCTTCAACCCCTGAGAGAGGGGTGAGGACAACTAAGTATATTGTACTAACAATTATGAATATCAGGCACATGCAGTGCTTGTGAACTGCTATACTGTCATTAGTATGTTAGATGGCTACATCCTTTGATATTTCTGTGTTGTACTCCTACATAAGGGCATGCTTGTGGAAGTAATTATACAGCTATTCGCAGAGTATGTAACAGCAGACAGGCTGATATGCCTGTGTGTTTCTGACACTTGCAGGCCTCAGATACTCTCAGGTATATATTTGACCAGCCTGACAGAAAGGTACATATCGGTGGGATACACCCGTGATATATTTCAGATATTCTGCAGTTGTGACTGTGGGGTATTTTGAGCATATGTATTACTACACCATTTCTGACATGCAAGTTATGTCTACTTTAACTTATTGACAGTTACCATTACGTGGGATTCCCCACCTTTCTGCCTACTGTTAGTACATTTTACAGGGAGTCAGTGAGGCACAGGTAACAGTTGTTTGTAAATCAGGGACATCCCTGTAAATCAGTCACAGTTGGGAGGTCTGGCCTCTTACCTATTCAAATATGGCGGTGTTTATCCTGCTCTGATACTGTGTGGGGTTTGTAAGGTGCTACTGTAACATTATTACCTACTAGTATGGCTGTTTCTCTTCTCCCACTAATATAATGCAATTCCACAAGAATTGCCAGTAAAGATACACAGAACAAGCTTTGTGTAATGGCCTTCCTATTTTCCCTTTACATTCACTCCTTGTATTTCATGATATATTTCTTTCAGCACCAAGTTCCTGTATATCTGCTGTGGCTCAGTGGTAATTCATGCAGACCAGTGTTTCCAAGGTCCGGGGTTTGAGACTGACAGGGGTATTTTATTTTGCTGATGAGCAGACTACAGGCCTTGTCATACAGAGTGACTAAAGCACTTTTAAGCAGTTGTAAGCGGGTTTGCGCGAGTTTGCGGGACGCTTAGCTATGCTTATCTAAGCTTAGCTAAGCGCACACAAGCGCACATCCACTGACTACTGCTTAAAAGTGCTTACTCCCGCTAACACCTGCGCTAATTTCTTTTAAAGAAAAGAAAATGGGGAAATAGGAAAGTGGTGAAATAGGGGGCACAAAGAGAGAAAGACAGTAGGGAAACCAGCTCGGGATGTGCAGGATGGGTGTAGGGAAGGTCCATAGCTGCCCATTTCTTTATCAGCAGCAGCTCTGCATATGTTTGAAATTTGGTGTGAAATTTGAAACCTTCCACCCCTGAGAGAGGGGTGAGGACAACAAAATATGTTGTACTGCCAATTAGAATTATCAGTTTACATGTCCAGTGGACATGTGTACGAATTGGGCAGCTATGTATGCGGCGTAATTTTTTTCAGGTGAGAGTGGAATGTGAGGTACAGGAAGTAGGTATATTTGGGGAGGTAGGTTGGGGAGGTTAACAGACAAGACAAACAAGATGCATACAGGGGCAGAGTATGACACATGTGGGGGTAAACACAATTGATGGGGACGGATGTTTGGATATCGCGAGCCCATGAGCCTACAGATGGCAACAGTGGAACTGAGATCTCCACCTATGGGCAGTTACCACTGTGCCTTCACAGCCCAGGCTGGGGCTGGGCTGGGGGCTGTATAGGATGGGCAGGCACACCCGTGAGTTGCGCCACTCTCGCCTCGAGCTGGCGTAGGGGATCAGTCACAGAATGCCTGATCTCACTACGCACCACAGACCGGACCCTATGGAGGGTGAGTGGAGGCTCTCCTCCGGCCATGCTTGCAGAGGGGGGATGAACCCCATCCCCTGCAGCACTTCCACCTGAAGGTGGCACAGGGCCACTGGAGGAGGAGGTCCTGGCATGGGCACTGGTGCCAGGTGCGCTCTCCAGCTGAGGTGGGTCCGCTGGAACCCACCTTCCCTGTTGTCCTATGTTTAGCAGTATTTTATGGCATTTTGAGTTAGTAACAAACAACACCATTCAAAATTAGTTGAAACAGCATGCATCAGTATTCCAGTTAACCAAACACCCATGAATTCCGAACATTGAGCAGCAAGCATAACACATGCATATTTAGAACAACAGTGCACATTCCAACAGCATGCAGGGTTGACTGGTGGCAACAGGCCATCAGGTTTGGATATGTGAACAGGGCACATGCATCAACATACATGCAGATATGTATGAACCAACAGGACAAATGTCCATGGGAATTAATTGTGAATACACATACCCAGTTTGGTGTGGAATGGCATAATTTGTGAAAATAAGGTAGGGTGGAGAAATATTACATTAACAACTTATACTACCTATACATATACTGTACATTCCTAGTACATGCAGATATATATCCCCTACATGTATTAGTACAGTTTCCTGTATGTAACCTTAGGAATGTTGGTGATGGGGATGTTACTGCTACATTAATATACATTCCATTTTTATTCATATATGTTCATATCTGGCTGCGTTCAGGTACAGCATCCTGCTACATTTGATTTATATGTGTCTAGACAACTGTGGATGTTCAGTATTTCATACAACCATACTATCTCCATAATGCAAGGGTACAGCATATCCAACTTGTGGAACGGACACAGTCCAGGTTCTGTACTTTATTTAAGACATTACACTCTTTGGTTGTGGCTGTCTCATTCATTTCATTATGTAGTGACTGCAGTATACCTTTATTCCAGACTTATTAGAGCTTTCTTGGTAGCTTCAAACTATCTTTCTCACACTCTTTCACTTATTTTATATTTACATTTCAGAATGGTACTTAATTCTAGGATTTATTAACATTTATTACTGGGTTACAACAATCTTTTCCAGCTGACTCACTTATTTCATATGGCAGAATTTACAAGGATGTATTCGACACTTGTCTATCCTTTGTTGATTGATTACCACTCATTTTCAGGCTGAAGCAGTTATCTGATATTACAATACAGGTGGAAACTCTATTTATACTTGTTTAATCTTTATTACTGGATTGCAATACACTCTTTTCCAGGCTGCATCACTTATCTAATCTTACAATACTAGCAGAATCTTTATTCTAGGCTTATTTCACCTTTATTACTGGGTTACAACACTGAACTCTTTTACAATCTGTCTCACTTATATTCTATAACAATACCAGCTAAATAATTACTAACCTGCCTGGTGGCGCAACCTCAGCAGCCTATCAGCATAGGTTCGCCGATTCGCGGAACGAACACCTGCAGCTGTAATATAAATGAAGGAATATTGGAACATACCTCTCCATACTATAGGCTAGTATAGCATTTCTTACATACGTAATTACATGGATACTTAGTAGTGGGGCATTGGGCATTTGTCGGGCCTCCTGGATCCAACGGTTCAGTTGGTCCTCCTTACGTCGCTTCAGGTCCGCATGGTGGTGACGGACCTGTTCACCAGTCCTCGGAATGCCTGTGGCACTGGTGAGATCATGTGCCAACTGGTTCCATGCCTCTGCCTTATACGCCCCCCATTGAACCTGGCCCTGAATGATTTGTGCTTCATGATCATGGACTAGGAGCCAAACCATATATTTTGACTCCTCAACACCCCACCTTTGTGCTCTAAAGCAATTTCCCTCTCCTGCACCTGCCATCCTGACTGCAAATGGTACCACAATCAGTTATGGTGTGTATTCCTGCCTATGGGGCTTATATATGCCTGTTTTCCCGCACTTATCTGTGATTGGCCATTTTGGATATTTATCAGCTTAAAGCAAACCTGCTTTGTCATGGTTCTATTTTCATTCATTCCTATATATATGCTAATACTGTATTTCTCAGTACAACTGTCATGGCTTAGTGGTTCAGTACTTTGACTATGGTGCACAGTATCCCGGGTTCGACCCTTGGCATTGCTTTTTTTATTTTACTACTGTCTAGACAGGCTAGGAGGTGTGTCTGTGTAAAGGCAGCTTTGATACAGCTTGCCCAATGTTGCCCGCCGATAAGCTGGTTGGCGCGCTGCACAGCTCTGCGCAAACGGCTTACGCTGGGTAACGCGTTATTTAGCTATGAGCACTCATATTACGCTGGGTGAAGTGCTGCTGAGCTACAGGCACTCATATTAAGCTTGTTAAAGCGCTGCTCACCTCCAAGCACTCATATTAAGCTTGTTAAAGTGCTGCTCACCTCTGGGCACTCATATTAAGCTTGTTAAAGCGCTGCTCACCTCCGGGCACTCATATTAAGCTTGTTAAAGTGCTGCTCACCTCCGGGCACTCATATGCAGCTTGTTAAAGTGCTGCTCACCTACGGGCACTCATATTCAGCTTGCTAAAGTGTTGATCAGCTATGGGCAATTATAATCCTTTTTTTTATAAATTATTCTGTCGGATTTCTTCACAGATACATGGCCCATTTCATTACATTTTACTTAAATTATAGTTTTATATACATATATATATATATATATATATATATATATATATATATATATATATATGTCAGGGGATTGTTTCATACTTATTTAAATAAAAATGGTGAATGATGTTGTGGGGGCTCGAACCGTGACTACCTCCTCTTTGGCTAACGTCTCTACCGCTACACTATTTCTACTTGGCTTAATTTGCATATGTAGATTTTATATGCTTTTCAATGTCTGCTAACTGTGGCTGAGCGAAGGGCATACCGGCGCAAACGAGCGCAAATGCAGGCAAACATTTTTGAAATTATAAAAAAAAAAAAATGAAACTGCTATATTACGTTTTACACATTTTCAATAGGGTTTAGTCTGTGGGGATGTGTGGTTTTGTGTTCCTTGACATTTCTAAGGACTCGCTCGTGGGTGTTTACTTTCAGGCCTCTGACTCTTCTAGGGGCGTGTCCCTTTGCAGTACTCGGCATTCGGACACGCCCCCTACTTTCCTACATGGACCGTGTTAGCCTAGGGTATGATTCAGCATGCCCTCATGAATATGCATGGCATGCTGACATTATACCGTTCAACTGCAGCCTCCGAGTAAGACATATTAAGCCTTACACGGAGGTTTTGTGAATCTGGCTAGTGATCTAAAACACTAAAAACAAATTTATTAAAATCAGGCTATGTTTGGCTAAAGCATTGCTGCTATCTTTTTTCTTTATAGCTATAACAAGTTCTTGAATGTGTTCACACAATCTACATATGGTTTTACCTATGTAAAAACTAGGATAGGTCGTGCACAAAGTAATATAAACTATGATCTTAGCATAGCAGTCGAAATAATTAGTAGCATAAATAAAAAAATTAAATGTGATGAAAAGATCATACTCCCTGTATGCAAATATTTACACCATCACAGTTATAGCAAGGGAATTTCCCCTTCTTATTATAATTTGACTTTTGCCTATAATTCTAACCAGATCCACATTTCCCATAATTACCTTCCAGTTTGAAACAATAACTTGTCTGATATTATAACTATCCAGAACTGATATTTTAAAGCCAGTACTATAATTGGTGTTACCAATTTCATTCCCATATGTTCCATTTTTTTAAACAAAATCTAAGTATACTCAGATACCTGCTGTACCTGTTTTTATTCACCTCATTAACTGTGTTTTTGAGAAATGTGATACCATAACCCCTATTCATAAACAACTAAGAAATAAAGTTAACCTGGTGTGTGCTGGATCATGTCCCTATTACTTTATGTGGCAGAGATGTTAACACTTTTTTTAGAGGTTAAGGAATTATGTTGGGAATTAATCTTCTTCTTCTTTTCCCACTTAGGGGTCGCCACAGTGGATCATCTGTCCTCTCATGATTGGCAGTGGAGTTTTACAGTGTTGAGTTGCCAGCCTGGCGCCCAACCTTCCACAGTAGGCACACACACACTCATGCCTAGGGCCAATTTAGAGTGTCCAATCCACCTACAGCATGTCTTTGGGAGGAAACTGGAGCACCTGGAGGAAACCAACGTGGCCACAGGGAGGACATGCAGACTCCGCACAGAAGGCACCCCAGCCAAGGATCGAACCGGAAAACCTCTTGCTGTGAGGGGACAATGCTAACCACTGCACCACCGTGGCCACCCATCTTTTCAGGTATTAATAAAAGTGTTAATATTAAATGTTACCTAACATTTTTGTCTACTAAATAATAAGCATTTATTATGTGCATATTTTGCCACTGTGATTACTTTCAACAAGTAAGAGTTTGATTTGTTAAATGTAGTAATGTGATGTCTATTTGAAATATTTAAATGGCATCATGAGTTTTATGTTTGCAATTCTAATGAACTTTTATATATAAGAAAAGAAAACCATTAAACAGATTAAATTTTTCACTGTTTTCCTATTGTGCATGTTTTTTTTTTTGCATTTAATTTTTTTTTTTCAGTTGGCCTCTTGGTTTGCTGTTTTAGAAATGTAACAAGCAGCTTGCAACAGCTAAATACCACAAACAGAGCTTCAGCCCTGACCACAGGTTTAATACTGGCATTTAGTTCTGAATGCCAAAACTGCACTAACAAATGGATTGCTGAAGCACTTCAGCCCTGACTGTAAGTGTAGTATCGGCACTCATTTCTAAATGCCAGTACTGTTGGTAGTACCCCCAGAAACCTTGCACCTGGAGAAGTTGTCCTCTTGCTCCTAGCCATCCATCTGAACTCTGTGCTTCTCATTTTGTGTCCCATTCTCAGGTACCTGACTTTTTGAAGTGACACTTCTTTAGGCATGGTAGTGTGAATTTGGACTGAAATGGAAAAAGTGAGACTCCGTCTGAAGGGGGCGCTGTACTACTCTCCTAGTTGTATGATAACTGGCTGAGAGGTATGACCCATTTTAACTACAGCTGTCCTGCCTAGTCACAACTACTCCCCGCACACACACACACACACACACACACACACACACACACACACACACACACACACACAGTGAGAATGATCGAGCGATTCCCTGGTAGCAGTAGCATCAGTTGAAAGGTTTCCATACCTCTCTCGATCATACCTCTCAAACTCTTACTACAAGAAATCTGGACAGAGCCACAAACAACCAGAGAACAAAAGGGCCAAAAATAGGGACAGATTTTAAATATTGCTCTTATAAACTTGGAAAGTTGCTAGAATAACAGGTTTTCCCTTAGCATGCATTTTCTGAAACAGAGGTGTGCATGTGAGAGAGTGAGTGAAAGCAGAAGCAGTAAAGAGGTTTGCATACCTCTGGACCTGAAAGCTGAAGAAATCTGGATAAAGCCTAAAATAAACGGAAAATAAAGGCTAAAAAATAGAAACAGACTTTAATTATTGATCTTATAAAATTACAAACTTGCTTAAGTAAATGATTTCTGTTATCATGAATTTTCTGAAGAAAATAAAAGTTTGAAACTCAAATGCATGGCATTATTTAATAACTTCAGTCAACAATGACTGCCAACGAACGAAATATTTTAGGAGTAAGGGACGAAGAATAAACTAAATACCTGGTTATTTTTTTAAAGTGTTATATTTTGGATGTAAAATATTTCCTCTTACACCATTTACATATACTACAGCAACTTTGAAACATTATGCAGAGGAACTGTTTTACATCAAAAATATATAAAAAAAAACTAATATAGTAAAATTAATATAGTAATAAAAATATAAATAAGTAAGTAAACACAACAATTTTACAGAGAGCCCATGCTCTAAGCACAATAATGCCCTCCAGGGCATGTGTTAATGTGCAATTAATGCTCTTCCAGGGGAGTACAGGCCTTCCACCTGAAGTGTCAGGCCTCATAACACCTCTGTGTGGGCATTAATTGCACATTAACATACATTGATGCTTGCTTAGTGTTTACCCAGTGTTGCATCAAAGTTTGTGAAATGGTTAGTTGCCCATGATAGACGTATGGACCTTCTTTCAGACTTCCTCACAGAAGTTTTACTTTACAGTGTGTGGCGACCCTGCACATCCTTTTTTTTTGTAGACTTTCTCACCTAGTTAGGCCTCTTTAGTTTAATTCTTGACATGGTAAGCAAATACCAGACTAGAAAGGAACCAAAAGGTGTTTAAGACTGGAAGGCATATACCTAGCACTTAATTTTCCTTACATGTCTTACTCGGGTACGATTATTAGCTGAACCCATTATCTGTTTCTGAAAAGCAATTTCACAGGTCTTTCAGAAGCACTCATTTTACTCTTAGTGCTGATAAGACAAACTCGTGAAAACACAAGCAATCAATTCACATATAGCTCTATTTGCATACTAGAGAAAGAAGTACACAAATATTTAGAAGTAGATGAAGGATCAACATTAAAATATAAATGAATGAGAAAAAATCTCAGTAAGGAATACTTCAGAAGATTAAGGTACTTAAGAAGATTATTGAAAACTTCCTTGACATCTAGGAATAAAGTCCAAGCTATAAATCAATTTGCTATTCCTGTTGTAAGTTACACTTGAGGTGAATAGAGCCCAAAAAGTATTGGATCAATTGGACATTAAACAAGAAAAATGCTTTGTGCTTGTCAAATTACCTACAAAACTCATTGCACTGTATACCAAGATTATATAGTCCTTGCTTTGAAGGCGCTATGGGCCCCCTTAAAATTGATTGCATACATATCTGATGAACACAATCAGATCCAAACATAGTGAAAGTTTTAGAACAGGAGGTAAAGACATCTAAGATGATATCTTTGCTTAGTTTAGCAAAAGCATTTTGGTATCAAGTGGGAATGGAAATCAAACTTGAAGTAGCCAAAAAATCAGACAGCAAGTGAATGTGCCAAAAAAAGAAAGAATATAAGGATAGGGATCCGATGAGTAGGAAAGAAAATCGTGAAAGCCATAAATATAGTGGCAAGTACAGACAGAGGTCTCCTAGGCAACCTCATGGGGATCAACATTTGAAACAGGAATGGTTAAGGAGAGGTGAATTGAAACCAAAAGATGAAAAGCTAATTTTTAGTTGCCCAGAGTAGTGGACTATGTACATGTTGGTTTACAAAACCCATTGAAAGGGTGCGAGAAACAGACAAATGCAGGTTTAGTAAAAAGAACTGGAAACTGTCATATATTTTATTGCTGGGTGTGACACACTCATAGCAGAGGGCCTGTATACTAAAAGGAACAATAATGTAGCAAGACTGTTGCACTGCTGATTGTGCAAACACTAAATATAGAAGTAGCTGAGAAGCACTGGAAATATAAACCACAAAGCATTACAGAGAATAATGAAGTTTGTCACATGGGATCACCCATTACCAACAGGTCAAAAACAGAGGTGAGGAAAACCAGATATAGCATTCCATGAAAAAAGACAAAAGTAGCATGCATCAATGAAATGACTACACCCAGTGATTATACTGTCTTATGTACAGTGACACAAAGTCATAAAATGCTAGGATTTTCAGGCAGAAAATAGAACAATGTGGAAGAAGGATACCCAAATACTTCTAGTAGCAGTAGTAGTAGGAGTAATGGTGCCAATAAAAAATAATTTACAGTCGTACTTAGATATGCTACTAGTACATATAACTCTGTATGAACATCTCTCACCAAACCTATTTCTTGATGCCCCACACCTTTATTCCAGATATGGACTGATTAACTCAATTGCAACTCAAACTAAAACACAATGAAGTGGAAAAATAGTCTCCAAAAAGCAAGAATCAATAATGCCAATTCTTCTTTCGGCTTTTCCCAGTTAGGGGTCACCACAGCGGATCACTTGTCTGCTCATGATTGGCAGTGGGGTTTTACAGTGTCGAGTTGCCAGCCCGGCACCCAACCATCCACAGAAAGCACACACATGCACACACTCACACCTAGGGCCAATTTAGAGTATCCAATCCACCTACAGCATGTCTTTGGGATATGGGAGGAAACCGGAGCACCCAGAGGAAACCCATGCAACCACAGGGAAGACATGCAGACTCCACACAGAAGGCACCCCAGCCGAGGATCGAACCAGAGAACCTCTTGCTAAAAGGCAGCAATGCTAACTGCTGCACCACCGTGGAAGTATCAATAATTCCTCAAGATACTGAAATCCTTCTAGGAGGAGACATTCACCCTAATTCTGGCCCCACCTATCACAAAGAACATGAAGACGATTCTCTTACACACACTGCTCTAACCCTACAACTGTTAACTCCCAACTCCATTAATCTAATTTTTGTTGTCATAAATGTTACAAGCATAAAAAATAAAATTGCTGAACTACATGCCTGGATTACCCAACAACTACCACAATTCCCCTTACAACAAACTAATACCAACATTCAGTTAAGCAGTGTTTCTTATTACTTTCCTGTAATGAAACAATTATACACAAATCTGTATTACTGTTCTTTACATCCTTCCTGGCAACAATACAGCTGTACTGGAAGCAATCATAACACTGGAGATCCATAACAATTCCACAAGAAATAATACTAATAGTTGATGTGAATGTCAGTTGTTTGGACATAACCTCTTAACTCCCCAATATCCAGTGTGACCTTAATGGGTTTCACACAACAAATGAATAGCCCCACACATTATAGCAAGACATCAAATTCTCTTTTAGACTGGATGCTAGTATTGGACCCTAGCAAATACACCACCTCAGGTACAATGTCTGACTGTGTCAGTGTGATCATCTCCCGAGCTATACAACCAGACATCTCACACATCCACTTAAACAGCATGTTTATAAAATGACACACAGCCTTTCCAAGTTTAATCCTGAAATGTTCATTACTACTCTGTTATCTATTAATTGGGACTTCCTAAAAATGCTTCCCTAAGATGATGCTGTAAATGAATTCAATAAACTTTCCTGAATATCCTAAATAGCCTTGTACCTCTTAGAAAGAAGAGACTGAAAATAAATAATGCTAGATAGAGAAAAAGCATTGAAAGAATGGTAAAAATATAAAACACTACAATATCTTGAAAACTTCAGAATGCTTCACAATAATACTAAAAACAAATTAATGAAGACAAAAACTATATTGTAATAACTGGAATAATAGTAAGCACAACCCTAAAAAATTCTGGACAGCCATTAAAGAAATCTTGCATCCTTGCCATAAATTCAACTGTAAGCCCTCTCCCAATAACTCATCACTTGAAACAGCAATCAATTCCACTCTTATTTCATAGATAATACAGCAAGGATTCATCAACGTCAAATCCTAACCCTGCCAGAATCCACGTATCACCACATCCACTTTCACCTTCAAACCTGTGCCCACATCCTATATAAAACTTCTCTTAAACAAACTCAAATCATGCTCTACTTCAGCTGATGTCCTCCCAAGTAAATACTTTAAAATAGCAACTGATAGCATTGCCTACCCTGTCTCAATCCTTATAAATAGGTCAGTTCAGGAATCCCACATACTCTCTCTCTCTAAAAAGTCACACATTATCCCTCTGCACAAAGGAGAACATTCAACAGACATTACTAACTTTAGACTTATAGAAATCTTATCCCCCTCTCCAAAATATTTGAAAATGTATTAAAAAAACTATTGCTAAACTATCTCCACAGGAAGAACTACTATTACCCACACAACATGGCTTCCATCCTTCCCATAGTACTAACACTGCACTTCTCACCTATATAGATACTGTAACTAAAGCTACAGATAATGGCACACTAGTCTCTTCCTTATTTCTAGACTTGCCTATAACCTTTGACACAGTTTGTCACAGTAAACTTCTACTTCAAATGTCCTCACTAGGTCTTTTTCTGCCCACCTTTCTATGGTTCTAAAGCTATCTACCCCATAGGAATCAGTCAGTGAAATAGCACTTCACCCTCTCCCCATACCTCCTGGTCACTACCAGTGTACCACAAGACACTACCCTTGGCCTCCTCCTCTTTAACACTCTGACAAGCACCGTCTACACATTCACATAACAGGCATCCCTAATACGGTACACAGATGACTCCACACTCATTTGCACATCTGACAATGTAGCACATCTCCAAAAAATTACTCAGGAAGTTTAACCGACACTGAAACATGGCTTTGTATCTCAGAACTCATGCTCAGTCCTAAAAAGCAAACTCTCTCTCTTGACAATATTGAAGTCACTTATCATAGAAAACAATATCAGGGATGATAGTGGATGATAAACTTAAATTCAATCTACATATACAAAATTGCACAAGAAAAACTCATCAAAAACTAGGGATGCTTTATAGAGCCAACATCATTCTCACTGACACACCTAAATCTACACTTGCCACTACCTATCTCCTCCCCACACTTTTTTATGGGGCTCCCATACTTACTAACCTTCAGGCATCACATAAATCAAAGTTTTAAAAATGTTATAAGAAATTTGCTAAAGTTGCAGTAAATACCCCTTTTAGAACCCACCACTGTAAAACACTAAAAAGCCTAATGTGGTTAGAACTACCCCATCAACTAATATATATGAATATACAAAGTATTAGAAAGTAAGATGAGAGACAAGCAGTCTAGATTCAGATCAGGAGGCAGAATAACCAATCCAATGTTTGCAATGAGACAGAGAGTAAGGAAAAAGTTGGAGATGAGAAGAGTTTGTTCCTAGGCTTGGAGAAAGCACATGACAATGCTTCATGAAAGATGATTTGGCCAGTGATGGTTTGACATCCCAGAAATATTGGTAGAGTTAGTGCAGGCTATGTACAATGATCCAATGACACAGGCATGTACAATGCTTGGAATCACAGAGGGTTCAACTCTGAGCTCTCTGATGTTCATATTAGTGATAAATTATTTTAGCAAACAGGTCAGAGGAGGAACATCAACAAAGCTGATGCATGCAGATGAAGTGGCATTGCAGGTAGACTCTGAACAGGCACTTCAGCAATGGATGGAGGAATGTAATGCAAAACTGAAGGGACATGGAATGAACTGAGTACAGATAAGACAGTTGTAATGGCAGCAAATTAGATACATCCAAAGAAAGTGAGAACTGAGACAGAAGGAAAATATTGGAACAGGTTAACAGCTTTAAGTATCTGGGAGGGGGTTGAGGAGAAGAAAAGTCTGAATGAGGAGCAGTTGCAGGCAATTGGAATAAAGTGTGAGGAGTAGTATGTGCCAGAAGAATGCCACTGAAACTGAAAAGTAAGGGTACAAAACAGTGGTGCAGCTAATGCTTCTGGATGGTAGAGAAACTTGGGCAGTAAAGGCAGAGTAGTTGACAAAACTAGAGGTGAAGGAAATGAAGTGATTGAGATGGGTGGTAGGATGCACATTGTTGGAAAGATGAAGAAATGATAACATCAGTGCAGAAGCCAAAATAGCAGAGAAGGTCAAACAGAACAGATTATGGTGGTGCATGCACATGCAGAAAAGACTTTGTTGATGAGGATTTGAAACCGGCAGAAAGAAGGCAAGGGGAAACTAGAACATCTAGCAAAGAGGTGGATGGATTGTATGAGAGATTTGTGACAGTCAAGTATGACTCAGAGAAGGTAGGAGGATGGCACTGACTTGAGAGAAGGGGTGAGAGTTCATTTAACTCAAAAAAATATATACCTGAGAAACTAGTGGTCTTAAAACTTCATTGATGAGCTCAGTCACAATAATTTCCAAAAATCATGAAACCAAGTTTACCCCATGTAAGAAAACAGAAAAAAAGGAGTTGATGATGCTGATGATGCTGCTGCTGCTGATGATGATGAATGTAAGCCTATGACACATACATATGAGTGTAAAAGCAGAAGAGTTCATCTCTCTCTCTGTGTTGTAACTTCTGTTAGAACTAGAATAATGGAATATTAAATATCATCACACTATCAACATGCAGATCACAAGCCGTGCTTCCACATTAGAAGTTTGAATGCATTTCCTTTACAGTTGTGTACTATGTATTGTGTGTGTTTATTCATAACAGTTGTTACACTGATTTTACTACAACGTAATTTTTTTTATAAGTCTGGTTTTATGTTCACTCTTATTTACAAATAGTCTAAATGGTTATTTACGTTGAAAATGAGGCTGTTAGTTGATGGACACGAATTAATACCTGCAACACAAAGTCAATGTGAAACCTTTTAAGATGATGACTATATCACTATGTCTTATTTTATTAAGTTACATCAGGCATGGTAAAACTTGCAAGAATGTAACATTTTACTTCAACTTTTAAACAATGTACTGTAAGGAACAAGCAGGCATTCTGTCATATCCCCAGTATGTTACTTTCTACCAGGAGAAATGCTGAGATTGTGTAATCAAATTTCTTAACTGATTCTCTATGGATGTTTTCTGCCTCTTTAGCCATGGCCTTTAGCTGGATAGTTAGGTATCACTTTGCATGTAGCCTGCTTTTATGTTCTGTACCACTGCATAGCAGTTTGGTCTGATATCCACCCTTGTTGTTTAAGTCCCCCCTACTTTGCCTGAAGGTCACTTAAGTCCAAGATACCTGTTTTAATGATTACTCCCAGAGAAATGTAACACTTCCACAAAGCTAGCAACAGTAGCCAGAGACATTTGCACTGCTCTCTCACCCTTATCTGGCAACCACTGTCCACTGAACTCTTCTGGCTGAAGGTAGCCCATGCTGCTGTCAAAATATTTTTTTTCAGGCAAAGTGATAGGAATGTCATAATCAGTTTCTGGTCTTGCTGGTTTAACAAACAAGTTTCTGTGGTAAATGAACAGTGCATACTTCCTATTCTCAGAAAACTGAAATCTTTACACAACAGCTACAGTAACCAGGTTTGTAGGAACTTAGCCAAATCTTGCTTTTCGCTATTCCCTGCAACCCAAAAAATTATATTTCATTAGTGGACTGATTTTTCAAATCGTTAGTCTTTGATACTAGAACTTCATGTTATTTACTATGGATTTCTATCACGAATACAGAGCTATTGCTTCGATAGTTCCATTTTTTTTCCTGTGTTCTGGATTCCTTTTAGTACCTTTTACTGTTCCAAAGGTACTGCTTTTTGTTATAGTATGATGAAAAACATTTTGTCATTATCTTCATCATCATTATCATTACCCCTTCTGATACTGTCACTACAGGGCGATTGATCCCATCATTGCAGGGTTATGTGCCCCTTCTGTTCCCATCACTCCAGAACGATGTGCCCTTTTTAATCAGCTGTGACTTGGGGCTTTTGTTGAGATAACACATGGGCAGCAAACTACTTTAAACCATTGAATTTTTGGTGAGTATTTTTTTGAAGAAGGAGTACATGTTCTTCTTTGTTATAATTGATGCTGATTGTGTTAACTGCTGGCCCATTAGATTTCCAGAGATGAAAGGGAATGAATATACAAAATCTGCTTGTAACATGTTGAATTCAGGTCCTGAGGTTTGGAACTCTATACATAGATACCCCCAACACAGTTTTATTTTATTTTAATAAGTCATACTTGTGATTTATGTCCTGATGAGAACTCTGTTAATCCTTTTCCAGTTTAGCAAATATATGCAAGATCTACAGTATTACATTTTAACATGGTCATCCACAGAAGATCGTAAACATGTGCCTAGTTTGTATATCATATTTCCTAGAATCTTGTATTGAAATGTATACATACTAATAGCTTACTCTTTTAAGGAATCACAGCTAGAAACTGAAGAAGGATCAGAAAAATAAGCACTTTGTTGGATTACAAGCAAACTTCTGGCAGTGATAATTGTTGAGAAAATGTACTAAATCATGTAAATGGATAATGTTTTTTTTTTACAGCACATTAGGGTTATGCAGTCTTCTGTGTTCAAGACTAGATTTCTGACCAAGAAATTTAGAAGACAGTAAGGCTTTAAATTTGAAAAAAAAAATGAACAGTTTGACATGCTTGCAAGCAAGACCACAGGAAATTACACGCACACACACACACACACACACACACACACACACACACACACACACACACACACACACACAATAATAATAATAATAATAATAATAATAATAATAATAATAATAATAATAATAACAACATAAAAAAATTAAATAGGTGATAGAATTCATACTGCTCAGTCCCCACCTCAAACCCTGAGAACACAGTTGTCTATGCAAAATTGTTCACAGATACTCTAAACAATTATGTTAATAAATGCATAGACAGCTGTGCCTACCAGAAATAAGATCAGAAGAAAGAAATCAAAAAAACAAGCCACCCTGGTGGAATCTGAACATCAATAGGCTATAAAACATAAGGAAGAAATCATAGCAAAAGTCAGGAAATCTAATTCCCAGAAGGATAAAAACTCTCTTATCAATCTAAACAAATACCTCAAAGGGTAAATCATGTCTACCAAAGCCAACTGTGAGGTAAAAAATAGTCTCCCAGGCTAAGAACAACCGCAAGGCTTTCTTTAGCTATGTCCGTAAACCTCAAAGGCTGTAACAACAGTGTGCACTGCTAATCATGAATAAAGATACCTACATGGAGCTGGAAGATACAGCAAATCTACTAGTAGACAAGAGGAGTCTCTCAGGGCTCAGTGCTGGATTCTCTCCTTTTTGGTATTTACTTTTTGGAAGTTAAGGCCAATGAAAAGGGCATCTGGCTGACCAAGTTTCCAGATGACTGCAAACTGGGAGCAGTCGTAGAATCCACCAAAGACACTGATATCCCCAGGAAGGGCTAATACAGACAAATAACTGGTCCATAGACACAGTTTAAAACTCATTTCCAAGAACTGCATAATAGTATCCCTTGAGCATTTGGCCACCCCAGGACACTTCCTCTTTGATAACACATTCCTAAGAGCAGACCCAGTAGTCAGGGATATGGGGATGTATGTAGACAATAACCTGTCTTTTAAGCAACATGTGCCTAAGTAAGTAGAAATCTTTCTCTGTTGCTCAACTTATAAGTAAGGGTGTGGCATCTAGGTCCAAGGAAGTCATCATTCCACTATACTCAGCCCTCAGCAGACCCATGATTAAGTACAATGCCCCCTTCAGTATGTACCTGACTACAGACATGCAACAGGTGGAATGTCGAAGGAGGTTCCTCACAAAAAGAATACAGGGTGTTAACAACATGTCCTATGCAGACAGCCTCAAAGCCCTGTCCCTATATTCTGTCTCCTACAGACTGTTGAGGGGTGATCTATGTCTGGCATGCAAGGCATCCCAGGATTGCACTCTGATGGATCTATTGCATATATGCAAAACAAATAGCATCAGAACTACCCAACCCAGAGATTTAAACCTTGCCTATGACATAAATAGGAATGTTGGAGGGACAGATATGAGTCTCAGAGAATGCCACTTCTCTGGAGCAGGCTTCCCACCATGTGAAACAGAGTGATTTTCTGATTCTATTCAAGCATATCTTGAACCAGTGGATGGGAAATCAGAAATTCACCTCTGGTCTGTCACCTGCATCTATAAGGGATAGAGGCAACCTGTAAATGTTTGACCATGCATGTCCTTGCTTACACATACCCCTAAAAATAACCTCTAGTGCACGAAACTTGTTGGATACATTTGAAATACATGGATAGTCTTAAAAAGGCCCTTGTGGTTGCTAGCCTAGTACATACTTATGAACCTATGAACCTATGCTTATGATAAATGTGACAGTAAACAAAAAAAAAGGTGAAAATGATTTTTATGGAAGACGTTGGAAGAAGCAAACCACACAACCATACTTAATAACAGTAGATAACAGTTTGACCATTGTTGGCTTCTTCTGCTTGTTAAAGATAATGGCTTTCAGGTGCTCACAGTTGCACCCATTAATTAAATCTTCTACTACAGCTGCTTTAGAGTGCTTGTGTAAAAAAAAAAACAAGTGGTGTATGCTTTGTACTCAGTGAAACACTGTCATTATGAATTATGTGTAACAGCTTTTACTTGTATTTGTTTTAAGCACATAAACCAGCATTCCTATGCTGAAATGATAATAACACCAGTGTGGAGTCAGTGTGCTGCAGTCACAGTTTAGGAATGTAATGTGCTGTGTACTGCAGAGTTAGTATATCACGCAATCACAACATTAAAACAAGTATTTCATAATAATCACATGACATAAGGACCTCAAATGATAGACATTCATTTACATAGACCATCATTTTGTAATGAGTTTTAACAAAACTGGTTTCACATCCTAGTTCATTTTCTCTGTCTATATACATACACCCATGCATAGTCACCCAGACATAACTTATCAGTGTAACTTGTGAACTGTTTATCTGTAATATGTACACAATACAGAATAAAAGAGAATGCACAGAACCAAGGCTTAAAAAGTAAGATGGCAAAAAAAGTATTAGGAATATTTTTAAGTGGGGTTCTTAAGAGCTTTGTGCTGAATCATAACTATCATCAAAGCACAAGAGACATGGTTGTTCATTATTCTGTTAAACAAATGCACATCACTGTAGAAACTTATAAATCTAAAACGAAAAACTTTTTTTAGATGACACATATTTTTTTAATGACTGGCAATAGTCATTTTATTTTAATTTTTGTTATCAGACTTTGATCAGATAAGCACTATAAATACACAAAGTCTATATTACAGCAGATGCTCGATAGATTTTATGTGACAATTAAGTTTTACATTTTCACATTTTAATATCAACAAATCCACCCTGTTACACAGATTACAGTAGTCAAGTTGACACAACTGATTTTAATAATAAGAATGTTACCCTCACATGGTAAACAAAGATCTGAGATTGGGACCAAACATATTTTTCTTGAAAACAAGTAGTACTGTTAAGTTAAACCATGTTCATTAATTCTCTAAAATTTCTGATAAAAATGCAAGCTCATCAGAATTGCCACTACTGCATTTTTTGATTGTTTTATTTTGATAAGGCTGTTTCTAGACAGGCAGTTATAATTTCTCATTTTTATTTTCCTTCTCCTCATGTTTCTCTTTTCTGTCTGCCCATATAGGTAAATACCTGAGCTCTAGTTTGGGAAGCAGGATTTGTTTCTCAGAATAAAAGTAAAATACATTCTTCAATGACTACAGCACAATGTTGATGTCCTATAGTCTGTGGCTTTCTTTCTGTGATGGACATACTGCAGAAGCGGGCAGTCAGGTAAACAAACAGATCATAATAGAATGATAATAATAGAAAATAATAACTATAGGGGTAATTTGGTTGTTAATTCTATAGCTGTATCGTTTGTCAGGTATGACAGTTATATAAGGATTTACTTCTGAAGAACCAGGTTTGATCCTGGGGCTAAACTCTAAATGGTTGAGTAGACAGGCCAGGAAAGAGAAAACCCTTTGCATTATTTCCACCAATTAGTATATACTAATAGTCAGCACCGAACTATGGCTGAGACAGGATCTACATATGACACATGCGGTTTATCCAGGAGACTGAAGCCCAAATGGGTAAATTTGATTTGTTGGAGGTAAATCTTGCCTTACCCGTGGCTGACATATGATTATTAGCATTAAACACCAGACTTATTTTTAAAAAGAAAAGTCTTACTTTTTAAACTGCACCTTTCCTACATCAGAAAGCTACTTAACTATGTTGTCTTTGAATGTCCTTGAGGATCTGTGTAATGTACTACTGGTATTATGCAGAAGAATTATTTTAAAAAGATGTTATTTGCTTTTTATTAATAACTCCAGTTTGTCATGGATCTCATTGCCATCGTTGGGCCTGTGTGCTTAAAAGTGAAATAGAGACATCTGTGTCACACGCTGAGCATGCAGTCATCCTTGTCTGCACAGCACTCTCATGAAATTACATGCTACCACAGATCACTGACTTGATGTAGCACTACATAGCTAAACTCTCCGAGGCACTTTAATATAGTGGGAGGTACAGGCTATTCTGCAGTGCAACTGATAGCATGGTGTTACTGCTTTTATTGACACTAAACATGCTGCTTGTGTTGTACTAGTGACGAGTTGGTAAATATAGTTTGTTATCACTAGCAAACCTGTGCTGTGGCAAATGACCCATTATTAGGGTTCTTTTAAAAGAGGTGTATAACACATATACATGTTAATGTCTTATAATTTTTCAGATTTGGCTGGTGTTAGTTTTGAAATGCTTAAATAATGAGCCTGCGCAGTCATGTAGGTTTCAATATGAGCTTTGGATGATTGCTACTTCACTTAACATGAAGTGAGCCCTGATCTTTATCAAGGATCATGTAACTCTGGAAGGCAGCCAAGAATCTCTTTTCTCTGTATGTATGTCTTTGGGGTGGGGTTGTCATTTCTCTTGTAGTTTTATAGAGAAATCCATGGGGAGTAACATGGTATAAGTGTACAACTGGCTCAGGAGTTATGTAGTATTTTGCACAGAGGTCATCACACGTTCTGAGCAAGTGACTGGCTAAATTAGGTCATATAGCATTTAGTATGCCATAGTAGCTCAAAATCTGTGAGGAAACCTTGTAGGGACACTATTGCAGATAAATGTGACATCACATTGTCATCATACTGGCATCTCATGACCGTGAATGTCTGACATTTTCATTTCACAGCTGTGAATACACTCAGTCCCTTGAAACATTACTATTTCTGCATATCTAAATAAGAGCAGACTGCAATGTGTTTTTTTAATAGATGCAGCTTACTTTTTCTTTTCAGTAGCCTGCTATATTATAACATACATACTATTTCATCCTAGAATGCCACTCCTCTTGCCAGTCTGTATTGCCTTCTAAAGCCTAAAATACTTTTAACTGTCCTTCTGGATGGTCATATGATTTTTTGTATCCTTTTTCTGGCCTACATGCCTGCTGATCATCAAACAGCTGTCACTGCTCATTCTTTCTCCATTACCTCATCAACACCAGTCTGTGACCTGGATGTTTGCATTTTGACCATAAGCCCACCCTGCTGGCTGATTTAGATGCTTTTGTCACACAATGGTATATTCTGCCCTCCCCCTGATGTGTGCCTCCTCCACCGTTCATGCTCCATTAGGACTATTGTCACTAGCTTGGGATCACTAAGCTCACATTCCCTGCTTCTGCATTTGCTAGTTGTGTGGAAGGTTTTACTTTCAAAAGCAGCTGTCCAGGAACACCACACCTTCTCCAGGATGGACAAGCAGGCATAAAACACACACTCTCTTGCCCTCCACTGCCTGGATCTTCCAGTACCAGAGCCACTACTGAAACTCAGGGCACCTGGGTCTTATTAAGGATTTTGTCCTTATAAGTCACAGACCCTGATAGACATTTTTTCCTCTCTTATGGTTAAAGTTATGGTTATGATTAGTAAACAAATATGGATTGGGTCCTAGGGTTGTAGCATGAGTAAAATACTGGCCATACAATACAGTGTAAAGAGTCATAGTAAATAAAGTCCATTTGTGTGAAAGGACGATAGGCATGATCTAAAAATAGGGCTCAGTATGGTGACCAGTGTTCTACGATGTCATTATAAATTATCTTGTTAAAGGTCTGGAAGGAAAAGTTTGCCACTTTGATAAACAAAATAAATATCAGCAGGGAAAGACCGCAACCACCAGTAAATGTCGTCCAACGAGTTTATTAACGCAAGCAGACTGCCATATAAAGTTTTCGTCAACACAAACTTTTGACTTCATCAGATACAGTAAAAAGTACAGCTTTGCTGGATTTATTACACAATCAATCATTCAATTACTATGATAAATAAGTTCTCTTAAAGAAACATCAATATAAACTTCAGAAAAAGCATAAAATGTATATAAAAATATTCAAATAACATTCCCTAACCATAAATAAAACATAATAAATAGTTTGTCATCAGGTCTATGTTTACATGTTATTGGAAAACATATTTAAAAGTTTTTTATAAACCAATGTATAAGTATATAATATTCAGAAAGCACTTCATTGGAACACATTTATATTGATAAATTATACCTTGCCAGCTTTTAATTTAAGCAGAGGCACTATAGATATAAAATCATTGAGACCTGGAGCCCTATTGGCTTCTAATAAGATCTGCCAGTTTGTTTCCCTATGCTCCAGTTTGGTCTCCCAAGGGCCCCCTGGTTGTCTTTGGCCATAGTTTCAAGGACAAAAAATTCATATCTGGCCATGGGGCATACCGAAAGATGTCTATAAAGTGCATTTTTAACATTTTCTTTCTGTATTTCATAAAGATGTTCATAAATTCGCCTTTTGAAATGTCTTTCGGTTTTGCCCACATAGAATGCCGGACATTCTAAACAAGTTACTAAATATATTACTCTCTGACTATTGCAACTGAAGAACTGGGGAGACTTTATCACCCTGTTTCTAGCTACAAGAAAAAATTGGTCAGTGTTGGAAATATACTTGCATTGTGAACATGTGCCACATCTAAAAGTACCCCTACGTCTATTACTAAAAGCATTAATATTGGGTTCATGTTCCAGCAAATTCTTAATATTATTCCCTTTATGATATACCATCTTAATGCTCTTTCCTTGTAAATTCTCAAGATCTGTGATATCCCTGAAAATATTCCATTCATGCAGAATTATGCTACGAATTGTGCCTGAATTGGCACTATAATCAGTGATGAAGGTCTGATTAAATTCTGTCTGGGGATGGACTGTTCCTAAAGTTTTTTCCAATTGCCCAATGCCCAAGACTGGTCTATATTTATCATATCTACCCTCTTGGACTTCCAAACAAATTTTATTGATAAATTCCACAGGCTAGCCCCTTTCCAGAAACATCCCAGTAAGTCTAGAACATTCAAAATGATAGTCCAAATCATCAGAGGTCATGCGAGATGCCCTGACAAACTGGCCCTTGACAATCCCTCTTTTTTGGTATCCTGGATGTGAACTATTGTAATGGATATAACTGTTAGAAAACGTAGGTTTCCTTATAGATGTTAGATCTGAAACCTTCTTGCTGGACACTAAGGGCCACATCTAAATATTGTACCATACCTGAATGTACTTGATAAGTAAAATTCAAGAAAACAGTACTGGAATTTAAATATTCCATAAAATCCACAATTGTATCATCGGTACCCATCCAAAAGATACAAATGTCATCCAAAAACCTGGAATAAAATATCCAGTTGCTCTTATATCCACTGTTCATAACAAATTTCTTTTCCCAAATTGATAAGATAATGTCAGCATACATGGGTGCACAATTGGCACCCATAGCCACTCCTGAGGCCTGCTTGTAGTATTCACCTGAAAAATAGATAAAATTATTATGTAATACCAATTCTGCCAATTCTAAAATGAGAATAATATCATTCTCACTAGCCCTAGGGCACTCCTTCAGTGCTTCTTCAAGCCATATTAAACCCATTTCATGAGGTATAACAGAAAAAAGATCAATCACAACAATGGCGAGGAACCGTAGATTGGGTACATTTAACTCAGATGTAATTTTGCTCAAGAATTCCCATGAATCTTTGAGCAAATATGATTCCCTAGGCCACAAGGTGTTAAACTTCCAATCCAAAAATTTGTAAAGGGGTGCTATCTTTGATCCCTGGGCAGCAACAATAGGCCTTAAGGGTGGGTCGGTAATGTCCTTATGGATCTTGGGTACCCCAAATATACAAGGGACCCTAGGTTTCTTGCTTTCCAAATAACTATATACACTGTAATCAATAATTCCTTGATCAAACATGTCCTTAATAGCTAGATCTATTTTTTTATATGAAATATGTATTTCATTAATGGAAACAGGAGTGTATCGTGAGTAGTCATTTAGTAATGCAAACATTTTGCTCTCATATATAATCTTCTCCATAAGGACTGTGCCACCCCCTTGTCTGGTTCCATAACCCTGATGTTTGGATTGTGGCTCAACTCGAAAAGCAACGTATTTTCTTCTGTAGTAAGGTTAGCAGAAAATCTATTTTTTCTAGTGTAATTTCTTATTTGCTGTTCCATTCTATTTTCCAAATTTCTTAATTGGGGGTGTAAAGGAGGGTTAAAAGTGCTAGACCTGTAAGGAAAAACAGGGTTGGTCTGTTTATTAGAACCCAAAAGGTTTTCTAAGTTCAATTTTCTTATAAACATTTTAAGGTCTAGTATAACCTTAGTAATGTTGCTGTTCCTTTGTGGCACATATTTAAAACCTTTTGTAAACAAGTCAAAAAACGTATCAGTTACTTGGAGATCACTGTAATTATATATGTGATAACCTGCTCTGGTATGAGCACAAGAATTTTCACCATCTATTTCTCCCATAGTGCCTAACTTTCCCTGTGCCAATTCTGGTTCCTGTTCAGGTTCACATTCCTGTTCCCCCGTATGATTGATGTACTGGGGAAAAATACTGATTGTTATTCTATTGGTTACGCTGTTTGCGTATTCTCTCAGACCTCCTAGGTAGTGGTTCTGGACCTGAATCCATAACTGTGCTTTTTACTGTATCTGATGAAGTCAAAAGTTTGTGTTGATGAAAACATTATATGGCAGTCTGCTTGCGTTAATAAACTCGTTGGACGACATTTATTGGTGGTTGCAGTCTTTCCCTGCTGATATTTATTTTGTTTTGTTTGCCTTTAAATCAGTTTGGTATCTGTTTTGGTTTTCACTTTGATAAACAGATAAAGTTATGAAATGGATCTAATACATAAGAAGTTGTAGAAAGAATGATAACAGACATTCCTAGACTGGGCAACATACCTATCAACTGTACCAATTTTTGCCTCAAAATTTTGGTCTGTGTCTCATACAATTTATGGTTTTCTGGCAAATCATTGAAGACTGAAATCAATAAATAACGACATACATTTGAGTTTTGGACTTCGTATCCTTCAGGAAATCCTGTCATTTTAGCAACTTTCTAGATGTATAAGTATTTCAAATTTGCCTGTATTTTTGGGACTTTGACTGCCATTATGTTAGGCATTGTCCAGATTTTCTTTGTTAAGGGTTTGAGAGGTATGGCTGTCAGTTGTCTTAAATTTAGTGTAAACATGCAAAATAATTAATGTTGGAAGGATAAAATTATTGGAATGCAACATAGATTTGCAGAGCAGGGAATAATTACTTCAAGACAGAAAATATGTCTTGAGTTGGTTATATTACATGTGCTAAAACCTAGCAATCTGATACTGCAGCAGGAAGGTTGGTAAAGGGCTGGCATAAATAAAAAGAGCTATTACAGGTAAAACATTAAAAAGTCATTATCCTTTTACATAAACAGTAGGTAAGATCCATTCTGCAGTATAGTGTGAATCTCTGAATGCCTCTAAATCATAAAGGCATCAAATGTAGATACAGCACAGAGAAAGTTAACACAATGTAATGCCCAGCCTTCAGCAGTAGCCTTATAAGTAAAGACTAGCACCGATTAACATGTATGTATATGAAAGGAGGAAGTTAAAACATGACAGAGAATTTAAGTAACTCCAAAGAATGATGAAATCCACATGAATACTATCTTTCAGTAAAAAGATGTACATGAACAAAAATGGCACATTTTGGATATTTTGTTGAGCGACTCAAGAGGGGGCTATGAGGAAATATTATTACAGCAACAGGGTGGTGGATGAGTGACACATCCTTTATGATGAGGGGGTAAGATCAACACCTGTGATGATAATTAGAATTCTGGAAGAGATATAATGAAGTGGTCAGACTTGATGGGGCTAGTGGTCATTAGCTGCTGTCAAAATGTCTGCTCTGCTCCTTTGAGCCTGTATTTTCTATGTCCAGACTAAGGCAAATCACATTGCTTATAATTTCATAGTTTTTTTAGTTTAACAAATCTGCAATTTGTCTGATTAATCTATAAACATGCAGTTTCATGGTCTGCATTTATATTTGCTATCTCCCATATAATCATCTAATTTAGTCTTAAACTTAACCAAAGATGCACTTTATCTAACATCTAAACATGCAGAACCACATAAAGTGTCGCATACTGTATATCCAAGCCACACCTCTAAACCTCCAAGCCACACGTCTCAACCTTTTACCTCAAGACATCGGGAAAAAGCTAAAAATAATGGGGGAGGGACAAAAGCCCAAAAATAGGGACAGATTTTAAATATTGACATTATAAACTTAGAAGTTGATATAATAAAAGGTTTTGTGTTAGCATGCATTTTTCTGAAGAATATAAAGTCTGAAACTCAAATGTATGTCATTATTTAGTGACTTCAGTCTTCAATGATCTGCCAGTAAATCACAAATTTTATGAGGAACGGGCCAAAAATATCCGGCAAAAATCTGGACATTCTGCGAAAATCTGGACAGTTGAGAAACATGACCCAAGCACTTCATGGCATCCTTCAAGTACAGGACTAGACAATGAAAAAAGAAAAATCTTAGATTATTCTGACAGCCATATTTTACATTCAAATTCTGAAAACAAATACCAAAAGTTATGCAGAACTCATATCATTAGAACTAGCTGCATCAAAGAGCACACTTTCTTCTTGACACAAGTTATACTCACCTGTATAAGAGTTCCAATGATGAGGTCACCACATTTTCTAGAAATATTAGCTTGGACACAAATACACAGCTGTCAAAAAGTAGACTCTGCCCTCAGACAAGCCTTTCAGACAATCACATTGTATTTACCAAACACAAGCTTGCTTCTTGAAACCAGAACTCAATACAAGAGTTTTCATTCAGATAAAAAGGATTATACAAGATTTGCAAAGATTCCATTCTGTTCACTAGTAGCTTTGCTATCAGTTACATAAACAGGAACATAAAATTTACTTACAGATATTCCTGTCTGTCCAGAGGTGGATCATTTTTCCAGCCACTGCAAATAGTTTGTTTTAGTCTGTCAAACACTGGTTTACAACGTTCATTTGCTTACCCAGAGCAGAATACATTTGGTAGTGCAAAGTTTTTTGCATCCAAAAACAGCACAGAACTTCCCTACGTCAGTCTTTTCTTCATTTCTCAGACTTTTCCTGCATTCCTGTTCTAGTTCAGTTGTTGCTTACATTTCAGTAAATGTCCACACGTTTGCTACAAGTTCCACTGATGAAGTAATACTCCATTCACTCACTTCTAGAAAGTTTTAAGGCAGGCAAGCAGGACCAAGTCCTGCCAATTCATTAGCTTTTAGTGAGCTGGGAGCAGAACGAAATTCTCGTTACTTCAGATTTGCCTCTGTTTCACATGTTCTTACTTCGAAAACAGTAAGTTCCCCTGGGGTGAGAGTGAGCTGAGCATGTAGTGAGGTGACGGCACCATGCTGGGGATGGGGAGTCTACTGCTTAGGTCCTGCGCTCCCCCTTTTACATGCCCATATGCATCCAACATCCAAGGTCTGGCTGTGAAATAGGCTGTTGTGAGGCAGCCATCAGCATTGGCTATAATTAAGTATGACTGTCAATCACTTAAAAGAAGAATAATAATAACAGGTTTTGGCATGAACAGAATACAACTCTAATTTGTGACATTACTGGCTTAGAAATCTTCAGTGATTTATAAATTTTATGAAGCACAGGACAGAAATGTGAGGAAAATAGGGACATTCTTCAAATCGCTGGACAGGCGACAGGTATGCTTATTGGTGATATGATTGATGTAGTTTATTTACTCAATCAACAAATAAAGTATGTATATATAAGCGAGCTAATGTGGATTTTCTAAGTCTGATTGGTCGAAAGCAGGAATCTTTAGGAGGTCAAATAGCAAAGAGGACGACTCATTGTCCTTAACCATCTTTAACAAATGGGAATATTTCCCTCAGACGCAGCCTTACATAATAATTCAGTAGGAGAAGAACAAAAATTTCCTTGAAATACTAATGCACCAGCTTTCTAGAGTGTGCATTTGGCTATGAGTGTTTACATGAGAGTGTGTGTGTATGTGTGAGTGTGTGTGTGTGTGTGTGTGTGTGTGTGTGTGTGTGTGTGTGTGTGTGTGTTAGGTGGGTGATCATCAGCAAAAACAGCATGATCACTGGACCCAAAGCCTATAAGCCAGTTACATGTTTGGAAGGCACACTTCATATAAATCACATAAAACAGATTGTGAGATCAACACATAGGGCCTGGCTCTAACATTGACTCTTTTAGTCTTGAATTGTGCTCTGTCGTACTCAATCAGCCAGCTTCTACAATGTGCAGAACCATACCGCTCAGCCTCTTAGCTCATGAAATCTGGACAAAGCATAAAATAATGGCCCAAAAATAGGGTCTGATTTTAGATATTGCTCTGATAAACTTAGAAACCTACTAGAGTAACAGGGTTTGTATTAGCATGCATTTTTCTGAAGGAGATGAAATCTGAAACTCAAATGTATGCCATTATTTAATGAATTCAGTCCTCAGTGATTTGCCACAAAAACACAGATTTTATGAGGAATTGACCAAAAATATGAGGCTAAAAATCTGGACATTTTCTGAAAATCTGAACATTAGAGAGCTGCGTGTGGAACAAGTTGTCAAAGTGCATTCTGGAGATGTGGAGGGAGACAGGGCTCTACAAAATGGATGGGAGATCCTGTCTAGGCCATCTCAGCCTTCACCAATGAGTGACTAATTACTGTGTGGTAGACAAAGGAAGAGATCTGCTATGATCAAGTCGCTTCCCAAAATCTTATTTCAGGAATGTTTACATTCTTGTGGAGCATCAATTAACCCTTCTGAACAAAAAGAGGTGTCAACCAAACCCTGTCACACTCTCCCTAATCACTTTGTAAAAGACTCATTATTGTGTGTTGTAAAAACAGTTCATACATTAAAGCGAGCCTGTAATGTTGAATCTATCCTATAAACTGCCTAAGGCACTTTTCCTGTTAGCTTTCTTTTTCAAAATGTTGGTTTAGAAGGTCCAGAAGAATAATGTTTCACTGGGGAGTGAATATTCCAGAGGTGGAGGTGAGACATTTTCTGTCATTGTGTGCTTGGTAGACTTTGAATTGTAGCTAGGCTAGGGCTTAGACCTGGACTCTGGGCTCCCTTTCTATCAAACTTTTGTGCTCAGGCTTAGGATCATGAGATGACCCGTAAGATCAGGTTTCATTTAAATGTATTTTGTTAGACAAAAATACAGTATTCTCTTTGCATAAGTCTAGAAATGCAGCCACATTAAAGCAGGCCTTCACAGTATGCATACAGTTTCAGTAAATGCACCTTCAATCAGTGAAAATAACCTTCAGTCAAGAATACTGATAAGAAGAGAATGTGCAGCACATTGAGTACAAACACATTTTGTTTGCATGGTATAAGGCTTGGAAACCAAGGTTAAAAGGGTATGTAGATTATTAGGAAATATGTCACACAGTTAGTTCATTTGGACTGATATGCAGAAATACACTGCAGTACAGACACTCGATGTAGAAAAGCATTAATGGTTCATGATTGCTTCAGAATTAGGACATCAATGGCAATCGATAGAGATCTCAAAGAAAGTCTGAGATATAAAGATTCCGTAATTATGCAGGAACTAAGTTATGGTCTCCTCCCCACTGGACCATAAGTAATTCTGTTGTTTTCCATGGATACCTGAACTAATATTCAAAATAAGTATATAAAGAAATGAAGAAAAAAAGATCAGGTTTTCTGATTTACTCCATGATAGCTCTGTAGACAGACTCATTGTTGAGTGTTGTAAAAAAGCTCCTACATTAAAGTGGGCCCTCTGATGTCGAATCTATCCTATCAAGCATATTTTAGTTATAGAAATGTAAAAAGCTATACCCACCTGTCCTTTGTTCGGAGTGTATGTATTATATACTTAAACTGTATTTATTGCATCTGTCCATGTTAGGACCTTTAGCACTATCCTGAATTGTGAACTGCAGTGTTGTGTGCCACCTCTAGGTTTACACACACTGCAGCTCAAAGGGTCATCTTCATTTTATTATTTGATGTGATTCCTGCAGTTACAGAAAAGCACAAACTTGACTATACAATTCATCTAAAAACATATTCTTGAATATGGAATACCATAAAGGGCACACTACAGAAATCATTTTTGCTGGGGGGGGGATGTGCCCTTACACCCCCATATAAGGAACTACTCCACTGACTCAAATACTGTCACTTTAAGGCTGGTTCTACTTGGAGGAAAAGTGAGCATTAATAAATAAATGAAATGTCTTATTCTTTCTCGGCAGTGTTGTGGTCTGGGAATCCATGGAAAATATGCATTCAACCCACACGCATCAGCACAACATGGAATGATCAAGGAACAATGGGAAAGCAATGTACTTAGTTATGCTGAAGATAAAAGATGTGTATTATGTGTATTATTCCACATATATGCATAGTAATATTTGTATTAATGTATGTATTTACAGTATATTGCAATATGATGTCACTTTTCACCAATGCATATTTTTTGTTCTTTTATTTGTGGAGCTTTTCTCCCTGATCCTCCACAGAAAGCAGGTCAAATTAACCAGTCGGACTTTCCTGGTAAACAAATGTCAATCAATCAGTCAATAAATCAATCAATAAATAAAATAAAGAAAATGAGCAAAGAAATATTGAAAAGGTGAAGGTAACCCTTACATGAAAGTTTTTCTAAGCATAAAAGAAGAGGAGCAGATGACAAAAAAGAGAGAGAGAGAAAGTACCCCCTTTTATTGGAAAGTTTTGTGGAGCAGAGAGATTCAGCTCTGACTCTGACAAATGGTCCTGGATTAACTGTCCTAGAGGAGCAAAACGGGAGGGCTAGAAGGAGTTTCTAGAAATAGCTTGCTGCTCCTCTGAGGAGTGAGATGATCTGGCAAGCTGCAGTTTTTGCACTTAATGGAGACAAAGAGAAAGAGAAAGGCATAGACATTCAGAATAGGGGTCAGTGATACACACTTCTTCACTGAGCATGTGAAGAAACATGCATTCTTACAGGAGAAAGCATAGCAGACTCTGACATCTGTGATGGTACATGTCAGCTGCTAGGGAAGGGGTTAGGAACAGAAAACTGAAAATCTCCCATAGCTGTCTGGATGCCCCTCAGTAGACTCTCGCTCACATAGAATAAATGGGCACAATAGTATCTGAGGTTAGTTTGCCAGAAGGCATACAACAGAAATAAATAAATAAAAACAGCAGGAAGGGCATATAATGCAATAATATAAAATGGAGAAGTTCAATGCTTAAATAAATAGAAAGTGAAAATATGTCAGTGGAGATTCAGTTGCTTGGTTACATAAATAAATAAATAACACTGTAACCCTCCTCCAACAGATTCCATTGCTAAATTTAGTTCGAATTTTACTCCACCCATAGTTACAGCTGTTACACAGATTCCACAATCCCAGCCACCCTCTTTAATTATTATGGATCAAGTTCTCTAAGCTTTTTCAAAAGCTAAGAAAATCTTATCCATGGACTCTGATAATACACCAGGTTGCCAGATTATCAGTGTCAAATATGGCCAATCTGAACCCTTAGTCAACCTCTTTAATTTAGTCCTGTCCACTAGTTACATCCCTTAAGCCTGGAAATGGTCATTGTAATGCTGTTACACAAGAGTGGCCCTAACATGGGCCCTGGTAACTGCAGGCTCATTAGTTACACTAGCTTTATATGTAATGCTATGGAACTTATCATTTCAGACCTCATTAATCTGTACATTGAACATTTCTGAAGCTTGGACCCTCTTCATCTTGTTTCATTAAAGGAAGGTCCTGCCTCATTAACTTCTTTGAAAAAGTCACAGAAACAGTGAATAGTGGCTATGCAATATACACAGAATATCTAGACCTGGTCAAGGCCTTTGACAGTAATTCCCATGCAGGCATTATTGACAGAATTGTAAATCTGAATGTAAGTACTTATGCTCTGCAATTAATAGATAAATGGTTGCCTGATAGAACCTATTTTGTTACAATTGCAGGTGCCAGTTTTGAAAGCAAAAACAACAACAAAAAGTTACCAGTGATGCACCACAGGCTCAGTGTTGGGCTGTTTGCTGTTAGGCATCTATTTCTCAGTCCTTCAGGCCGACACTCCTATCTAAGTTTGTAGATGACTGTAAACTGGATGCCGTTAATCAAGTTTCCACTGACTCACAATTACTCCAGCATTGGTTAGACCATGTTAACAACTACTGCAAGGACAATGGCCTCAAATTAAATAAGATAAAATGTAATATAGTTCACTTTGTTAAACAAAACATTTTTACATATCATATGGGTGACACACCCCTCCAATCAGACACTGTTGTAAGGGGTTTCTTATCATTTGACCATCATGTCTTTGCAGTAGTTCAGAAAAACTTGTATCTGACTCCTCTCATTTCCAAAGGTTTCTCCTCTAGACCCTACAAATTCTTAATTCTCCTTAAATCATATCTCAATAAACCCATTACTGAGTATCACGTACTTTTTGCCATGTGTTTGTCTAAATGTCACTCAGTTTGAGAGACTTCAGAGATTTATAACTAAAAGGATCAGTGGCATCAGAAATATATGTTATCAGGTCAGACTGACATGTCTGTCTGTGTACTCAGTCCCTTATAGACTTCTCTGTGGAGATCTGTATTTAGCCATTTTGAGCCATAACTGATCCAACCCTCTGACCACACCCTCTTTGACCACCTATTCTTTTACAGAACAAATGGTAGCTCAAATAGCTAGTTAAAGGAACTAATCCTTCATCAACAGATAATTAAGATATGTTGGCATGATAGATTTGTATCCCATCAAATCTCTTGCCTCTGGGACAAACTTCCACTACATGTCAAAAGATTAGCACCCTTACCACCTTCAAAGTAAATCTTGATAATTGGATGGACAGTGTCATATTTTCCCTCAGTATAATCCTATCCTGTCTTGCCTTCCTTGAGGCCAGACAGAACTTTTGAATATGTTTTTTGGCTAGGCCTGCAATGGTCTGCAGACCTATAAACCTATGAATGTTCACGTATTATTCATGGTGTAACTTATGCAACTGCTCTTCCTTGAACAGTAAATGATTCTATTTTAGCTCTGGCAATCTGATCTCATAGTCAAATGAAAAGAAAAGGCAGACCAGTTGAGGGAGCTAGAGGTGATGACATAAAGTGCCTGAGATGGGTGGTAGGATGCACACTGTCAGACAGATGAAGAAATGAGAACATAAGAGCAGAAGCCAAAGTAGCTCCAATTGGAGAAAAGGTCAAGAAGAACAGATTACAGTGGTTTGGGATAATGATCAGAAAAGCAGAAGACAATCTAGTGAAGAAGATTTGGGACAGACAGGAAGAAGGCAAGAGGAAACAAGGGTGTCCAGCAAAGAAGTGAATGAATTGTGTGAGAGAAACCTGCGACAGTTAGTCATGAGTGTCAAAAAAGGTAGGTGAGTGGCATCAGACAGAGAGAGATGGAGATAACTGATGCAACACCCTGACTCCATGTGGAGAATGGGAAAAAATGGGTTGATGATGATGATGATGATGATGATCACCACATGATTTGGGTGGTATATACACTCCAACTGTTATCTGTTCCAGGGTTGTCTTTATTGTCACAGTTACACACTCTACAGTATTGGTGTTAACATCGAACATGTAATAATCGCAGGATTCATAGCAATCTTTAATCCCTGGCATAACACCTCCATCTGATTTTTTGTTAGAATAGCTATGTGCATGAATTTAGATGAGATTAGGGAAATCAGTATCTTCAGCATGTAACAACTGACCTACTTGCTTTTTAGCTAGATGGGACTAATTAATTGCCTGTATATCGGACTTAGATTCCCCTGTGCAACTATATGTGTGCCGATCACTTCAACATGTCTGGTGCATGTTTTTTCTAAAATTCTTGCACATAGCTTTAGATAATTTTGTATTGAAAGGAGTTCTAAGTTATAATGTTTGTCACTATGAGAGTTTATCCTTTCAAAGATGAAGGTTGCTATCATCTATTATTACCAGCTGAGTTATTGATTGGTTTAAACCTTAAGATATCTGATATGATTGGGTGAAGAAGAAGTCATGCCCACACAACCTGTTTTGGATTGTTCACTTGGTTCCAAGGAATTTAAGCTCTCTTTACACTTATGTTGTGATCCACATCTTCTGTCTGTTAGTACACCACGATAGTTTCACTATAACCTCCTCAATATTTATCTAGTTCTAGTGAGAGCTTGAAAATGCAGCTTTTAGTGATGGGTTTATCAACACGCACATGGTTCCATGGGGTCCTATGAGAACAAAGAGCTTTTGAGGGAGTTAACAGCAATTTTCAGATCTTTCTCTAGATCAATATTTTTTTTAAGTTTAAAGGCTGCAACTTCATTGCCATATATTATAAAGCCATTGATTGCTTCTAATGGCAAAGCGCCTGATATGATTTGACGTAATTTAAAGGTTTACTTAAATTTTTAATTTCCAATTGGCTATCTTGCTCTGAAGACGAAGAGGAAATGAAAGTTCATTCACTATGATGCTAGGACTTTTATTTATTGCTGTTTTAGACATCTTAACAGCATTACTTGGTGCTTCTGCCATTTTCAAAATACTAACTTATTATATGGATCATTCTTTGTTGCCACGGTAATGAGCTACACAAGGATGATTGGGTCCAATGACAACCATAGCAACTTGTTAGCATAAGTGTATACGAGCAAGAAAACAATTGGCCTAAATTAAGAAACCTATCCAATAAGAAACCCATGACTGAGTGCCTTACCACTGGCTGTTAACTAGATTTTTGAACGTAATTGGCCACTATGCCTCCAACCAATGCTATGATCAGGAGTTTGCATTTGCAAATGTGGTTCCACCCTACATTTGTGATTGGTCATTTGGATTTTAAATAGAATTTGTAGCAGGACCTAAATATGATCTGAAAAAGGCTATATTAGCCAAAAGTGCTTATCGGAATGGACTTTATTCCTGCATTTTAACAGCTTCATCTATTAAATTTGTGTTTTTAACAGTTGTGCTGTGGTGTTCTGCTGAAGTTTTTTTTTTGTGGCTTGTTTTGTTTCCATCGGCAGCTTCAGCAGTGATAGCAGTGTTCATTTTATATGTTATCAACTTCTGTCTTTCTCTTCTTTTTTTCTTACAGTAATGTTCTTCCTTTTAGCCTGCCCTTTGCCTCTTTTCTTCTACTTTTTGTTGAAAAAATTGTGTCATTTTCTGTTTTCTGACTGCACAATTATCATTCTCTCTGATCTGTTTGTTACATAAAGCAGTTTCCTTTTCAGTATGTATTCTTTTTGCATTATGGACATTAATCAACTTCTTTTTTCTCCTTATTTGTTGTGAACATCTTTATTTATTTATTTATTTTTCTTCTATATGTTCTGAATTCTCAGATTACTGGGTACTTGTATCCTGAACTCCAAAGTTGCCATCTGTAGTATCATGCTTAATAGGGGTTGAGTGATCTTTACTGACAGTGGATGCTTCCTTTCCTAAATTTGTGCTATTTGCACTTAGTGTAATATTATTTATTTCATCAGCCCAGCCATAAATATATGTAACAACAGTTGTACAAGCTCTGCCAGTTGCACAATTGCAATCATCACCAGTAAATCTTAATTTAGTACTAATAATAGTTACCAAATCAACTTTTGACATGAGGAACATGTTTCCAGCATTATCAGATGTTAACTTTCTATATGCAAAACATTAACTACACTGTGCATGATAATTACGATTTATTAAATCCATTTTCAGCTACAAATGATTAAGGAATTTTAAAAGAAAAGAATAATCTAAATCAGTTACGACAAAATTCAAGAAATTAATCAGTTAGCAATGTAAGTCAAATTGCATGGGGAAGTCATACAATATGCAAATAACTATTAAATTAAGTACACTGAGCTGACCTTGTACAAGGGGAAATAATTCATAAAGTCGTCAGTCTGACTTCCCGTACCAGTTGTGCCAGTCACTCTAAAATACTGGTTGTAGTTTACAATGAGCACTCAGTATCACTTGCAGCTGCACCTTGTAATAATAGTACAAATCAGAGGTAAAAACCAAAATATAAATCAAAATAAATGTTCACTTACCAAGCAGTTGTACAATAAATCACAGACTAATACTGGAGTGTTTCAGTTAAGCTCTGGATATATTGTGCCCTTGTGCCACCCTGGCAGCTCCCAAGATTCACACATGTAGCACATGTCCAGCCTATACCACCAGTTTATGTACACATGCACATAGGTGGGTTATACAGAAGGAACATGTACCATGCAAACAGGGAACAGGCTGCATATAATGGTATGGCTGCTGTGTTTTGCAGCTGATGCTGTAAATGCTTTGGAGCCATGGATTATGACCTGGATCCCTCATTCGCAGTCACCAGACTGTGGTGGAGAATGTGTTCAACACTTTCCATGCAGAAACAAGTAACATTACTGAGCATGTGCTTAGATGACTGAAAGTTTGCTTCTGCCACCTGGATACATTAGGCAAGGAGTTGCAATATACAACGGACATCTTTGCGGTGTGTGCCACCCTGCAAAATATGGTGGTACATAAACAACTTTGGTTACAGGGACACTTTCCAGCAGGTCTAGCATTGTGTTAGTAACAGCAGTAGAAGAACAGGCTGTAGAGTCTGCGGACAAGGAAACAGCTGTGGTCATATGTAAGTTGGAGGCATGCAGATTACAAAGACACACATCTGGAGCATTTCTCCCTGGGCCTCCACTGAAAATTGACTCATTCCAAGTTGGAATTTCCCAGTAAACAATCATTAAGTAAATAAATAAAATAAATAAATCATGGCACTATCAGACATGCTAGGCCTGGTCAACTGCTGTCAGTCATGACAAAGACATCACAGAATAAAACGATGTATGTGCTACTATTTCCGAGCTATGTAAGGTAGTGATTGGACTGGCCACATTGGGCATTAGACATAACATCACCTACACATATAAGTGAATGAAGAAGGTACAGTTATCATCTCTTGTAAGAATGGATGGGAAGAAACAGTGACAGCTGATAGCAGCACTATAATATGGGGTGAGGTCATGACTGGATAAGTTTGGGCCTATTTCAGGAGACCAGGCAGGGATTTTACTCACAAGTGGTCTACCATGCACTGACAATGTACTATCACCTGTACCTCTACAAGAGCCTGTGATGTTAATGATGTTAGTGATGTCCCGAGCCCTGCCATGGTAGTGTTATATGCAATGCCCTGTCACATCAAACTGTCCCATGTGCATGTTGCCATCAGTGTCAGCCACAGAAGACCAGCAGGCAATTGTCATGAAGACATTATACCCTTCGAAGCACTTAGACATATGCCTATATGCCTCACCATACCATAAACAGTTGTAGGCAGCTCTATATGTGTATAACATATGAAGACATGCAGAATGACTGCAGCAACACATTTTTTGCTGGTTTGTGAACTTTTCTAGCTTCTGTTGGGGGTTCATTGAAAGCCCTGTACACCTATGGGTTGCACAAGTTAGTGAATGGGTGTATCAGGCAGTTTGTGGAAGTCATCAAACTTTTTTTACACCCATACACACACACACACACACACACACACACACACACACACACACACACACACACACACACACACACACACACACACACACACACACACACACACACACACACACACACACACACACACACACACACACACACACACACACACACACACACACACACACACACACACACACACACACACACACACACACACACACACACACACACACACACACACACACACACACACACACTCATGCACACTCTCTCTGCTACAGGCACAGAGTTCCTACATCCTTTCCTGCTCTGCTTATTGGCCCCATGCAGTAGTATGCACTCCCTTTTAACCCACCCGCCTTAAAATACATTGCCATGTCTACCACTATGTACAGGTACCTTCATGTCATTTGTGATCATGAGGGACCAACCTGGGAGGAGGAAGGAATAGGATCAAAGAGCCCTTGGAGAATGATCCTAATAAAGCCTGTCCTGAACCTAGAAAAGTCTACACAGAGGAACAACTAGTTGCATCTATCATGCTTCTAGAGTCTTCGTTTCCAATACACCATTGAAGAAGACAAGGCTCTACTAGAATGTGCCTTGACTCTGACTGGAAATGATTTACCATGGTGGGAATAGCACAACAGAAAAAATTCATCCAATACAGTAATAACTGAGTGTTTTTGCCTGTTTAGAATACAGAATTCTTCAGAATGAATAAATGCAGCAAGACATTCTTCCTTATATAGTGGAGTCACATGATGTGTTATGTAAATGCAAGTACTTAACTATGATTTGCTTATATTTCAACGTAAAGGCTCTAAAGATAGTCTCATTAACACCTGCTATTTAATCAGCATTCAGTCATTTGACAAAACAACTCCCACATCAATAACAAATTAGTCCAATCCCCATCTCTTGGGTTACATTTAATCTTTTTCTTTGTAAAAGAGACACACTTTTTGAATTCAGGGCACATCTTCACGTCTAGCTAAGTCATTTTTCTTATTCATTTTTAGTAACATAAATATACTGATAAGTCCATAGTTGGAGATATTTCTCAGTTTGTCACCTATATAAAACATGGAAAGGGATAAACAGGTTGCCACATATACTACCCCCTTGGTGGTATAACTGTACCTTTGCAAGACAATATCTTAGGATAACCTGCTATAGACACACAAATGTCTGAATTCATGAGCCTACATTGCTTGCATGCCTCACATTTAAACATGTCAAGTACACTAAGGGTTTTTTCCCCTCCATGGGTGTCTTTGTCATTTTCAGATTAAACTTAGATTTAAAAACAAAACCTGTGTCCTATGCTCTATCTGTTACATTAGGTCTCCACTCAATGATTTAATAGGTCAGTGTTGTCTAATAATATTTTTCTTTGCCATCACATCAGTGGAAAATTAGTCATTCCTGAAGGAAAAGGAGCATTTGAAGGTGCAGAAACACTTACCCACTTCATGGGGTGGGCAGAAGTATGTTCATTATTACTAAACAGGTCCTGTGAAGAGATGGGGTAGTACAAACCAAAAGAACATGATCAATAAATCATTAATAAATCACAATGTAATTCAAAATCTTCCATTGCTGCCAATCCGCAGATGAATAAAATACCAGAAAAAAAATCTGTCCAACATAAAAACTTTTAATTGTCAAAATTGAGCACTTTCATCTATTCAGAATGCAGACTTCTTAAGAATGAATAAATGCAGCACGACATTCCTCCTTATATAGTGAACAGTCACATGATATGTTATATAAATGTAACTATGTTACTGTGTTGAACATATTTTGCCTGGTGTTTTATTCCTCTGTGGAATGGCAATATAAGTTGATTTTGTGATTATGTATCTTCAAATGGTCCTTCACCTTCTTATTATTGCAGTTGTCTCAATATCTGGTCCCTGTTCGACAACAAACTGACCACTATTCTGTGGCCACATCTCCAACTGCTTTACTTAATGGAGAACAAGCAGAACAACGGGTACCTCAGTATTTATTTCTTAATGAAAATGGTTTAGAGACCAAACATACTTTTTAATGACATTTTTAAGTTGTTCTAATGAAACAAAGGTGATTTTAAAATGTATAATTATACTGAAACTGAAATCTCTAATAACCGCAATTTGTTAAGTGATGGGCTGTCTTTTGTACCTACAAATAGGGCAAGCTTAGTTGAAGTGCTCATAGAATTGAAACTTTTCAGTAGAAAGCAACATTTTAAATTACTGTTTTGTAAAAATAACACTCATGACCTAGCACCTTCAAGCTACCACTTATACCTGTACCTACAATCCACCAATTATATCTGTACCTACAATCCACATCTTACACCTCTGTCATTAACCCTCCACTTATTTATTTATTTATTTTATTTTATTTTATTTTACATTTGTTGACAGGGATAGTCCGACTGGATATATGTCCATTTTCGGCAGAGGCCAGGGGAGAAAAGCTCCAATAGTACATACAGATACTCACTCAACAATAGTAGTAAAGCATGCTTTACAGAGTGTATACAGTAATACCATCATAAAGGACAAGAAAGATTTGCAGTCTGTCATTGTTGCATACTAGCAAGGATACACACATTCAGTTATAAGGGAAGCTAATTATTGCATACAATATTGTTTAGAGTATCACAGTGGAGAAGGAGTTAGTCGGGGTTGGAACAAGGACATAGCCAGTGCAATGTAAAGTACCGTTTGAGACTTTTTTTGAATAGAGATAGTGAGGGTTCTAAAGTAAGTTCAGCTGGACATGAATTCCAAGTTTTGCCAAGAGTGTTGGTAAACAGGGAGTCACCAGCTAAGTTGTTGGTTTTGACCATTTGAATCAGGAGTTTATTAGGTGAACTAAGTGTCCTGGAGTTACTATAGTGATTGATCATATTTTTAAGTGCCGGAGTATTTTCAGGTTGATAGAGAACTTTCTGTGCTACTATAAGTCGATTGTACTGAAGTAAGCTGGACAGTTCTAGCCACCCTAGAAGACTGAGGTTATGACAGTGGTGTGTCCTGTATGCAGAACAGGTGGCAAATCTAGCAATGTGGTTGTAACAGCTTGAGAGTTTAAGATCAGATTTGTTCAAGTTAGTGAGTATAGAGAGGCATATAGAAGGGTAGAAAATAGATGAGTGTGGACAATGGCAGTTCTAGCTAACACAGTTAGGAAAGTTTTATTTTTATATAGAGAGCCAAGTTTTTTATTAATGGTTTTGATAGTTTGATTGACATGTATGTCAAATTTGAGGTTACTGTCTATTATTACCCCTAAGAGTTTTGTATGGGTATCTAGGGAAATAATAGTATCATTGTTAGATGTTATAGTAAAGGAAAGTGGAGAGGACCTACTAGCGGAGGAGAAAAGTAATAGCTTGCTTTTTTAGGGCTCAGGAGATGATAGTGGATAATGAGCCATTTTTCAACTGTATTGAATGTTTTCTGGGATAGTGTCAGCAGGTCTGTCGGGGAGGAAGCCGAGCAGATCAGAGTCGAGTCATAAGCGTATTGGATGCATGCTGCATCTGGGATGGCAGTGTCAAGGTCGTTAATAAAGATTGAGAAAAGAAGGGTCCTAGAACAGAACCCAAGGGTGAGGGGTAATAGAGTGGATAATTTGTCCTGCCATAGGACAGCCTGTTGTCTGCCAATCAGGTAGGATTGAAACCACTGGATAGCATGGTTAACTAGAGAGGTGGTTTTCAGAGTGTGAGTGAGTAGTTGGTAGCTGACCATATCAAAGGCTTTGGAGAGGTCAAGGAAAAGGGCTGAGGATAGCTTGTTGTTGTTTCGGTTATGGTTTATGATGTTGGAGAAAGAGAGGAAGGCAGAAGATGTACTGTGATGTGGCCTAAAGCATTGCTGAGAGTTGGCCAATAGATTGTTCTGTACGAGATAGTGCAAGAGTTGTTTATGGATGCACTTCTCCATTATTTTGGCCAGTAGTGAAAGAATGTCAATGGGTCTATAATTTGACAGTTCTGTGGAACTGCCGCCTTTATGAAGTGGTATATAACATGGGATGTTTTCCAGATGGAGGGGATAGAAACTTCAGTGATGGTTCTATTGGTCAAGATGGAGATGGGGAATGCTATGACATCTGCAGCTTTTTGTAGGTACTCTGCAGGGAGGAGGTCTGCAGATGGGGTGGTGGGTTTTAAATTTTTAAGTAGGGAGCAGATAAGTGAGGTAGAGACTGGTTGGAAGCTAAAGGAGAGTTGGGTAGTAGGTGAAGCTGTGATTGAGTTAGAGTTTATAGGAGTTAGTTGGCTAGCAAGTGACTGGATAGTCTATGTGAAAAAAACTATTAAAGGTATTGGCAATATCATCCGGTGATTTTTGGGTAGCAGAGGAGGGGGTTGGAGTGGTGGATTGTCCTTGATGAAGTTGTTTATACCTGCCTAGAACTTTTGAGGTTTGTTTTGATGTTTTTGTTGAAGATTGTAATAGTAGTTTTTTTTGTCTAGCAGAATGGATTTTTTGTGTCATTCCTAAGCTGCCGATATCCCTGATGTTCTAATCTAGAGGGTCTCTAGTGGCATGCCAGGTGGCCCATGTTTTGTTTCTAAGTATGATTTTTGATTTAGTATCTTTTGTAAGTCACAATGTAACCTTTGTTTTGGTTCTAATAGCATGTGCAGGAGCGTGAGAATCAAGTATGGTAAAAAATGTAGTATTAAAGTATGCTACAGCTTCATCAAGTGGCACTTGTTTTAGGATTGACCAGTTACATAATTTAAGTTCATTTTGGAAGTTGGCAGGATTAAAATTCTTACTATTTCTGATTGTTTTGTATGTGGGCTGGAGAGGGATACCAGCTTTATACTTAATGAAATAGGTTAGTGAGTGATCACTCAGGTCATCAGGGAGAGTCCCTGGCTTATATGTTTGGGGATGATTACTTATAAGTATACAGTCTAGGATACTTTCTTTGCTATTGGGTTTACTGATCCTAGTGGGAGAGGATATTATTTGTGTGAACCCAAATAAATTTACATGGGTGGAGGGGGATTCAGGGGAGGAGGTGTTCCAGTCTATATTGAAGTCTCCAAAAATAATAGTTTCTTGGGGGTAGGTATTAGTTAACCAGTGTAGAATGTCTTCTAGGGTGTTTGTGTTATTACCAGGGGGAATATATAAACAGACAATATTTATGAATTTATTATTGTTAATTTGTAGTTTGGTATAAAGAATTTCTGCTTTATTAAAATGGGGTGTTTTTTGATATTCTCCAGTAACTTTTAATGTATTTTTGTAAAGTGCAGCTACCCCGCCTCCCTTCCTAGTACAGTGGTCTGATCTAAGTATGTTGTACCCAGGTGGTAGTACCTCATTATCTGCAATTGTAGGTTTAAGCCAGGTTTCTGTAAGAAAAAATATATCAGGGGAGTGAACTGCTAAGAGGGCATGCAGGTTATGTACTTTATTATTTATGCTTCTGATATTTAAGTGAACAGCCAGCAGTGAATTAGGGGGCTTCCTTAGAGGTTGATTGCTAATTTAGTTGGGAACATGGGAGCTTATGTCACCAGGTGAGGATGGGCCAGGGTTTGGGTGGATGTCTCTGTCCACTAAAAGATTGTAATGTAGACTGACTATGAGCTTTAGGAATTTAATTATTAGTTTTTCATAGTGTTTGGTTTTGGGATTGATACATTTGGATCTAGTAGGGTGGCAGATTATAGGGGGTGAGGAGTCAGGTAAGGGGGGGAAATTGTCAAAGGATCTATCAGATTTCAGAATACAGGTGCGGATGTTTGACATTTTGGATAGTAGAAGCCAAGATAGTGCTGATTTTCGTAGATGGTGAAGAGATATAGCATAATCATTAGAGGTAGCAGAGAAAATAATAGTGTTTTATTTTGAGGTAACTTTGTAAGTGGTTGGGACATTTTGGAGGGGGCTTTACTTTGTCCAGGATATTATAAGAAGAGAGGGAGAAAAATGGGCTATGGGAGGGGAGAGACTTTTGATAATGTGTGTGATGATGGTTGGATAGATAGAAGAGGGGGTGTGGTTTTACTACTATAAATTTAGGACTACTGGGTAGCGGGTGGGAATTTGGGGCAGGACGGGGTGCAGAGTGAGCCCGAGCATAGCGAGGGTGAGCGTAGCGGGTCTTAACCAGGCCACGAGATTCCTAGAACCTGTGCATGCAAGGTCAGTAATATAGGGAAGTAAAATGCTCTATTTCTTTTAACATTACGCTGCTGAGGTTAAAATTAAAGTTTAGGGGCTGTATAATACGATATATTCTATTGTAAGTTAGCCAGTTTAACAGTGCTATAGACCCAGTCTGGTTAATTTTAATTTGAACACACAGAGAGTAAGTTTAGAGGCAATAACCTTTGAAGTCTTTTAGTGATGAGGGTAGAACAGTAAAGGTGTCAGTTTTAAATCACATGGTAGTAGTATTCCTCTAGATTTGCAAGCCTTTCAGTGGAAGCAGTAGGTAAGGGACAGAACCTGATAAAGGATATTATAGTTAGCACCTTTTTCAATGGTTTAACCATTAAACTTAAAAGAAACATTAAACAAACATTTATACATGTCTAACACCTTATCAGTTACCAATAAGCATACCCCGAGATTCATGAAGCTCGGCGCAAGGCCGGCGTAAGGGCTGCACCGGCGGTGCAGTGAATAGCCGGCGTAGTAGCGCCATATGCATATTAATGAGAGTGCACCGCAACCACAGACACGTGCGTAGTGTACGTGAGCGAGCCCAAGTAGGATGCGTCCGGAGGCGTGGCTAAGCCGGCATGCGGTGAGCAACCTAATGTGCTGACTGCCACGGTCCGCCCATAATAGTAATGGCAGCAGCCAGGGCCCGTGCAGAATGAAACGCACGTAGAGTATGCAACATAGTACCCGTCCCAACTAAACGGAGAAGCAAATACAACCCACGAAGGCTTAAGTGTACCCGTCCAAGGAGCAAAGGATACGCATGAGACCGCGTTTGTTCCGCAATGCACCGTCAGTGGTTATACTCAGAGAAGGTGTACAGCAGCATGTCAGCGCCGCACCGACATAGGAGTAGCGACTAAGGTCACCACCTGTCCCACTTTGCGAGGGGCAGTCCCTCTATGGGCAGTTGTGTCCCGAAAAAATATTAAAAATGGCAAATGTGCTAAGATTGTAGGACATAATGATATCCCGTATTTAATGTAATGGTAGCATGAATTGGTTATTTCTGTAACTGAAATACCTAAATGACACAAGAAACAGAATAAGCAACCAAACTGCCACAACAATAAGCTTTTATTTAGGCAAACAAGTGAAGTTCTATGCTATATAGTGACCGTGTGTATGTGTCGGCCTGTAAACTCAGATGTGAGTCCCGGAAATATCCCACCTTGGCAACTGGAAAAGGTGGCAACCCCAGTAGCGACATGGGCATGGTCACCAGGGTTACCAGCTGTCCCAATGTGCCGTGGACAGTCCCTCATTGGACAGTTGTGTCCCTGCAAAAATCGAAAAATGGAAAATGACCTGAGATTCCCTGCCAAAAATATTCCCGCAATATACATGTAATAGTAGCATAAAACATATAATTTGTATATGAAACACATACATGGCATAAGAAACTGAATAAGGAACCCAAATGCTAACAGAATAAGCGTATATTATGGCAAACAAGTAAAGTCCTGTCAACTCCACTTACTGTGGGTATGTGTTGTCCTGCAAAATCCGATGTTCCCACAAAACATGTCCCACTATGGTCATTGGAAAAGGTGCCAACCATAATGGTCACAAGCAGTAGTGACAGTACATAGCCGGGTAGCTGTGTTGACATAACAACAGGAAGGAACCAAGATACCTTAAACACAGGCAAACATGTGCATAGCAGCATATCCCACACCCAGCAACGTCTCTGTCGCATACACTGGATGGCGTATGTTGAAGTGTAATATCCAGAAGCAGAACCCATGCATTCAGATGTAATACACAATAGCCTCATTGTAGCATGTAAGTCCCACCCATGTACACCTGTGCACCCAAACCTGCTAGCATCCGTGTGCAGCTATACACCTACACACAATGTGCATACCTGAAATGTGGTAAGATGTTTGTGTTAGGCAGTGCCACGCGGGCAAATACGTACCCCACATGTCACCAACCCACCTCAGGTACAGATATGGAAATGGCTGCATGTGAATGTGTCTGCAGAATGTGAACATCCCGCATGTGGTATGTACCCGTCCACACCATATAGGTTTGCATACGACACGGTGCACATAACTGTACACATGTGGACAAGTCGGGTTGTTGAACCACCGCATCGATGATTAGCTATGCAGAGAAGTCGAACACATATAGCGGAACACGTGCCTACCAAACAGGACGTCCTAACAGGGTGCTAAAGGCAAAGAAGGCGAAGGTGGGACATCACATGTGGAGAGTAGCGTTGCCGGACGGCCAAATACACACGGTCAAGGTAAAGGACGGAACAACATGCATATGGCGGATGGATGTTGTCCGAGAAATATATATAGAAACACATATGAAGTGCAAGTTTAGACTCGAAATACTATATAATGCATTGAATTGTACCGTACAATATGGCAGTAGAACTGATCATGCATGTAATTGGTGAAGCTAAGCTGTAGTGTGATGGAATTCTGACCCTGGCAGTAACCAGTACAGCAGGCTTATGTCTCTCAGCATTAATTATCTGCTGGGTGACAGAAAAATAAATGTATGTACATGCATAACATCACCCCTTCCCTGAGGAGGATGGCCTTGTGAGCTCTATCGAAGATAAGAGTACAACTCCTTACCAGAGAGACAAAGCAACGTATTAAGAAATGAACTGACTACTGTATCGGAACAGTCCAGGGTCCTTGAAACAGCTACAATCACAGAAGGACACTGTAATTGACCAGGTGCCTTGCAAGGCTGTGTTATTCTCATGGGAAAACATTTTAAAAGCACGACCTCAGCACCCACGTATGTATAGACTATTGCGGACCATAGTGATGGAAATGCCCTGTGACCGACCACGTCAGTAAGGTGGGCAAAAGCTGATTGTAAACACTATATAAAGAAATTGCTTACTGTATAGAGTCAGACAAAACTCTCATACTTGGACTGTATATTATTTTGCCTGCCTGTGTACACTACTAAAACGTTGTGAACCCGAGCCTCCTGTGTTATTGACTGTCACTTAGAAAAGCCTACTGATAACTACAGTCTGGTTTTAAAACTTATTTGACATTGTGATCCTTCTTATCCGGAATTCCCTTGGTAAGCTACAGGTCAGAGTGCATGGGTGGTTAGACATCTGCGCAGGAGAATTTGCCTAAATGGTTCTTCTTGAATGAAAAGACCTCCGACTGAATTGTTGTGTGTAAAGAGGCTGTCTACCGTCTGATCTGTGGCTGAAAAGCGGAAAACTGGATCCCAAGAAGAAAACGTGCAGTCTTAAACAGGAGGCCCAGGTAAGGAGTGTTTGCCTCTTTGTGTCTATTGTAGATCAGGGACCAGACTACATTGTGTTTCTGTTAACAGTCGTGATAGCGGGTCGAAGACCAATCCAAATAGTGTTAAATCTGAACATAGGTCAGGGGAACACAGAGCAGAGTAAATAGTCATTGTAGACACTACAGTGGATACAGGGAAGGAGATACCACGTGGTATGAGAGAAGGGTACGTAACAGTCGTGTAGAGGATATGGGAGATTAGTGAACAAACAGATCATGTGATCCGCGTTTGACGGGTGACGTGAAGTATATGCAATCGCAGAGAGCACATAATGTGAGATATTCAGCAAAATGGGGTAATAAATATGACATTGATGGTATATTAGACAAAATATCGTTACTGAAACATTGTAATCTCTGAAAATGTGATGCACATGTTCTAGGGTAACCACCTGTCCCACCCTGTGAGGGACAGTCCCTCTTTGGCCAGTTGTGTCCTGCAAACAAACCGAACAAATGGCAAATGTCTTGATATCTCAGGACAAAGATTTCCCAGATATCTTTTCAAATGGTAGCATAAAACACTAATTTTGTATCTGGAACAACAAAATATCATAATAAACAGAATAAGCAACTGAAATGCTACAAGAATTGGTAGCTCTCCTGGCAAAAGTGAAATCCTGTCCTATGTACTGGCCGTGGGTATGCTTTTTCCTGGCAAATTACACGTTCCGAACACTAATGTCCCACATTGTGCATTTGAAAAGGTGGCAGCCCTAAGATGTGCAGGCGACAAAACAGCGACAATTGGGTATCCGTCAAGCACATAGGTGGATTGAGGTAGTGAACCGAAGGGAACAGAACACTACAAATGCGAAAGCATCATACGTACACAAAGAAGATAATAATACAGTAGTAGCGACAGCCCCCCCCTCTACCACCTCCGATACCACATCCAGGATATGAAGCGGGAGGGCAGGCTAGTCCCCCACGTTATCCTGTGGCAACAGAGGTATCACAACGACCAAATGTAAGAGAAGCTATTGAAACCACATCCCGAACTCGTAACATACCTAGGGACACTCGAGTAAGAAGACAGTCACTAGAACAGAGTGAGGATATCTGTCAATTAATTGAAGTACCGAACCCTCATGCAGGACAGGAAGGCCAGGACCCAACCCCGTAGTGTATAGACCGTGGACACCAGATGATATCTGTAAAGTCACAGAGGGAATTCCCCATCTACAAAGTAATCGCTATTCACCATGCAATACCCCTGTATCTTCTGATCGGAAAACAAAGGGGAATGGCGGATGGTACAGGATTTACAAGCTGTAAATCATGTAATAATACCTAGGGTACCGATGGTGCCAGACCCACACACAATATTGAATGCTATGAACACGCCACAGAAGTATCTTACCGTGGTACATATAAGCTATGCTTCCTTTGCAATACCTATACATCCAGATAGTCCGTATTGCTTTGCATTTACATTCAGGGTAACAGATACAGCCATACCCGGCTATCGCAGGGATACTGTGAAAGTACAACGATATTCCCACAGGAGATGGCTAGCTACATTCCGGTGTTTACTACACGCGGGGCCAGTCAAGTTCTACTTTATGTGGATGATATTCTGCTTGCGGCCCCTACCCAGCAGCAATGTATGGAAGATACAATAGCATTATTGAGATATTCAGCAGAACAGGAACATAAAGTAAGCAAGCATAAATTGCAACTACAGAGAATACAGGTCAAGTACCTGGGATATGTGGTATCCAAGTAGGGTAGAACATTACATGACGATAGGAAGGTAGCAATTTCACAAGCACCCAAGCCAACTACCAAGAAGGGAATGAAGTCCTTTCTGGGCCGACTAACATTTGTCAAAGCTGGTTACCAAACAATGCTTTTGAATCCGCTGTATTGTCTGCCTTAATCTTTAATACACCTATGGCAGCACAACACATACTACACTGGATTACAGTAGCAGAAACAACTTTCTGCAGACTAAAACGATTGATAGCTTCAACATCTGTATTAGGTCTCCCGAATAATCATAACACATGTTGTCAGACTGTAGATTGTAAGCGGAGATATATGACGTCAGTCTTGATGCAACAGCATGGAAGTAAGCAACGCTACATAGCTTACTACTCATTGCAGTTGGACACTGTGGCATGGTCAGTGCCACATTGTGTACAGGCAGTTGTTGTAGCACCCATGGCAGTACAGGCCCCGGCCTTAATGTTATTATACCACCCTCTCACTGTGAGAATGTCTCATGCAGTTGCGATCATTCTGCTGCAAGAGAAGATAGCATTCCTGACCCGTGCTAGACATTTGTCTTGTTTGACCATACCACTGAGTCAACCTCATATGGTGATTGAACGTTGTACAACATTAAACCTATCAACGTCACGTCCGACACCTGTGTATGGCACACCACACAGTTGCCTATACGAAATGGATGAAATAACTACACACAGACATGATATATCACTGATATACCCTTAGATGATGCAGAGGTGACAGTTAATGTGTACGGATCATGTAGACAGAGTCCTACAGGAACGAATCAAGTAGGTTATGCAGTAGTTATTGATAATGAGATTGTAGACGCCCAACCCTGCAGCATAACGTGTCTGCTCAAGCAGCAGAATAGATAGCTTTAACACGTGCTTGTACTGTGGCGAAAAACTGATGTGTGGACATATGTCCCGATAGTCAGTATGTTGTCTGTACAGTGCATGTTTATGAGCAGCAGTGGAAGAATAGGGGAATGATAACATCCACCGGTAAACCGATTAATCATGCGCAATTGATCTTGAATGCATTACATTCCATTCAGTTACCCACTAAAGTAGCTAATTGTAAATGTGCAGGTCATAGAAAGCAACAGGATAACAGTAGGAAAGGTAAGGCATGAGCTCATGCAGCTGCAAAACAAGCAGCCTCACAGTTGGAAAGTGTTTGTTTGAATGAGGAATGACAATCCTCAGACATTTTACATGTAGAAATGTTACAAACAATGCAAACATCAACTACGAAAGCAGAAAAGCCGACGTGGGTATGACGAGGAGCAATCCTTGAAGACGGACTGCACATATCCACAGTGAGAAAGCCAATATTAACGTCTAATGTATTCAGATATGCGGCTTTGTGGAGCCATGGGTAGAGACATGTCTCAACAGGGGGGATGGTACATTTGGTTAACAGAATACCCCTAACATACGGAATTAGGAACCACATACAAACATCATGAGCAGCGTGTCACATTTGCAGTAGATATCATGCACAGGGAGCATTTAAACCGAAGGGAGTGAGTTTACCTACACCACCATAACCGTTCCGTACTATTTGTATGGAGTTCATACATCTGAATAAATGTGAAGGGAAGTAATACTGTTTAGTGATTACACATATATATAATCAAAATGGGTAGAAGCATTCCCAACCATGAATCCGGATGCAGCAGCAGTGGCAAAGGTGCCAGTAAAATAAAGTATCCCTAGATCTGGCATACTGTAAAGAAGCTACAGTGACAATAGAACACATTTAGTGAACCAGACAATCACGCAACCTGGGGATTATTTTGTATTTCCATGAATGTAAATTGCATGTACAACCCACAGTCAGCATGACTGCTGGCGTGTAAAATGGGATCCCGAGAAATAAGTAGAGGAGGTTGGTGGGTGACACCCAGACGAGTTACATTTGCTGTCTACCTCTAGCATTGCTGAGCATGACAACAGTTCCAAATGTAAAGTGTTGCACCCACTTCACAGTAGTATGTGGAATGGCATATCATGTGCCAGAGTGGAAAGCTGTCATGCCTGCAGAGCCGGAGGTCGATGGCTCATTAGCAGGTGACATGAGAGGATTGTTAACCAATAACACTGTTTTGCAGTTAAAGTCTTTTACAGATAAAGAGCAAGTGAAGCCGGACGCATAGCTGACACCAGTATCCTGTGTGTATGTCACTGTTATCCAAAGAAGATAATTGGCAAGTGGAAAGTGTGAAGGTCTGTACCAGGTACTGTTGGCAACGCCTACTGCAGTAAAGTTTGCAGAGAGGTCGTCCTGGGTCCACCTCACAGTTTTCAAACCGGTAAAGGATATCAAGTCTGATTTACATCTTGTAGCTGATATACCATAGAGCCTGAATCACCCGGTATGTATAACAATACAAAGCAACCCCAAAGACATTTGGTTTACTGTCATAATGATTATACACCTATTAACCATGTTTGTGTTTACTTTACATTTGCTGGGACCTTACCTGCATATAACTACACGGATACAAATAGTGATACGTGATGAACTGGCCACAGAGTGTCTTCCACACTTCAACAAATACCTAGGCATGACGTGTGCATGTACAGACTATGAACATTTTAAATTGCTGTGTTTGTACTGCCATACCTACATCATATGGAGGACTTCCGATGTATGGTGTCCCCTTGGGGATACATTGAGACTTGTGAATATTTACACTTTGATACAGGTTCTGTGAGATCACAGGACAAAGTGGCACTGTACTTACCTGTTACACAAAAAGTAATTGTATGTTGTCATAAACATGATACAGTTCAAGTTGGTGGGAGTATTTGTAACATAACTGTGTCTTACAAATGTCATATAACAGCCAAAGATCACAGTACTACTTGTAGCACCATTCATTATCTGTATTGAAGCTTCATGAGAACAACGTGGAAGGATGTGCAGAAACATCCTGAATTGTATAAACAGTCCTCTGTTATAGACAGGAAGATGTTACATGCAGAGGTAACCCGCATCAGTAGTAAAGTAGAATATTGTTATGTTGTTTGTGGGAAAAAGCATATCAATGGTTACCTGAGAATTGGTCCGGCAGTTGTTATTTGGGTTATCTGGCTCCAGTCACATGACATACTGCACAATTGCCTCTGGGTACAAACGAACTATAACACATATAGCTCGAAGAACTGGGAACACAGTCGAGAAACCTACTAATCCAGTGGGTGAAATGGAAGCTGTTCTGACATTCCAGTCTTCTGCAAGAGATAAAGGAATATCGATTCATATGGACTTGAGTGACAGCGTCATAACCTGGGCTGGAACACTCCCAGCTTGTGGAGTAGTGAAATCAATCAGGGAACAGAGGAAGTTGTCAAAACCTGTCGGAGGAATGATGAATGTGACTTTCCGCTCTTGAACTTGTGACTGATGAACTGGATGCAATGAGAACTGTTGTGTCACAAAATGTAATAGCGCACGACTGCACCCTGGCGGCGAGAATTGGTACGTTTACTAAAGAAGATCGCTGTGCCCAACTACCACATAAAAGACCAAAATCAACGCCCACCTAGAGGTAATACAGCAGGTGTCATCCATGGCGGAACCAGGCCCAAACCCACTGACGAACCATTTCCACAAACCATTTGGTGGATGGGGTTCAGTCATACTGAATATCATGATTGCCATTTGTGTTGTTCTGCTCATATTGGGAGCATGTGTCTATTGCGGGATACTTTGCATGTAAGTATTAGTCAGGGACTCTGTCGACGTATCTGTACCCAGACTATGTATCAAGACCTGTAGTGGTATTTGTCAATACAAAATGCAATCCTTCTTGAAATGTACAACAAATTACTTGCCTAGTTAAACGTTCCAGAGAGGAAGAGGCTAGGGAATGAAATAATGTTGTATATGTTTCTGGATAGAATAGAAGCAATCAAAGGAGGGAGAATGTTAGCAAAATACATATTTAAACATATATATGACGTGCTACTTTAGAAGCAAATAGTGTATAATGCATATTATTCTATCTTACAATATGGCAGTAGAGCTTATCATGCATGTAATTGCCTGTAGTGTAGCTGCAGTGTGATTGAACCCTGACCCTGGCAGTAACCAGTGCAGCAGGTGTATGTCATTCAGCATTAGTCATCTGCTCGGTTAGAGAATAATAAATGTATGTACAGGTATATCTGTCATCCTTCCACTGAGGAGGATAGGCTTGTGAGCTCTATCTAACACAGAGTACAGCTGCTCACCAGAGAGACAAAGGAACCTAGTAGGAAATGGAGTGACGACGGGATCTGAACAGTGTTGGAAGCGTGACAGAGCAGAATTTAGCGAAGTACATTCTAATTGACTATGTGGCTCGCAAGGCTGTGCTATCCTCATGGGAAAACATTTAATAAGCATTACCTTAGCACTGTTGTAGGAATACAATCTTGTGGACTATAGTGATGTAAATGCCCTGTGACTGACCACATCATTAATGTGTGCATAAGATGATAGTATACACAATGCTCATACAGCTGTAACATGTATAGAGTAAAACAAAAGTCTAAACTTGTACTGCATAGTTCTTTGCCTCCTGCTGCACAGTAGTAAAACGTTATTAATCTCAGCTTCCTGTGTTATTGACTGTCAGTTTGAAAAGACGAATGAGTGTTACAGTTTGATTTAAACAACGTAATTGACAGATGTGTATGTTCTAGCATGGGAATAGGTCAAGCCAACCATCACAATGTCCATGTGTACCACATACAAACAGCCAGTAACACGCAGTAGTAGTGCATGAAGGCATACACGACTGTGGGAATAGTACAGGACATATGGCACATGCCAAGTGCAGATGCATGACACAAACCCCAGGATGGGTGTCCCTGCAAAGAGGAACATGTGCCAACCACACCTCCCACAGATGTACCGGCAATAAAAACACATGGCAAACACACAGAAACACTACCGTCCAACACACGACTGCAATGGAGCCTGGTCAGACACCAACATGAAGCATGCACAAACAGGGACTTGTGTAATGTTTGCCTTAACACCCCCATAGGCCAAAGAAGAATAGAAAGAACATATGCATGTAATGTTGTGAAGGATGTGTGGTAGTCCTCAGTATCACAGTGTTAGGGACACAGATACACTGTCATCAACTGTGACATATGTGCACTGTACACAGCATACCTGCATGTAATACAGAGGACAATCATGTGCCACAGAAATATACACTGGATAAAGAGGATAGGGGATAGACAAGTGTAAATGTGACAAACTATGAATATAGGTTCATAGGTCCATAGGTACAGGGTAGGCCATCGTCCCAGGTTCAGCCATAACACTACACCATAGTTAGGATGACTTTGCCAACCTTCTGTGCTTCAGATAAAATACTCATGATATTGCTGTACCTCCGTCAAGCAGTGATAATGATGTAATCCCTGGCCTATACCTGCAATTCTCCATCCAATGGACAACATACCCATGAACAAGGCTATGAAGGATCTCTGTCTCACATGTACTGTGATGTAGATCCACAGCATTGTGAGTGTCTGGGTGATATATGTGTCACTCAAACACATCCCATTAATGACCGTGACAAGGTTCATGTCACCTGCCCTAGTGGTTCTGAGGGATGCAGATACAGTAGGTGAAGCATACACATGACATATGGGTTGACATGGCCTCGTATGTCAGGCACAGGTCAACACTAAACAGCAGGTATGTGACTTAATGGGGCAGGGGTCCTACAAGTGGGGCAGCATTACACAAAATGATGTCATCCTGCATCTGTACGACAATTAACCTATGAGGGCTTCCCAGCTGCTGTAGGTGTATGGTCAGATACAGTCTGAATGGGGCAATGTAGTAAATCATAGGTGTAACACGTAATGGGTACAAGGAGACAATGACCTAGCCTGATGTAGATGTGAATCCCTGCACAAACAGGTGGGCAATGTAGAAGTCCCACAGAACCACGATAGCAACGTGTGTGTTGAATGAATGGTGACCGACAAACTCTGTCCCCTGATCCCTGGTAATCACCCCTGTGCTGAGTGGACAGCCACCTATATGCTGGACAGGGGTGACCTAGTACTTCTCGACAGGTATGATGTTGCATTACTTAGCATTTAGCTGTGGGCCATGTCCCTGACAGCAGATATGCATATCTGGGAGGCCCCTTGAAGGATATCTGTGTCAGATGTCCGTCCCACTATGGCACCTGTTTTGCAGTCATCTACAAACAATGTTGCCCATAACACCCCTGTGTGTGCCTGTACCGTGGAAATGTAGATGTATGACAGGAGTGGACCCACGGAAGGGCCCCATGGGACACCACATGCGACAGGCAGTAGGTCTGACATGCTGCCAGCAAGTATGACCGTGTGGGTTGTGTCACATAGACAGTTTACAACACATTCTGTGATGTGCGTGTGCACATCCGAGCCAATGGGTTTAGCAACGATACCTGAGGGGGTAATGTGGTGAAGGCCTTTGCCAGGTCGAGGTAGGCTGTATGGACTGCAACACCCCATCAATGGCCTCGGTGACTGTCCCGAAAATGTCAACCATGCTTTAAAGGCATGAACCGCCCCTGAACAAGACAAACCATGTTGGATGCAAAGTATGTATGTCCCCTATGCATTCATGTACGAGCCGCAGTATGATCCCTCCCCATGTCTTTGCAGATAGGTCTCCTCATGGTAATGGGACAGTAATAACCAGGCTCAGTGGAGGCATTGGCCCTGTGACGTGGGACTACCGTTGCCATGCGACACAACCTGGGTACCTTACCTGAGGTGAGGCTACAAAGAAATAGCTGTCCTAACTGTGGGTCTAATTCCTCAATGAGATAGTGGAGTACACAGTGGGGTCACCAGCTGGTCTCATGGATGCTATGTCCACTACCCTGGAGAGAGCATGTCCCACCTGTGTGTCACAGAACATTTGGTGACCACAAACCGCTGGTACAGACATCTCCTCATGTGTGGGGGAGGGTGTGGAGATGTCCTCACTGGACTTGTCAGCCTGTATGTTGGCAATGTGTGTATGTTGAGTAAACTCCACCTCTTTGTGAACCCAGTCAGAGCATATGTGGGAGTGACCTCCCAGGTGTTGAGCATAGCAACTGAAGGTGGTATGATTGTCAGCCAGGTCCATGTAGGTATATCTGTGGAATGTGCCCTGGACCATGGCATGACAGTGTGTAACTCTACACATATGATGACCAAGGGTGTCATACCTCACAAGGTGTCTGCTCCACCTTGTAGTAGCCACCTCCTCGTGTTGTACATCCTGTGTATGGCTGGGGTACACCACACTGGATGCTTGGCATTGGTACAATGAACCACAGTTGGGTAAGTGAATGCCTGGTTCATGCAGTCCTGTAGGTACTGGTAGATGGCAAATGTGATTGATGCAGTGGCTGCAGTACTGTCGACCACTGGCTCAGGGTCCTTAAAGGAGACCACAGTAGTGTGCAGAATTGTGTAGTCTGCCTCTGAGCAAGCAATGTGTATGGTAACTGGCAACACTCACAGCAACGGATGCCAATAGCAGAAGCCAATGTCCAAATAACATAGATTAACTTCTGCATGACAATATGTCTTATCATACATGTATTGACACGTGTCTGCTAATTACAATTGCAAATGGGCGGTAAGACTGGCCTAAAGTTCCCGTGATTTACACAGTCTGGAGGTGTTGTTCCGATAATAAAGTGGCAATACCTCCCAATCGTGACCTCTGGGTATTAAAGTGGTTGTTAACCTGCAACATTGGATGTACACCATTGGGTTCTGGTGTCGGAAAACATGGTTCCTGTACCACTACACAGTATGGGTAGTCAAGCAGACATCCGCGATTGTTGAACACACAGCATCAGTGAAACCCACTGCTCACAAGGACACAGTCCGACAAGCTCTACACTTTACATATGCACAGTGGTGTCCATTGTAGGACCCAAAAATTGTCTAAAGACAAGAATGATGCCTTATTTCAACGCCTACGTGAACTCATTGTCGTCACAGGTACACATATGCACCGCAAGCGTGTTTAATGTTGATGATAGCTGTCCATGAAATGCAGCACAGATGCACAGAAATACCCAGGGTACCGGGTCCATAGAACTGCGTCCACATCACAGTCCCGCACACATGAAGGATGTGTAATGGGTACTGTCGATTGTTGCAGTCAAGGGATTCTGGGTATGTAGACTCTGGGCTCGGTGTTGTTTCGCAGGCAATCCTTTGTCCCGCCCCGTGGGAGGGATGTGTGCGTAGCACCTGCCTTACTCTCCGCTAATAATGCAAACCATCCACCGGAGAATGCTAAATGCAGGTGTGAAATGTGTACAGCCCTATACTAGTGTCCAGTAGGCAATTGTCATGGATGGACAACCGTATGGCCAAGATGGCACCCACAACTGCAAACCCGGGGAAATTACACAGCAGCGGTAAGGCATAACACAGGAAATACACATAGGGACTACAGTTGACATTCCACATACAAAGTCGGACCGCCGTGCCAACACCGGCGTACACAGCACTCAATCTGCCAGCAACAGAATGAGGAGCACCCGCTACCATACAGCGGAACAGATGTGCGACCTGTGGAACACATACTAATGGCACACCCACAACGTCAAGTAGGATATGTAAACTATGGCATTCCCACCTATGAAGACAACATGGTTAAATGAATACATAGGTGATCAACATGTTCGGTGGTGTTATGTTGAAAATACAGTGACGGATATGTCCCATTGGGATGTCTGAGGTTTATATGAAGCAGTTGCTAACCAGCATCTTTGGATGTATGACATTTGTTCACAGTACTAAATCACCTGGTTACGTAGCACCATGTAGAATGGGTAGTCAAACAGACATCCGCGATTGGGGAACATACACCAGCAGTGAAAAGCACTGGCCAGGTGGACACAGTCCAGCAACATCTAACCTGACATATGCACATTGGTGTCCATTGTAGGACCCAAAATTCCATTCATTGAATGCCTGCTAGCTTCCTGCATTACCCACGTGAACTCATTGTCGTCACCACGTCACAGGTACACATATGCACCGCAAGCGTGTTCAATGTTGATGATAGCTGTCCATGAAATGCAGCACATATGCACAGAAATACCCAGGGTACCGGGTCCATAGAACTGCGTCCACATCACAGTCCCGCACACATGAAGGATGTGTAATGGGTACTGTCGACTGTTGCAGTCAAGGGAGTCTGGGTATGTAGAATCTGGCCTCGGTGTTGTTTCGCAGGCAATCCTTTGTCCCGCCCCGTGGGAGGGATGTGTGCGTAGCACCTGCCTTACTCTCCGCTAATAATGCAAACCATCTACCGGAGAATGCTAAATGCAGGTGTGAAATGTGTACAGCCCTATACCAGTGTCCAGTAGGCAATTCACATGGATGGACAAGCGTATGACCAAGATGGCACCCATAACTGCAAACCCGGTGGAATTACACTGCCGCAGTAAGGCATTACACAGGTAATACACATAGGGACTACACTTGACATTCCCCATACAAAAACACAGACAACCAGCTGAAGAAGTCCAAAGCAAAGACGAGGTACTGTAGACACCGTCAGCGACCACTCAGAGCCCACCAGGAATTAAATGCAGTCACCATAGTTTATTGAAGCTCTTTTCGTCTGCTTCATAAGCAGACTTATTCAGAATACATACAATGCAGTCCAACCTACTACATTTAAAACCCTTAATTGGTCATTAAATTAGATGTGCTAAGTATTAATTAAATGCCTTAAAGGCAAACAAGCAAACAAACTTTACTTGGGTTACAGATTCCACACAGTGAGTACATCAGACATTGCTTGAAAGGTACATTCTTCATAGAAAAATAGAAATATATGTATATATATGAAAGAAGAACCAACATAATGTTTTCCAAATGTCTGACTGTTTAAGCTACATATATATGTTCTACGGATTGTGCCAATATATTAAAAGAACTACAGACACCTAGTAATATAAATGAACCATAATATATAGAGATAAACCGTATGATTATGACTAATGTAAAATAGACCAACGAAATGTAAAGATTCACAATGTGGTAAAGTAAATATTCATTTAGAAGGTTAGTTAAAGAAATCAATTCAGACATCCTTGTCAAAATACTAACACAAGGCCAGCGAGGTGCTTGGCCTCACATGTACTGGGATGTTGTTCCACAGCATAGTGAGTGTCTGGGTGATGAATCTGTCCCACCAGCACGTTCTATTAATGACAGTGTGAAGGTGTACGTCACCTGCCCTTGTGGTTCTGAGGGATCTAAATTCTTTAGGTGAAGCATAGTCATCAGATCTGGGTTCGACATGGCCTTGTATGCCAGGCACAGGTCACCTCTGGGCAAGTGGTATGCGACTGTATACAGCTGGAATTCTTTCAGTCGGTCAGCATAACACATATTCCTGAGACCCTGCATCTGTTTGTCGATGAACTGTTGGGGCCTGTCCAGCTGCTGCAGGTGTCGGGTCAGATACATTCTGAACGGGGCATTGTACCCAATCATAGGTCTAATGAGTGATGAGTACAAGGGGACAATGACCTCCCTGATCTAGATGTGAATCCCTTCATGATGATGTGGGCAATGTTGAAGGTCTACCTAACTACGTTAGCAACGTGTGTGTCGAACGAACGGTTAACAACAACCCGGGTCCCCAGATCCCTGGTAACTCCCTCTGTGCTCAGTGGATTGCCACCTATATGGTAGCTAGGGGTAACCTTGTTCTTCCCGAAGGGTATGACTATGCATTTCCTGGCATTTAGCTGTAGGCCATGTCTCTGGCACCACTTATCCACATCTGTGAGGCCCTCCTGAAGGATATCTGTGTCAGATGTGTGTCCGACTATGGCACCCAGTTTGCAGTCATCTGCAAACATTGTCAGCCATAACCCCCCTGTGTTTGCTTGTACTTTGGAAATGTAGATGCTGAAAAATAGTGGACCCAGGACTGAGCCCCATGGGACACCACCTGTGACTGGCTGTGAGTATGACATGGCGCCAGCAACTATGACCGTGTGGGTTCTGTGACTTAGCCAGTTTGCAACCCATATGGCGATGTATGGATTTACGTTCAAGATGATGGGTTTATCAATGATACCCGAGGGGGGTATTGTGTCGAAGGCCTTTGCCAGGTTGAGGTAGGCTGTATGGACTGCTTTACCCTCATCAATGGCCTTGGTGACTGATCCTACAAAGTCAAACACGTGTAAAAGGCATGATCTGACTTTGACCAAGCCAAACTGGGTTGGATCCAAAGTATGCAAGTCCCCTATGTCTTTATCTATGAGTTCCATTATGATCCTTCTCCATGGCTTTGCAGATAAGGCTTGTCAAGCTAATGGGATGGTAATAACCAGGGTCAGTGGAGGCACCATCCTTGTGAAGTGTGACTACAGTCGCCTTGTGCTACTACTTGGGTACGTATCCTGAGGTGAGGCTAAGATTAAACAGCTGTCCTAAGTGTGGGTTTAATTCCCCATAGAGTTCATGGAGTACACAGCTGGGACACCATCTGGTCCCATGGATGCTGTGTTTACTGCCTTGGAGACAGCATTTCCCACCTGTGCGTTACAGATGTTCCAGGATCTACAATTCTCTGGTATAGATATCTCTCCATGTGGGGGGGGGGGAATGTTAGCACTGAACCTGTCAGCCAGTATGTTGGCAATGTGTGTAGGTTCAGTCATCTTCACATCATTCTGAACCCAGTCTGAGCATATCTGGGAGTGTCCTCCCAGGTGTCCAACATAGCTAAAGAAGGCCTTATGATTGTCTGTTGAGTCCTTGTTAATTTCTCTGTTGAATTTCCCCTGGATGATTTCATGACAGCTTGTAGTTCTTCACATATAATGAGCAAGGGTGTGTTACCTTACAAGTATTCCGCTTTAACTTGTAGTAGCTACCTCCTGTCGTTGTAGAGCTTGTTCATGGCTGGGGTCCACCAGACTGGATGCTTGTCTTTGGTACAAAGAGTCACAGTTTTGTATGGGATTGCCTGATCCATGCAGTCCTGTAGGTGCTGGTGGAAGGCATATGTACGTGATTCAGCGGTTTGAGTAATGTTCACCACTGGCTCAGGGGCCTTAAAGGAGACCACAGTAGTGTTCAGAAGTGTGAAATCGGCTTTTGAGAAAGGCATATGTATGGTAACCGCACCACTGTACACATGGAACATCATTGCAATAAATCAAGGCCGGATGAGGGTAATGCTGGACATACCCACGGCAGGCGTGGCGTTCCCGAGTCCGATGCCGAGGGACCACACACATAGCCGGCCTTAGGCATAGGCCAAGTAGGCAGCCGTCTAGGGCGTTGCTCTACTCGGGGCACCTTTCCAGACTTTATTTGGTGTAGGTAGACCAGGAGGGGGGTAGCGGGTGATGTGGCGGTGGCAACATGGAGTCCTTCTGCCTAGGGCACCACTTAACCTAAGGCCACTCTTCCCGTGGGTAATACAGCAGTACCCACACCCAGACGCGGGTCATTGCTAGTATGCCATATCATCTATGGCAAGAAACCATATATTCCCAGACATGATGGCACTAGGGTTGCCACCTTTTCAAATGGCCAAAGTGGGACATTTACAAACAGGACTAGTCAGTACAAAGGATAGAACTTAACTTTGTTTGCCTAAATAAAAAAGCTTATTCTTGTAGCATTTTAGTCGTATTCTGTTCCTTAATACAGTTAGGTATTTTAGATACAGAATAACTGTTTTATGCAACTATTACATAAAATATAGGAAATAATTTTGTCCTAAAATCTCAGGACATTTGCCATTTTAAGATTCTTTGTCAGGACACAACTGCCCAAAGAGGGACTGTCCCAAAGTGGGACAGGTGGTAACCCTAGATGGCACAGCATAATGCCTGTCCGCCACCCAAACGCAGACATACGGCACCCGCGGCGGTGCGGACGTACTGCGCGAGATGTCCGTTACCAATGTCGACACTGTCTCGCTTTGTGAAACAAACTCAACATAGCGATTCAATACTAAACAGCGACGGAGAGCCCGAGGTCCCCGTGGCTGAGCTGTTCAACCTGTTCCGCCATGTTAAATGTGTGTAGCAGAGCGGAACCGGCCCAAACCAAGCAACGGACATGTCTGTGGCTCAGTGAAAGCCGTCACGCAATGGTAAACCCATGTAATATTGCGACACAGGTCATACATACCGAGGGTTAGTAATGGAAATAGGTCCGTTCGACCAGACCGTGTGCAATTAGTATAACAAGATCTACAACGGGTACACCGGCCAATCAGCGCACACGGTTATGAATAATTGGGGGGGGGTGACATGGTATCATAGACACGGACAAACCGTGCCCATGTGACTCATCTAACATTCGTACACGGTCAGGGCAGTTCCGTACACTGGGCGGACAAGACCAAACACAAAGCACCACAGGAACACCCTGACAATCGAAGGCCTGTATGCGTAGGGGATATAAGCACCTGTGATCTGAACATCCCTGCGGTCACGACATATGCATCCTGGGCCATGAGCGAGGGAATAAGGAATGTTTAACATGCAGTACCGCACCTTTCCCAGCAGGAGAATGGATGCCTGTGACGTGCGTGAGTGCGGGGGGGGGGGATATGTAAATGTAGCTAAGTACCATGGGTATGCATATTAATGACACCGAACAGCTAACGTGTAGTGGTCACAGTAACCGGCAAACGTGAATGCAGTCACGTTTGAATTACGACTATAGAACATATAGATGTGAACGTGTACGTAATGCGTCCATGCTGCAAAGACTGTTACATGTATAAAGTTGTAAGTGCGTTCTGCACACGTCCGTCGACCGGATCAGAGATATGTTACCGGAATAGTCACAACTAACACACACCACGTAACCACACAGACCCAGTAAACATATATAAACAGAATACGGATATGCATGTGCGCCTGCGCGTAACCCACAATTAGGAAATGCGAGTGTGCGTGTGTGATCCACTCGAAGCAGGGAAGGTTAAGGATGTGTCCTCCACTCATTTACATTCATAATTGTAAAATATATGCTTAAATTGTACTTATTGATTCCATGCTTTGGAATCGTAATGCTACAATTATACACATTGATATAAAATATCCTGATCAACACACTACATTCTAAGGTTTACTCACAACAATTATCAACTATGTTTCAATATACTGATTGTATTGACCAATATTGTATTTATATTAACACATTGTTGTCGTATTATTGTTTCCATTAAGTAATGTATGCAACACTGATTTGTATATGTCACGTTATCATCAAGACTTGGAGCACTGTCCACTGAACTATGAGCAGGTTTATTGATTAATTGACTTTAAACTGACTCTGAAGGAAGTGTATAAGGGACGACTATGTAATGTATTTCGTACTCCGACGATGCCCCATGTTAGTAGGTGAAAGAGCTCAGTATCTTTTGACTGTGGAGTGTATCGTTTTTGTCATTGTCTGTTTTGGCCGATATATGTTCAATAATGTCTTTTATGAAGATGGGCAGGACGCAAGGTTTGCTGTATTTCCGCTTACTGGCACGTGGATATAGATAGGCCAAGTAATACATAATATGGGTAGTCAAGCAGACATCCGCGATTGGGGAACATACAGCGGCAGTCAAAACCACTGGCCAGATGGTGATAGTCCAACACGTTCTACACTTTACATATGCACATCGGTGTCCATTGTAGGACTCCAAAAATTGTTCCGTTTGCACCGTCGACCAGCTGTGATCGACTCAGACAGAGTGACAGCCGTGACTACGGCACAGCTAGACATATGCACCACCAGCGTGTTTAAGGTTGATGATAACTGTCCATGAAATGCAGGACATATGAACAGAAATCCCCAGATTGTCGTGTCCATAGAAGTGCGTCCACATCCCAGTCCGCACACATGAAGGATGTGTAATGGGTACCGTGGGGGGTTGCAGCCATGGGATCCTGGGTATGCAAAAATGGGGCTCGGTGTTGTTTGGCAGATAATCCGTTGTCCGCCCCGTGGGAGGGCTGTGGGTATAGCACGTGCCTTAGTCCCCACTAAGGATGCAAAGCATCCACTGGGTAATGCTAAAAGCAGGTGTGAAATGTGTTCAGCCCTATATCAGTGTCCAGTAGGCAATTCCCATGGATGGACAAGTGTACGACCAAGATGGCACCTATAACTGGAAACCTGGTGGAATTACACAGCTGCGGTAAGGCATAACACAGGAAATACAGATAGGGACTACAGTAGACACTCCCCATACAAAGTCAGACCGCCCGTGCGAATACCGGCGTACACAGCACTCGATCTGCCAGCAACAACATGAGGATCACTCGCTTCCATACTGCGGAACAAATGGGCGACCTGTGGAACACATACTAATGGCACACTAACAACCTCAACTAGGAAGGTCAGGCGATGTTTCAACACTAAGCGTTCCGCATATAACGAACATCCTTCAATGAATAAATAGGGTATGCATGTTCTGGCTGTTTTATATTGACAATACAGTGGCGTATATGTCCTACTGGGCCTTCTGAGGATTACTTAAAGCAGTTGCCAACCTGCAGCATTACATCAATACCATTTGGGTTAATCGTAGTAGAACATGGGTTTCGTAGCACAACATAATATGTGTAGTCAAACACACATCCGATTGGGGAACATACAGCAGCGGTCACAACCACTGGCCAGATGGACACAGTCCAACATGTTCTACATTTTACATATGCACATTTGTGTCCATTGTAGGACCCAAAAATTTGTCCTATTGCAACGCCAACCGGGTGCGGCGGAAGACCAAGATGAACTACAGCCGTGACTACGGCACAGCTACATATATGCACCGCCAGCGTGTTCAAGGTTGATGACAACTGTCCATGAAATGCGGGACATATGCACAGAAATCCACAGATTGTCGAGTCCACAGATGTGCGTCCACATCCCATTCCAGCACACATGGAGGATTTGCTATGGGTACTGTCGAGGGTTGCAGCCATGGGATCGTGGGTATGCAGAAATGGGTGTTGGAGATGATTGGCAGATGATCCATTGTCCGCCCGTGGGAGGGATGTGGGTACAGAACATGCCTTACCACCCACCAATACTGACAATCATCCACGGAGAATTCTACATGCAGCTGTGAAATGGGTACAGCCCTACACCAGTGTCCAGTAGGCATTTCCCAAGGATGGACAAGCGTCACGGACAAGATGGCACCCATAATAGCAAACCTGGTGGAATCACACAGCCGTAGTAAGGCATAACACAGGAAATACAGATGGAAACAACAGTAGACACACCCCATAGACATCCATCCTGCCGTGCGAATCCCGGCGTACACAGCAGCCAAGGTGCTAGCAAGTATGTGGGGATCACCCGCTTCCACTCCACGGAACATACGGGCGACCTGTGGAACACATATTAATGGCACACCAACAACGTCAACTAGGAAGGTCATACTATGGTTAAACTATGGCGTTCCCACACATAAATAACATCCTTTCATGAATAAATAGGTTCTACATGTACCGGCTGTGTTATAATGACAATACAGTGGCGGATAGTTCACAATGGTACCTCTGAGGATTACTTAAAGCAGTTGCCAACCTGCAGTACTACAGTAACACCATATGGGTTAATTGTGGAAGGACACGGGTTCCGTAGCACTACATAATATGGGTAGGCAAACAGACATCCGGGACTGGGGAACATACGGCGGCAGTCAAACCCACTGGCGGAATGGACACAGTCCAACATGTTCTACACTTTACATATGCACATCGGTGTCCATTGCAGGACCCAAAATTTCTCCTTAAGTGTTGGCAACAGGCTGCGATCGTGTGACCCAGAAGAGGTGACAGCCGTGACTACGGCACAGGTAGATATATGCACCACAAGCGTCTTCAAGGGTGATGACAACCGTCCATGAAATGCAGGACATATGAATAGGACTCCCCAGGTTGCTGCGTCCATACACGCGTTCACATCCCATTTCCGCACACATGAAGGGTGTGCAATGGGTACTGTCGAGGGTTGCAGACATGGGATCGTGGGTATGCAAAAATGGGTCTCGGTGTGGATTGGCAGATGATTCGTTGTCCCGCCCCGTGTGCGGGGCGTGGCCATGGCATATCGTTACTCCGCACTAATAATGCCGATCATCCACGGAAATGCAGAATGCAGCTGTGAAATGTGTACAGCCCTATACTAGTGTCCAGTAGGCAGTTCCCATGGATGGACAAGCGACGGCCAAGATGGCACCCATAGCTGCAAACCTGGGGGAATCCCACAGCTGTTGCAAGGCATAACCCAGGAAATACAGATAGGGACTACAGTAGACACTCCCCATACAAAGCCAGACCGCTGGGCAGATACCCGCGTACACAGCACTCAATCTGCCAGCACATAAATGGGGATCACACGCTTCCATACAGTGGAACAGATGGGTGACCTGTGTAAACATACCAATGGCACAATATCAGCGTCGGCTGGGAAAGACATACGATGGTCAAACTATGGCGTTCCCACCAATGAAAGACATCCTTCAGTGAATTAATAGGATTGATGTCAATTGACCATGGCAAACACCCAATGAACAGGAAAGACTTGCTGGCACCCTATGGCCACAAACCATGTCACACATAGGTAGATGGAACAGTCAACTGAAACATTTCGTCCACGACAGGTCGCATATGGTATCCAAAGGTTCTTCATAGACATGTATGCGCTATCACCCGTAGGCTCCGTGAGACTTACACATAACATGGAAGCATCCAGGCTTTAAATATCCACCCTTACACTTCCATTTGTCACTTTCTATGCGAACAATGAACATGTAGCCACAGCATAGAAAGCACAGGCGCACTGCTAACGAAACACACACATGTCAACATCTCAGAAAGCATCCTATGAACACACGTATTACATGATATTGTACTATGAAAAACAAACAAACCAGCAACCTGCGGCAAGAATAGTCCCTGTAGTTCGACACAACACAAGTCTTCTTAACATTTAAACAGTTTATTAAAACATGCCTCGTTTTCGTTGTTTCCACAACTTCTGCAGAAAAAGCAAATTCTAAAAATGTTCACAATCAACAATGTGAGTCTTAACGAGTTCTTAAATCTCACATTGTTGATTGTGAACAGTTTTCGAAGAAGTTGTGAAAACACACACACACACACGGAAGGGACGGAGGCGAACCTCGCCTATCTACATGAACTCACTACAGTATGAAGCATTTACAGAATGCGCTACCGAGTTTACTGAGCAGAGTGCTGTCAGAGGCATACTTGTAGGCTGGTGACATCACCCGCAAGACAATAGCTGGCAATAGCCAAGGTATGTGTTGCGAAGCGTCTAAAAGCATGTTCATTCGCAGAGGCAGCTGGAAACACACACACACACACACGGAAGGGACGGGAGATGAACCTACGCCTATCTACATGAACTCACTACAGTATGAAGCATTTACAGAATGCGCTACCGAGTTTACTGAGCAGAGTGCTGTCAGAGGCATACTTGTAGGCTGGTGACATCACCCGCAAGACAATAGTTGGCAATAGCCAAGGTATGTGTTGCGAAGCGTCTAAAAGCATGTTCATTCGCAGAGGCAGCTGGAAACACACACACACACACACACGGAAGGGACGGGAGGCGAACCTCGCCTATCTACATGAACTCACTACAGTATGAAGCATTTACAGAGCGCTACCGAGTTTACTGAGCAGAGTGCTGTCAGAGGCATACTTGTAGGCTGGTGACATCACCCGCAAGACAATAGTTGGCAATAGCCAAGGTATGTGTTGCGAAGCGTCTAAAAGCATGTTCATTCGCAGAGGCAGCTGGAAACACACACACACACACACACGGAAGGGTTGTGAGGCGAACCTACGCCTATCTACATGCACTCACTACAGTATTAAGCATTTACAGAACGCTACCGAGTTTACTGAGCAGAGTGCTGTCAGAGGCATACCTGTAGGCTGGTGACATCACCCGCCAAGACAATAGTTGGCAATAGCCAAGGTATGTGTTGCGAAGCGTCTAAAAGCATGTTCATTCGCAGAGGCAGCTGGAACACACACACACACACACACACACGGAAGGGACGGAGGCGAACCTCGGCCTATCTACATGAACTCACTACAGTATGAAGCATTTACAGAGCAGCTACCGAGTTTACTGAGCAGAGTGCTGTCAGAGGCATACTTGTAGGCTGGTGACATCACCCGCAAGACAATAGTTGGCAATAGCCAAGGTATGTGTTGCGAAGCGTCTAAAAGCATGTTCATTCGCAGAGGCAGCTGGAAACACACACACACACACACACACACACACACACAAGGGACGGAGGCGAACCTCGCCTATCTACATGAACTCACTACAGTATGAAGCATTTACAGAAAGCGCTACCGAGTTTACTGAGCAGAGTGCTGTCAGAGGCATACTTGTAGGCTGGTGACATCACCCGCAAGACAATAGTTGGCAATAGCCAAGGTATGTGTTGCGAAGCGTCTAAAAGCATGTTCATTCGCAGAGGCAGCTGGAAACACACACACACACACACACGGAAGGGACGGGAGACGAACCTACGCCTATCTACATGAACTCACTACAGTATGAAGCACTTACAGACCGCGCTACCGAGTTTACTGAGCAGAGCGCTGTCAGAGGCATACTTGTAGGCTGGTGACATCACCCGCAAGACAATAGTTGGCAATAGCCAAGGTATGTGTTGCGAAGCGTCTAAAAGCATGTTCATTCGCAGAGGCAGCTGGAAACACACACACACACACACACACACACACACACACACACACGGAAGGGACGGGGGACGAACCTAGCCCTATCTACATGCACACACTACAGTATGAAACATTTACAGAGCAGCTACCGAGTTTACTGAGCAGAGCGCTGTCAGGAGGCATACCCCTACGTGGGTGGTATCATTTGCAGAGGCAATGCGCCCGATCGGGAATTATGTCAGAGTGCGCAGTCACGCAGCCTGTTACCATCCCAAGGTCGCCGTACAGTAACACGTTAGTGCTGCAGTCGGGAATACCAAGTAACTACTGATCAGTACATCACTGCCTACTGGGCATGCTCAGACACTTAGACTCGGCACAGAGCAGACATGCATACACATGGTGCGGCAGCATGGGTGGCGGAATGTGGACCGTCGTGTGTGTCCAGCCACACAACAGCAACCTGGCCATGCCACAGGCGTGGCCGTTGGGAAGGATATACAGACATGCAACCGGGGTATAACTGCAGTCGGGCGCGGTGTGCACTGTGCTGTGTGTCTATCTACACAGCTGCCTACTGGGCATGCTCAGACACTTAGACTCGGCACAGAGCAGACATGCATACACATGGTGCGGCGGCATGGGTGGCGGAATGTGGACCGTCGTGTGTGTCCAGCCACACAACAGCAACCCGGCCATGCCACAGACATGGCCGTTGCAGCGAGGAATATCTAGGTGCAATTAACCATGTGTAGGACTGGCCTACAGTTTGTTGCATGCTACAGACAACCCTCCCAAACACAGGATACCTGCACAGACGTCCTGAGGACACTGGTGAGTGTGCATGCTCTCACAACAGCACCGTATTGGGTGACATGAACCACCCATACATAGACTGGGAACATTACCCATGGCACAACACACTCGCCACGGTCCCAGGTGTTCTCACACCTGGCCACTGTTAAACAGCCATGCACCATACACACTAGGGGGGGATGTCTGACAGTTCTGCCCATCACACATGGTGAGGATATGCCCCACACAGGATGTACAGCCCTCAATGGTGATGCCAGACCATATAGTGGATCCACTGGTCATCCACATCCTGCACCCAACACCGGCATGGGGACCTAAGTGATGACCTCTCCACAACAAACCACACACATCATACGACCGGTGTGGTACCCTACAAGTCCTCCATGCCAGTGTTGAACACAGGCCAGACTGCCAACCGCCTAACGAATGCCTTCTCTGAGCACCCACATGCATGTCTGCAACAGGCAAACATGATAACATCAGGACCTTGTCCACCACAGGTAGGCACATGGTGTGGTGGACCCCAGCCACTGACAAGCTGTACATCAACAGTTGGAGCTAATACATGACAGAGCAATGTCAGTACCAGGGAACCATCTCCCATTCATACCGGCGTCACCATACGGCCACACATACAATCATCCACGGCCGCTTGTGGGAGTGGTACTGCAGAGGGCACATGAGACAACCATAGGGCCTTCCCTAACTGTGGTAAGGACATGGTTGGGGGCACACAGACTTGGCCGGAAATGGTCCAGAATGGTACAACGGTCACTGCACCCACAGACATTGTCTGCAAACCAGCGGACATGTTCCATGCATACATCCACCCCAAGAGGGACATATCCATCCACCAGAGTGTAGCCTCCGAAACATCTCATATGGCCTGGAGTGATCCCATATCTCTATGGCGGTTGACACAGCACCAATGGGCACCGATGGTGTCCCTGGCTGTGTGCTACCCATCCTCATTGAGGCCCTCAGCCCACACATGCGGCCACTGTGTCATGTTAGCCTTACTATGGGCTATGTCCCTGATGGATGGCATATGGCATCTGTGGTCCCACTATGCCAGGGTAGTGCTCTTATGGACTGTAGACAGCCACACCCTATCAGCTTGACAAGCCTTGTCTGCAAAGCTGTGGGGAGGTCCATACAGGTGCCCATGGATACAGACAGCGGTGTACAGCCAATATCGGAACATACCCACAACAACATAGTCAAGGGCGGATCCTGCCTCCCGAACCTGCTCGTCCTGTCTGGAGTGGTCACCAAGGCCATTGATGGGGATACACGGGTTTGCACACAGTACCATGACCTGGTGGGAGCGTTCAGAGCACACTCCACATGGGACTCATGGAAAGGCTCGCCAGCATACATGTGGGGACATATGTCACCCGATGCTTCTCAGAAAGGTTGGAGGTCACACCACACAGGGTTGGTGTTCCTGGTGCCTTGTCACACTCATATCTGGTCTCCAGTGGAGGCCCACAGGGCTCAGTCCTGGGCCCCTGCCATACGGCATTCGACCTTCAATGTGCATGCAATCATAGGGGGATTGTGGCAGACAAGGTATGCAGATGACTACACACGGCCACCATACCCAACACCCCATGTGACACGGACATCCACCTAGGGCGTCATAGACATGGATAACTGGTGCCAGAGCCATGGCCTGCTACTACATGCCAGAGAAGGTGCAGACCTACCCAGTGTGAAGGACATGTTCGGCCCAATGTCACATGTAGGTGGTAAGCCATTCAAGATGGTGGACATGTTCATGGAAATGGCTACCACACCTGTCGGTAACCTCTGTCAACACACACAATGGCAATGTGGGTGTGAAGACATTCCACTGTGGCCTCCTGGTCTGGAAGGAATCGCATCCACATCAGGGGTGTTCATTGTACCCCTGTACACATCACACACCAGAGCAATGACTGCGTACAATGGCACATCTGGCCTGTAGCTAACCTGTCGCCTGCAGCACTCGGAAGGACCGCAGGCGTTACACAAGGCGGGGATGACGGTGCTAGGACATGTGTCACAAGCTGCACGACCAAGGGGACTCCGGCTGTAAACCTTCCCAGCACATCTGCTCTGTGGTGATCTGTGCCTGGCATACACGGCCATGTCTGACCTGGGTGACATGGGCATATTCCACTTCCTAGGCTCCAGGCAAACACGGGCACAGAAGCGACTGTCAGACACATCACCACAAAGATGAGTGGGGCGTGCTGGGGGAACAGGGTCAACGGCCGGAGACCCCCTACAACACGTAGAGGAGTGCCAGCCCATGTGAAGGAAAGGCCCTGACTGCCTTCGTCCAGGAGTAATAATGACGTGTGGATGTGTGAATATAGTTATCGCCAGGCATCATCTGTGTGTCAGTGCTGGACGAGGGACTGGGGACTGATGGATGTGGCATCCCCATCCTGAGGGGTGTTAGCAGCCACACACAGTCATGCTAGGTCCACACATGTCGTAGGGCACATACCCTGTTATGTACATGTGCGCCTATGTACCTATGTAGGGGTCCATGCCGGTTGCGGGTACCTGTGCTATGCTGATGTTGCCAGACATGCCTGTGGGTACCCACGACTACGTGGGGAACTAATTACAGTGCTCCCAGTAGGCACATGCAAGTACACCATCATTGTCATACGGGTTAACTGAACCAACATGGTGCTACACATGTAACCACCACGCATACTGTGTACACAGATCAATGAATGCTGCACCTGTCCTGCATGGTATGTCTGCTGCATGATGTCAGTGCACAACCCACATCACATACACACCTGTCACCAGCCATACACACACACCACAACATACACATCACGTACTATGCGGACACAGGTATCACATACACCTCTCACTATCTTGTCCACCCTGTGCATCAGAATATGTTTGCATAACCGTGCACTGATGGTGTAGCTCACAGTTATGCGGCAGAGACTTCATCATATGCACAGGGTGATGTGTGCCACAGGCATGGGCTGTACCAATGGATGACATCATGTGTGTGTGTAAGGGCCTGTGCATTGACTGGGCATGACTGTGTAGATTGCATGTGGGTGTGGTGGAGCCCTACAGTCGTGTTTGCTGTGTGTGGGTTTGTGTGTACACAGTTCAGTCATCTGTGATGCCTACACGGGGTATGCTTGGCAGCCCCAGACTGTACAGTGCAGGTGTTACGGCTCACTGTGTCCGCCTGCGGCGACGTGACCCGTGCCTGCCTGGGGTCGCACGGGCACGACCGGGTGGAGGTACAGACTGTCCACTCTCCGATGTCACATGTCCGCTGGAAACGTGCCCACGCCGGGGCCGTCCAGGGCCACGTCCACGTGGCCTGCTCTGTCCTGGTGTGGTTGGTGTAGTAGCAGCTGCACTGCTGCTGCTACCAGCACTGTGTGGGTGGGCATGGGAGGTGGCACGCACACGCTGACCTGCACCAGGTGGTGTTGCTGGCCCACGCCCACGTGCCCTATGCCTCACCCCTACCTGGTGTTCCTGCACGGACAGCCCACGCTCAAGGATGGCCATGCCTCGGTCGAGGATACCAGCCATCTCACCCAATCTCCTATCCAGAACATCGGCAAGATGCTGTTGGGCATTCGCCAATGCCTGGATGTTGTCATTCAAGGAGCGGATTACAGACCACTGCAGCCTTTGCCCTGCCTGGTTCTGCCGTTAGGCCCGTGCCTGCGCCGTCATTACAGTCTGGAACATGCGTCTGGTTATACCAGCTGCTGCACCTGTACGGCAGGTGTATGTCTAGCGGTGCTCCCCTACGAGCAGCAGCTGCCACATGCCTGCGTGGCACTGCACCAGTCATTACACTGGCAACATCGTGTGTACCCACACCTTCTGCAGCCACCACACATTCCTGCTCGGTGCCAACAGACGCTGACTGACCGTCATCTATGGGCAGCGGTGTTGGGGTATGTGTCGGCATCGAACCGTGTGCAGGGATGAAGGGGACGTAAGTGTGATGTTCTCCAATGGCACAGTGTCTGCCTGTGGCGACCCTGCCTGTGCCTCATGCACATGGTCATCACCACTAGTATCTGTGCGAACACTAGCATCAAATGGACCGCAGGAGGGAACTCACCTACAGCACCTGTCAATACAAAGACATACCATCGGTTACAATACAGACACACACACACACACACACACACACACACACACACACACACACACACACACACACACACATCATGCATGTGATAATGCAGGTGGCATGCAGCATTCACACACCACAGACCAGTGAATGTAGACCAGACATTCATAGTGGCAGTATGCACACTGCCCTGGTGGGAACAGTACAACAGGCAGGTGTCTTTTAGTAGGCATGCAGTACACACATTCATGGTAGTTTGCATGCATCACCGTGATACACCGTGTGGCCACGGGCGAGTTGACAGTACACATGGCTGCCGACACTATGTCATGTACACCGCAAACATGTGTGGTATCATGTGGACATGTGACGATGGTGTCCCACCGCATGCACCACATCACAGCGGCTGTCACGGTGCAGTGTTATGTGTACAGTCTACAGATACAATGTATGGGTAACAGGGATGTCTGTGCAGGTGCGGTTGGTGTGAGCTGTGTACATAGCTGTACAGTGTGGAGTGCGGGCACTGTGCCACTGCACAGTAGCAGGACACAGTTATGTTTCTGTGCGATCGTGACCTGGGCGCATTACATTGCCATGTCTGTAAGTCAGTTCAGCTGCTCAGCAGCACGTATATGGTGGACATTGGAGGCACCTGTAGTAGCTGTGGAGAGGCATTCCATGTCACTGGTGTACTACATTGGATGTCCAGGGGGTCCACTACAGTGATGAGCCCACTATGTGTGTACAGGGTGCAGCGGTGACTACCCACTGTGGATGTACTGTGTGGCAACATGCCTGTAGGTATCGACCATGGCCTTGTCTGTCTGGGTCATTGACAATTGTGTGTGGTGGACATCGTGCACACGGCCCTGTGGTGGCCCATGTGACATACAACCATACTAGTGTAAGGTGTCACATTCCCTACAGATATGCAGACAGTGTGGATGTCTGCTATGTCGTGCATAGGTCATGTCATGGTGTGAAAATGTTGCAGCCAGACATCCACGTGCATGGGACATGGCATGTGCCATGTCACAACGTGTGCAACCGATGCAGGGGCATAGGTCACATTGGTAACACCTGTGCTCTGGCAAGATCACAGCTCACTATGTGGTACTGTGTGCATACTGCAGAGGCATACCGATGCATACTACACATGCAGCCATTGTGGAACACCTACACCATTGTATGCATAGCTGAATGCACGTAACACACCAATAGGTTGTGTGGTGTCATGCCACTCTACGCTAACGGTTGTATCTACTGTACATGGGTGGTGTGTGTGTCGGGTGGTGCAACCTGTATACCGTGACTGGGGCACACACAGGTGTGCATGTCATGCCTGGACACATGGGGAATATCAATACACCATATCATGCCTTTGACTAGCAACAGACTTACCTGCAACAGACCCTTGTGTTTGCAACACGCCAGGCGTACCTGTAAAGGGATGACACAAAGGTATACACATTATCCATTACTATCGCCACGGTCAGCACTGTGCATGTCACATCATGCATCTGTGAGTTAGCATGTGCTATGCACATGTCTGCTAACACAACATAGCATACTGTAGTATGCATCTTGTGTGGCCATATACCTGGCATGTATTGCTATATTATGTGTTGTACTATGACACCCACGTCGCTTATCATACAAACATGCAACACTGACTTACCATGCAGCTCCAAGCTCATAGTTCGGGAGACACCCACCTCCACGATGGGCGCATGGGTTTCTGCGTGTTGTTCCGTGGGTGTCCCCAGACTGGCCAGGAGCTCCTCCGTGGCTGTGAGTGGGGGCTGGGTTGGTGGCCCACCACCTGTCCCACGTTGTTGTCTGGCGATTGCAGCGGCACGCTGTCTTGCATGCGGATCAGGTCTGTGCAGTGCCTGCGGATCTGCTGATAAGTGCGGTTGTATCCGCCCAGGCTGTTCACCCTCCTGCACATCTCCTCCCACATCTCCTGTCGTTCCTGTGCCTGCTGTGGCACATGACTGAATAAGGCGTCATGATTAGTATGGAGGTATGGGATGATCACCTCCTCCTCCTGTCGACTGAAAGCGGGAAGCCGGGGAGGTGGCATTATCTGTAAGACATAATGATGGTGGCAGGTCACATTTACACTGCTGTGCTGGCATACTGTTGGAAATACATTGCTATGACAAGTACGACATCTGCACAGTAATCTGTGAAAGGCATCGTGGCAGTGACACAGCCGATGTGTTGGCTTCACACCATTGAGCAGTGGGTGTCACATCATATCTGTGTGCCACCCCATCACACTGTACACGCACCATGTAGATGTTAGCCTGCTGTGGACATGTGTACCTGGCTGCACCTGTGTCCATATCACTTGGCATAGGTCCCCATGTGTCGTCGGTGCTACTGTTCACCTGGCCGCTGTGTATATGTCAGTACACATCACGTCTGTAGCCATTGTGAGCGTCAGCAGTGGCACTGTACACATACACATGGACACCTGCACATGCATGTGTTGTGCCATGTACATCCACACAGCACTGTGCGGGTGTTGGACAACTTGCCACAGCTCACCTGTGTTGCACATGTGATAGACATAGGGCAATGTGTAACCATGACACATTAGCAGGAAAGGCCATGCATAGCATGTACACACACACATTGTCCAGAGCATCACACAGCACCTGTAACACCACAGGGTGCATCACCGCCACATTACTGCTGTGTATGGTTGATAGTGAGAGTGCCTTTTGTCCATTGCACCATGTAGGACTGTGATAGCTCATGCAGCCTTGCTGGGCAGGTCTGCATGGTATGGCAGGGTATGCCACATACATGGCACTGGGTTGTGATCCACCTGGCGGTTGATGATATTGGCAGGGTGGCTGTCCATTCCATATGTCATTGCTATGTGTATATGGACATTCAACATGTCTATCGCCATGGTGTGGACACTGGCCTCAAGCGAGGTATGCTGCACCATGCTTGCTGAGGGTGTGTCTGGTGCATGCAGGTATCACACATCCATGCATACACTGTAACCCTGGCAGGTGCTATGTGCTGGGATATTGATCAACACAGTGCTGTATGTGGACACACACCGCTATCCCGTGCACATGGATGGTTGCCTGCACTGATGTGGGTACCACATATGTGTACATCCAGTGCCTGCTGCCACCCCCATGTCTGCTGCTGCACTACACACCGCCATCCCTCCCTCTGTGAATGTGGTGTTGGGCACAGCATAGGTATCCATGTATGGGGACAGGGATGTTCACATAGCAGGGTCACTGATGGTATCGTCGATCTGACCATAGACGTATGGCGCACCCCTCACACATACAACCCATTCATATTGTTGTTCACAACGGTGACACAGCTATATTGCTATGCTGGAGACATTCACAGCCATACATACACAGATGCATGCACGTCCATCTGTGGCATGGCCTGGACTATTGGTGTGGTTCAGCACATAACATGTTTGACTGCAGCTGGCGCAGACCTACTGTGCACATGTCTACACGGTAAGCCTGTTCTACAGTAGGCATCTGTGATGTGCTGTGCACATCTCATATCTGCACATTTGGTTGGTGTCCATCGGTCCACGGGCCAGTGGTGGGACACACAGGGATGTTGCTGAACATATATGCATGCAACCCTGTACAGCTGTAACACTAGCCTCTCAGATGCTCATGTGTCGTGGGCGTGAACACCGTACACACACATGTGGTTGTGGGCTGCCGTCCATACCCATCTCCTCCTGTGGGTTGCTATCATCCCACACACTCCTTGTATTGTATGTTCAGGCTATGCACCTATGTGGGGCTTGTGGGCATGCAATACGATACTATATGCCTTTGCACCCATCACAGACAATGTCACACAGGTACACGGGCAGCCGTACACGTCACAGCTTGTTGTCAGCACATCACATGTGGTACACACATAACACATCTCCTGTGGGACATGGTCAATTATGCGGGCATGTCCAGTGGTCACATGCCACAGCTACCCCTACATGGCGGCTATGCAGGACATGTGTCTGTACAGCTACTGTCACATGTACACGAGCAATGCCCCCTACCTACATCACATGGTACTACCTGTGGGGTATGTGCGTCTGCATCCATGCTATGGCCATAGATGACAATTGTACATCAATATGTGCAACATACCTCATTGGGGTTGTCATGTGCACATGTTCCATGTGTCAATGCATTGTTTGTGTCTGTTGGGCGGTCATTGTTGTGCATGGTTTACATGGCTGCCATAGCGTACTGTGTGTGATTCCAGGTACTTCATTGGGCTACCAGCATTGTACATTTCCACAGCACATTCCGGCCATCATGTAGCCATCTTAGATGACAGTGGGAGGTGTTCCGCCATGTGCACATATGTCACACAGTGCGAGGGTGACTGACACACATTGTCAGGACTGGGTTCTGACTGCTGTGGATGTGTGTACTGGTGTTGACAACCATGACTGCGCCAGATGGTGTCATCTGGATGTGTAACATTCACAACACACACCTACATTCACATAGCAGCACATCGTCCACGACAATGGACATTCCTGCATGAACACTGTGTGCGGTATGTCTGTATGACCACTGCATATATCACTGGTAGCCACCAGCATGGCTGCCTACAACAGCGGTGTGTATCCTGTGCAAACATGGGTTACACCTGTCACAACACACCTGTGTCAGATGGCCCTGTAGTGGGTGACAGTGCAGTTCCATACATCATGTAACAGTATACATCGTGCACCAGTATGTTGCAGACATGTGAGCGGCTGTGCTACTCGACATATGCACACATGACACATCACCTGGTACACCGTGTCTGCCTTGCGACCTGCTATTGTGACCAGCCTGTGATGACATTATGCGGCCCACATGGACTGGGACATGTGATGGCTCAATGGTGAATTAACCCTCCGGGTGTGTGTCTAGCCAGGTGTCCAGTAGCCAGTGGTCTGCACGCAGGGATACTGTACATTGGCCTACTCTGTCACTGGGACTGTTGACTATGGTCATACTGTACTTATGCAGGCATGTGGTGTTTGTCCAGTCTGATAGTCGTGTTCAACCACACTACCGTGGCACACATGACCTGTGGACATCTGCCTAAGGTGTGCAGCCCACATGTACATCTTCACATGCTATGCTGCCTGTGCAGCGGTGTCACATGTCTGTCTCCGGCAGGGCTGTCACAGGTAGGCACAGCATGCAGTGATGTGTGACAATGCTTACACCCTCCACTGTGCTGTACACAAGCACTGCACACACAGTGCGGCACGCATGTCATTTATCTGCAGTGCCTGGGACCTGCCTCCATGCCCTACGGCACACCTGCCAGTCCAGATTGTACACAGATCATACCTCCCAGGCACATACCTGGACTGCAACACACACGGGTGGGTGGTTCCCACACCACACAGTGATTTACACACATACTGTATATTCCCAAGACACATTGCATCATAGGTAATCCATGTTCAGATACCCATGTTCGTGACCGCTACGCACATTGTGACACGCGACGGTGAATACACTGTACACCACAGGTTACATGCTGGCCGTGTTGGCATACTGTACATTGCACCTAGGACAGTTGCTACTGCTATGTATTGACAGCAACACGCACTTCCCTAGTATGGACTCCCATGTACCCACACATGCTTGGCCATGCACTACACATAGCTGGGTGACACATTACACGACACATACCATACCTACACTACCCTCGGCATGCACCAAACCTCCATGTGTCTGTGTGCTATGCCTACACACATCCCCCCTCTGTTTGCTGAACATCCATGCTTCTCAGCCCTGCTAGCCACACCCTAGACACACGACCATCGCAGCATGCATGGTACATACGCTCTACAGCCGGTACTACCGACATCCACTGACAGAGGTAGTTGATGGCATGGCACTCGTACGATGGACAGTCTACATGACTATGCCGACACATATCACAGTGCACTTCTGCTACATTTACGCACTGGTAGGGACCATGCTATTCCACACAGAGACATGGTGGTACTGGCCTTTTCACAGGTCACAGTGGTATTCCTGTTCCATGCACACGTGCTGTATGGGCACATGTGCAGGCTGTTGCACGGTAGTTATGTTCACATGTGTGTGGTGTGTCACTTGACAGTCATGGTGTGTCCTCATGGTGCATCACATACTCCACAGCTAGCTACCTACACATGACTGCCATACATTGCAGTGTGGGCCCTCACGCAGTGTGGTGGTATGTCTCTGCTGTTTGGCTACATCCACATTCAATGCAGCATACAACACTCATGCAGGCATTGCCAACACAGATGTTGCTGGCATCGTGCCTGCCAATGGGGTACCTACCAACAATACACACTCTCACTCACTACAGGGTTCCAATCCATGGCTGGACATTGTATTAACCCTGTGGACACATACATAGTACTGCCATGCACACGTTATGTCCGAGAACACGGTCCCAATGTCACCTCCGATCTCCGTGGTTGTTGTATCCGCCAACCTGGCTGTTACATGTCTCTGCAGCAGCACACTGCATTGACTGCTAGCCCATTCATGGGCGTTGTGTACCCTGACCACCACACTACCACATCTATCACACTACACATGGGTGGTACTGCATTGCACGTATGGGGCTGCATTTGTACACCCATGACTGGGCCATTCAGTATGGCACTGGGCCACATCCTCACATACATGCTTCACACACTCATTGACGACCTCCATGCCTTTACTGGCACCCTTGTTGGGCTTCTGTGCGCCACAGCACACCACATCCACATGCTGGCCACCTGTCATACCATTGCATGGGTGGTTGGTGTGGTACAGAGGGTATCAAATCAGACATTATCCGCTCTTTGCCCTTCAGCGCCATTCCACTTTATGGTATTGCCAATGTACACATCCAGCATCACATCGTACCCTATGTCTCAGGATGTTCGCCATGTGCCTCCTGTACAGGTCACACAGTGGTGCAGGCATATCATGCTAACTACAACAAGTCAGGTACGTGTGACATTGCACAGTCCTCAGTCATGTGGCCCCTCATGCTCACTATTTGCTTACATACACTACATGCTGTCACAGAGTATTGTCCATGCCTACATATACCACATCTACATACCTGGCAGCATTCTAGCTCATCCTACTCATATTGCTAACAACCATACAGGTGTCAGTGTGGCAGATATATCATGTAGATATCATTGCATCAGTTACATCACACATAGTGCATACACATCACCTTTGCATAGTGACAGTCATGCAGTGTGTATCACATGGATACTGTCCCTATACATGCATATCACATTGTACATGGTTGCTGTACACACACATGCCCCACATGGTGCTGTGGTTGCCATATTCCACTATGGCGTGGGTACACATGTGCAGGGCCACGCATTTCTGGACCGTATGTCTAGCTGATACATTGGGTGCCCTTGTACCTGTGCCATACACACATGTACACGCGGGCAGTGTTACAATAACACATATGTGGTGTACCTTACACAATGGATACAACTTTACATGTCTCAGTATAGTCATGCCGTGATGTCTACCGGCTCAGACAGTTTACATATGCAAATGACAGTCATGAAACACATCTGTACTCACCTGCATACCACTAACACAGGGGTGTCATCTACTCTGCCATGGGCCATGTTCTCCGCATTACTGATGCATGTAGTACTCCTACATGGCGTTTGCAGTGGGCAGGGTGGGAGGAGCACTCCTGCATGTGTGCACACATGCCACATTGCTCAGCCTGGGCGTCTGTGTGACCTCCACAGACTGGACACACACCGTGCTGTGGGACATAGGTCCTGTGCACATCCCACAGGGACACACTGTGTCACTAGTCATGTGATAGCTCCCTTGCTGGTAGGGTGACACAGACCCATGGTACCACCACAGCGGAAGTACTGTATAGACATACAGTTGACATCCACCTCTGCCGTTCAGTGGACACTACCATGGGGGTGACACTACTGTGTACATTGCACATGTGTTTACACACGGCCCTGCGGACATCATTGTTGCACACATTGCACCTGCTACGGAACATTTGGACATGGTTACTTGCTGTTCCTCCATTTCGGTACCTATTCTGCTACTACTCTGTCCCATATGTGCAGGCCATACATATCTTGTTTATGTACATAACATTAGGCCATCCCTCCATCATGCATGCTATGCCTGTGATACTGTCTATGATTTCTGAACATATCCATCATGACAGCTTTGCATTACACATAATTGACATAGTCACCCCTACTGCGAGGGATACGTGCGTCGTGCGCACATTCCGTATGACATCGGCGGTATATGCCCATGCACATGTGTGCTGTGACACTATACATACATGTCCTATCCTGCTGTGGCACTTCATTGTTCGATATCCACTGACAGCATCAGCGTGGGTGGTGGCATTGTTCTGTGTTTGGAATCCCTATGGCGGACCTTGGGTTATCACGGCTGTGTACATGTTGTCCCACTGCTGTGCACACGTTGTCCACAGTCGTTGGTATGCTCAGCGGCTTAGCATTACATAACCACCTTTCACCACTCTCTGCCTGATGGACAGGTATCTTTACTTACACACATCGTTCACATACAGTGCAGATTAGTCATACGTATCATCGTTACACACCAGTACATCTCGTGGGTTCGACATACCTTTCCGGCCTTTGCTTCTGTATTCGTCAATATTTTCCTCTAACTCCTTGCTTTCGATTCACTTTGTGTTCGGTATGAACATACGGTTTGAATATCCAGGGAGTCTTCCTTTTATTCGTCGTCACCTGAGGCATGTGGGTTCATCACGCCAATAGCTGTTCCTCGGTGTGTAGTTATTTGCATATCACTGGTGATCCTCCTCCATTAAATGCGTTACCCGCGAAACTAGGCCATGGTTCATTCCTCGTGTGGCCGTTGGTTATTTGCACTACCTTCGTGGGGATGGTATGTATTGTATCATGTTTGTGTGACTGCATACGCTATGTGTGGTGTCAGGTACATTACGCTGTGGTGTTAGCCGTGGATTGTGTGTGTTGGGTATGGTATTCTGTTCGACATGTGGGTGTCCGTGTCCTGGCGGCGTCTGTCGATGGCGTTGTGCATTCAGATGTGTAACATAGCTGTTATATTCCTGTACACAACGGATGCAAGGATGCATCAGCTGCTGCTAGTGTTTCCCAGCGGCTTGTTGCGGGTATGCGCTGTCATTGACTGCCTGTATGTTTTGCTACAGTTTTGGCTGTTATCCCTTTGATATGTGCGATGGGGTATATCTGCGGATGTGGGTGACGGGTGCGGGGTGTGGGTCTTGCATTTATACATACAAGATATGCTTGTGTGTGTGCTCCATCCCTGCTTGGGGAGCTGCAGGTTACCTGTCTGTTGTTCTGGGAATGTTTGTTTTGTTGATGTCGTGTGGTGTCGGTATCGCCTGCATGTGTGCTTCCTGCACGTATTCCTCCTTCACATCGGTTATATATCTGCGGATGTTCGTCCGTGCCTACTATCCATTGGCATTTTGTCACTGATAGTTCACGGTGATTGTGGTCCTGTACTTGGGGCGGCCTGTATGCTACCGGTAGCCTCCTATTCGTGTGGCGCTTGCTTAACGATCGTGGAACACACAGCGGTATTTACGGGACCGTAAGTGTCCACGATCGGTGCCGGGATAGCACATTCGTATTTTCGCCGTACATGCCTGATGCTGTGTAACGTTGCCGGCGTATCGTGTTGAGTCTACCATATGGCGCCATACATACGGTCATGGTTTGTACATCGTCCTTTGCATCTCCTGTTGGCTATGGCCCTGTGGTACATTCTGGGACATTTCCGCTTTGCATCGTTTTACGTCGCCAGCGCCTAGCCACTGAGGAGATGTCAGTACTACTTTGTGGGTACTGCTGTACATCGCCTATGGTTCCTGTACTGTATGCCTCGCATGTTATTACACTCCGCCTGTGACATGTCACCTACATACACATTTTACAGTGGCACACACATTACACACACACAGCGGAACACACGACAACCTCACCTCACACATACACATATTGCCGCCATAGCTCTCAACCTTCCATTTCCAAAATGAGGAACACACACATTCATAATGTGGAACAAATGGGCAAAATGTGGAACACATACTAATGGCTTACTAACAACTTCAGCTAAGAAGGTCATAGGATGGTTAAAATATGCTGATTTACTTACAAAGAAGAACCTTTAATGAATTACTATGATTAATTTCTATTTACCAGGATTTCATTTAAATACATTCCTAACAATGAATGTGTGACAGACTATTTCAATGTGGAACTTTGAGGAACTGCGAGGAACATGAACTGTTTTAGACCCCAAATGAGGTCGTTCCTCATAATGGCGTACACTTGACAGGTATGATTGCCGCTTCGCACCGGCGGTTGCACACAGTACCTACGTTGGCGCATCGCGGCGGCGGTGTGTACCTCCGCACTCATATCCTATGGATATGACACGCACATATCCGTTACTGTACCGTGGCCTGGCGATCATCCCGACCTGCGGATATGTATTGATGCAGGTTGACATTTCCATGGCTGGCGTTCCCTGCTCTGCCCACCCTCCCGGATGATCGGGTTGTCGTTCACTATGTTTACTATGTGGAGATTTCGCGTCTTACTTATCTGTAAACTTGCATCCCTGGGTTCCATATTAACCTGTTGTACTTTATATCTGTGTATGTGTACATATATTTCTACGTGTGTACTGATATCTATTTCCGTATCTGTGTATGCACATAAGTACATATGTAGTCGACTTGCGGCGACAGTGGCAGCATCTGACTCGCCGTCTGCTGTAGAACCGGCGTCGCGGTTGAGGTGTTGGCGTTCCATGCTCTGCTGGCTATTGGGTGTGCAGTGTTTGGGTGGTGCCTTTGTTGGAGTCACATAGGTCCGCCCATACGGTACACATTACAGGCGGACATGTTTGTGTGGCGTCCATTTCACTGTGTGTGCAGGTAAGGAGGTGTCAGTCCATGGGGCCTACGCTGTCAAAGTATGTGCTATCGTTCCCTCTTTGCCAGGGCGTAGGCATATTGGGTGCGCCTCCGTCTACCTACTGGGGCTGGCACAGTGTGTTCATGGCGCTGAGCGCCCTGTGCCTGTGCTTGCCTTGGCAGTTGTGGCGGGCTTGGTGGCCCTACACCATTATGTCCCTGCAGCAGCTGTTTCCGCAGAATCATATTGTGTAGCATACAACATACTATGAATATGTGGGCACATGTGCCTGGAGAGTACTGCAAGGCTCCACGGATGTATCCAAGCACGGAACCGTGATTTCAACATCCCAAACACACGCTCTATGATTATTCTGGTTTGTGCGTGTGCCTCATTATGGCGTTCTTGCATGTGTGTGTGTGCATTTCTGATGGGTGTCATCATCCACGGCTCCAGTGCATAGCCAGCATCCCCACAAGGTGACCTTGTGTGATGTCCCCTGGCGAATACCTGATACAGCTGTGAGGCATGCCAGATATGGGAGTCGTGGTAGCTTCCAGGGCTGCCAGCACACACATCCATGATAATGCCCTGCGCATTGCACACGACCTGGCAATTGATGGAGGGTATCCCTTGCGGTTTATGTAGCGTCTACCCTGCTCCCGGGCGGTGACTTGATTTCTATGTGCGTACAGTCTATCGCACCCAGTACCTCCGGTATTGTGCCACACGGTGGAAGTGGCGCATATTGCTAGCCAACTCCTCCTGAGATCTGGGGAAGTTTATATACTCATGGGCATGTCGTAACATGGCATCCAGGAACTGGTGTAGTACCCTGGATGCTGATGCCTGTGAGATACCCATTATATCCCTGGTTGGCCTTTGAAAGGTACCTGTAGCCAGTATTCGCAAGCTCACACATACCTTTGTGTCCACTGGGATGGGCTCCCCTCTGTTGTCTCTTGTTCTCAGGCGTGGCGGCACAGCTCCACTATTTGCTGTAACGTGTCCCTGTCCACCCTGTAGCGCTCTACTATCTCCAGGTCTTGCAGCCCCTGGTAGGTCACCCTTGGTCTGAACACTCTCCTTCTCCTATGAGGCCTACGGTGGTTGTCGGCACCCTCCTCCGCAACTCCGTCTGTCTCTGACACATACCTATGCATCACGGCCACGGCGGCACCCAACATATACATATTAAAAGTTCCCGTGTGTTTACACCCTACGGTGCGCGTTTGGGAAATCGCTGTGTGTTGTGTGCATTCACACTTTATACTGTTGTGCTGTATACCGGTGATGTCATTGGGTGTGTCTGTGCAGCCGTATCTGTGGATTATCTTAGGTGTTTTACCGTTGCAACTGCAGCGGTATTGCCTTTAGTGTTACATTACAGTTGCCTGCATTGGCTTAGCTTTGCATCTTACATTACTGTTTCTGCACGTTGCACCTACTATTGCCTGCAGTGCATCCTGCAGGCACATGGCATATGATGCATTTTGTCTGCCGCCGCCGTTATGCTACCTCTGTACTTGGCTGTGCTATTTCGGTTCTTTGCTCTTTGCATTTCTACTACATCCCCTACTATCTTTGCATTCCTATGCCTCCCCTTTCCCGTTATGCAGGAGTCTGCATGCAGAGTTGTCAGCTGCCGCCGTTTGCCCTTCCTGGATTGATTGGTGTTGATTGCTCATTACGGCTCCAATTACACTGCTTCCGCATTTCCTCATATTCTCCGCATTACCTTCCTATATCCGTGGTTGTTGGCGGGGAGGCCGTCACATGACTGGGTTGTGGAGCGTAGTCGTCCTAGTGCACATGCATCTATGCGGGCATTATGTACTCTCAGCGCATCTATTTCCTCACCGCCCGATCCTGCTGCTGTGATGTGCATTGTACAGCCCATGTTTGCTGGCCTCAATGTGCTTCCTCCTACAGTGGCACACCCTCTGCGATTGACATGTATCCCGTGTAGGCCACTCCTCGGTGTACTACCGCTCGCCGTTGCTCCATCCTTACACGGCGCCGGTTTTGCGATTCACTATTATCTGCCTCATTTGCATGGCATTGACTGCTAATACATGGTTACGGCGCGAACACTGCCGCCACTCCTTGACAACCCTTGCGCTGGGGTTGAGGCTTTCCATACATACTATGGTGTGTGGTGGCTGTGCATCTGATGTGTATTATACTGCTCTTTTAGGACATTCTCATATTATTTCATTGTTTTGCACCTTCTGTACACATATCCGGGGTTCTGCTGTGGTTTCTGCATACATAACATTTATGTCATTATTTACAGTTTGTGCATGTTTTCTTTGGACATTCTCGGTGCCTTTCGCCATTGGCATATTGCACCTGTATGATACCTGGCGTTGACAGCCTTCCATTACTCCTTGGTCATGTTTGGGTAAATGTAAACCGTTTTTGGTTTACATTGCCGTTACGCTACGCCTGCCCAACTTCGTGGATCGCTATTTGCCTTCATTTGCATGGTGCAATACCGCACACAGTGTGATTAGCATACCTACGCCGGGGGCGGCGCAGGTCCGGCGCACGCCGGTAGTGCACGTGGGATTGATTCATACCTGAATCGCTCGGTGGCCATATTTGGCTTTATAACGCCGGCGCTATGCGGGCGCCTGGCGCAAGGTTCATGAATCCCGGGGATAGTCTAGACAACTATCATTACAACAATTTACTTTAGCACATGATTTCAAATCTGTAGGTATTTTTTTAAATGCTTCAAAATTTCAGTAATTTCCTAGCAGAGTAGTGTGGAATACAGTTGTTAAAGCATAGGTAGCTTAGCACATATCCATAGGTAATATTCAAACCCACATTGCCAGTTAATGGAAACTTTTCAGTTTAACAAGAGTAGGTAGGAAAACATGTTATCAGCCATCACGCTAGCATATACTCGGTAATCTTCCTCTATATACCTTTGCATAATATCAACGGATATATTGCTTTTTTTTTTTTTTGTTAGCAATGATATTCTTGATTATAGAAGTTACAAAAATAAAAACCTTTAAACAGTAAATACATACTGCGCTGAGAAAAGGCAGCCGACTGGGTCCTGGAACACTGGGGAGTTTGAAAATGGCGGTATAAGCAGAGGGATTTGTAACCATTCTCTGGTCCTCAGTGAGGCACTTTTGCAGCTCCTGATGCCCACTTCTGTGGATTAGCAGGCCGCTACCGAGACCCTTTTGGAGTCCAATATGCCGTGAGGCTCTTCTTTGACTAAGTATCCTGTGGCTGTCTCTACCTTGGATGGGTCTGGAGCTGCTGAGCAGGCACCAGCTTCTGAGAAAGTACTTCGCACTACCGATACTCGACACAAACCGGCGACTTCTTCGCTTCTTCAGTTCTTTCTAAAACTACCAAGTTGAAGGCCCAGGGTACGAACTACACCCAAAAAAGGACTGCAACAGTGAAAACACTTTCGAACATTTACATTTATGGTAAGTGTACACAACTGTACTTTCTGTAGCTAGGTAAGGGGAGGGGCTCAAGCAGCTGATAGGCTTAACCAGGCCACGAGATTCCTAGAACCTGTGCATGCAAGATAAGTAATATAGGGAAGTAAAATGCTCTATTTCTTTTAATGTTATGCTGCTGAGGTTAAAATTAAAGTTTGAGGGCTGTAAAATACTATATATTCTACTGTAAGTTAGCCAGTTTAACAGTGCTATAGACCCAGTTCGGTTAATTTTAATTTGAGCACACAGAGAGTAAGTTTAGAGACAATAACCTTTGAAGTCTTTTAGTGATGAGGGACAGAACAGTAAAGGTGTCAGTTTTAAATTGCAGGGTAGTAGTATTCCTATAACGTTGCAAGCCTTTCAATGGGAGCAGTAGGTGAGGGACAGAAAACTGTTTAAATGTTGGGAGAGAAAAAGTTTTGTTGTTAGAGACTGTGGTGGCCAAATGCAATCCTGTAGACACCATTTTCAGGAGCTACTGTATGCTAGTGTGGGTAAATGTAGAGTTTGAACTGTGAGTCATGCCAGTTCAGCCAAGGGGAGAGACAGGAATCCTAAGCACCTAGGTTTGAAAATGGTTATACCTGTGTCTACAACCTGCCACTTATACCTGTACCTACAGTCCACCACTTATACCTGTACCTTCAATGCATCATTCATACCTGTACCTTCAACCCACCACTTATACCTGTACTTAACTTATTTGGGAAAATATGTGACTGTGACATTAGGTGTCTGCAAAATAGCAAACATAGGCAAACTTATAGGAACCTCAGGAATACTGAATGTGCCACCCTTAAACAATTTTTCCAGTATGGCACCATTTTGTTATGAAACCTGATAAAGGTGGGGTTGTATTATGAATTCTGCTGAATATATTGAATAATAGTGTGTAATAATAAAATAATTATATATTAATAATATGAAGTCCTTCTATAAACTAGTCTCCTGTCTTTTCTTAGATCTCTCCAAAGCCTTTGACACTGTCTCCTCCATCCTCCTCTCCAAACTTTATCAACTAAACCTCTCCCCTGCCACTATCCTCTGGTTTACCAGCTACCTTGCTAACAGGTAGCAATCCATCAAATGGCTATCTGCTCAGTCCCCCCTTTCTCCCTATAATAATGGGCATCCCATAAGGCTCTATTCTAGGTCACTTTCTAGTCAACATCTTTACTAACCAACTCCACAGATCCTGTCCTCAGTTGTCTTTCATACAGTCGCAGATGACTCCACTATCATCACCATCGCTGACAACCCCACTGATCTGTCACCCTCACTCAAACCTCCTTTAACCTCACCAGCTTACAAACAATCACATCATACTAAACACTGTAAAAAATTTTTAAAACCCCCCCTTAAACCCTTTAATTTTTCCCCTTTTTTCCCTAAATTCTCCTTTTTCCCTTTTTCAACACCTGTGCTCTGGCAAGATCACAGCTCACTATGTGGTACTGTGTGCATACTGCAGAGGCATACCGATGCATACTACACATGCAGCCACTGTGGAACACCTACACCATTGTATGCATAGCTGAATGCACGTAACACACCAATAGGTCGTGTGGTGTCATGCCACTCTGCGCTAACGGTTGTATCTACTGTACATGGGTGGTGTGTGTGTCGGGTGGTGCAACCTGTATACCGTGACTGGGGCACACACAGGTGTGCATGTCATGCCTGGACACATGGGGAATATCAATACACCATATCATGCCTTTGACTAGCAACAGACTTACCTGCAACAGACCCTTGTGTTTGCGACACGCCAGACGTACCTGTAAAGGGATGACACAAAGGTATACACATAATCCATTACTATCGCCACGGTCAGCACTGTGCATGTCACATCATGCATCTGTGAGTTAGCATGTGCTATGCACATGTCCGCTAACATAACGTAGTATACTGTAGTATGCATCTTGTGTGGCCATATACCTGGCATGTATTGCTATATTATGTGTTGTACTATGACACCCACCCCACGTCACTTATCATACAAACATGCAACACTGACTTACCATGCAGCTCCAAGCTCATAGTTAGGGAGACACCCACCTCCACGATGGACGCATGGGTTTCTGCGTGTTGTTCCGTGGGTGTCCCCAGACTGGCCAGGAGCTCCTCCGTGGCTGTGAGTGGGGGCTGGGTTGGTGGCCCACCACCTGTCCCACGTTGTTGTCTGGCGATTGCAGCGGCACGCTGTCTTGCATGCCGGATCAGGTCTGTGCAGTGCCTGCGGATCTGCTGATAAGTGCGGTTGTATCCGCCCAGGCTGTTCACCCTCCTGCACATCTCCTCCCACATCTCCTGTCGTTCCTGTGCCTGCTGTGGCACATGACTGAATAAGATGTCATGATTAGTATGGAGGTATGGGATGATCACCTCCTCCTCCTGTCGACTGAAAGCGGAAGCGGGGCGTGGCATTATCTGCAAGACATAATGATGGTGGCAGGTCACATTTACACTGCTGTGCTGGCATACTGTTGGAAATACATTGCTATGACAAGTACAACATCTGCACAGTAATCTGTGAAAGGCATCGTGGCAGTGTCACAGCCGATGTGTTGGCTTCACACCATTGAGCAGTGGGTGTCACATCATATCTGTGTGCCACCCCATCACACTGTACACGCACCATGTAGATGTTAGCCTGCTGTGGACATGTGTACCTGGCTGCACCTGTGTCCATATCACTTGGCATAGGTCCCCATGTGACGTCGGTGCTACTGTTCACCTGGGCGCTGTGTATATGCCAGTACACATCACGCCTGTAGCCATTGTGAGCGTCAGCAGTGGCACTGTACACATACACATGGACACCTGCACATGCATGTGTTGTGCCATGTACATCCACACAGCACTGTACGGGTGTTGGACAACTTGCCACAGCTCACCTGTGTTGCACATGTGATAGACATAGGGCAATGTGTAACCATGACACATTAGCAGGAAAGGCCATGCATAGCATGTACACACACATTGTCCAGAGCATCACACAGCACCTGTAACACCACAGGGTGCATCACCGCCACATTACTGCTGTGTATGGTTGATAGTGAGAGTGCCTTTTGTCCATTGCACCATGTAGGACTGTGATAGCTCATGCAGCCTTGCTGGGCATGTCTGCATGGTATGGCAGGGTATGCCACATACATGGCACTGGGTTGTGATCCACCTGGGGGTTGATGATATTGGCAGGGTGGCTGTCCATTCCATATGTCATTGCTATGTGTATATGGACATTCAACATGTCTATCACCATGGTGTGGACACTGGCCTCAGCGAGGTATGCTGCGCTGCTTGCTGAGGGGGTCTCTGGTGCATGCAGGTATCACACATCCATGCATACACTGTAACCCTGGCAGGCGCTATGTGCTGGGATATTGAGCAACACAGTGCTGTATGTGGACACACACCGCTATCCCGTGCACATGGATGGTTGCCTGCACTGATGTGGGTACCACATATGTGTACATCCAGTGCCTGCTGCCACCCCCATGTCTGCTGCTGCACTACACGCCATCCCTCCCTCTGTGAATGTGGTGTTGGGCACAGCATAGGTATCCATGTATGGGGACAGGGATGTTCACATAGCAGGGTCACTGATGGTATCGTCGATCTGACCATACACGTATGACTCACCCCTCACACATACAACCCATTCATATTGTTGTTCACAATGGTGACACAGCTATATTGCTATGCCGGAGACATTCACAGCCATACATACACAGATGCATGCACATCCATCTGTGGCATGGCCTGGACTATTGGTGTGGTTCAGCACATAACATATTTGACTGCAGCTGGCGCAGACCTACTGTGCACATGTCTACACGGTAAGCCTGTTCTACAGTAGGCATCTGTGATGTGCTGTGCACATCTCATATCTGCACATTTGGTTGGTGTCCATCGGTCCACAGGCCAGTGGTGGGACACACAGGGATGTTGCTGAACATATATGCATGTAACCCTGTACAGCTGTAACACTAGCCTCTCAGATGCTCATGTGTCATGGACGTGAACACCGTACACACACATGTGGTTGTGGGCTGCCGTCCATACCCATCTCCTCCTGTGGGTTGCTATCATCCCACACACTCCTTGTATTGTATGTTCAGGCTATGCACCTATGTGGGGCTTGTGGGCATGCAATACGATACTATATGCCTTTGCACCCATCACAGACAATGTCACACAGGTACACCGGCAGCCATACATGTCACAGCTTGTTGTCAGCACATCACATGTGGTACACACATAACACATCTCCTGTGGGACATGGTCAATTATACGGGCATGTCCAGCGGTCACATGCCACAGCTACCCCTACATGACGGCTATGCAGGACATGTGTCTGTACAGCTACTGTCACATGTACACGAGCAATGCCCCCCTACCTACATCACATGGTACTACCTGTGGGGTATGTGCGTCTGCATCCATGCTATGGCCATAGATGACAATTGTACATCAATATGTGCAACATACCTCATTGGGGGTTGTCATGTGCACATGTTCCATGTGACAATGCATTGTTTGTGTCTGTTGGGCGGTCATTGTTGTGCATGGCTTACATGGCTGCCATAGCGTACTGTGTGTGATTCCAGGTACTTCACTGGGCTACCAGCATTGTACATTTCCACAGCACATTCCAGCCATCATGTAGCCATCTTAGATGACAGTGGGAGGTGTTCCGCCATGTGCACATATGTCACACAGTATGAGGGTGACTGACACACATTGTCAGGACTGGGTTCTGACTGCTGTGGATGTGTGTAATGGTGTTGACAACCATGACTGCGCCAGATGGTGTCATCTGGATGTGTAACATTCACAACACACACCTACATTCACATAGCAGCACATCGTCCACGACAATGGACATTCCTGCATGAACACTGTGTGCGGTATGTCTGTATGACCACTGCATATATCAGTGGTAGCCACCAGCATGGCTGCCTACAACAGCGGTGTGTATCCTGTGCAAACATGGGTTACACCTGTCACAACACACCTGTGTCAGATGGCCCTGTAGTGGGTGACAGTGCAGTTCCATACATCATGTAACAGTATACATCGTGCACCAGTATGTTGCAGACATGTGAACGGCTGTGCTACTCAACATATGCACACATGACACATCACCTGGTACACCGTGTCTGCCTTGCCACCTGCTATTGTGACCACCCTGTGATGACATTGTACGGCCCACATGGACTGGGACATGTGATGGCTCAATGGTGAATTAACCCTGCGGGTGTGTGTATAGCCAGGTGTCCAGTAGCCAGTGGTCTGCACGCAGGGATACTGTACATTGGCCTACTCTGTCACTGGGACTGTTGACTATGGTCATACTGTACTTATGCAGGCATGTGGTGTTTGTCCAGTCTGATAGTCGTGTTCAACCACACTACCGTGGCACACATGACCTGTGGACATCTGCCTAAGGTGTGCAGCCCACATGTACATATTCAAATGCTATGCTGCCTGTGCAGCAGTGTCACATGTCTGTCTCCAGCAGGGCTGTCACAGGTAGGCACAGCATGCAGTGATGTGTGACAATGCTTACACCCTCCACTGTGCTGTACACAAGCACTGCACACACAGTATGGCACGCATGCCATTTATCTGCAGTGCCTGGGACCTGCCTCCATGCCCTACACGGCACACCTGCCAGTCCAGATTGTACACAGATCATACCTCCCAGGCACATACCTGGACTGCAACACACGGGTGGGTGGTTCCCACACCACACAGTGATTTACACACATACTGTATATTCCCGAGACACATTGCATCATAGGTAATCCATGTTCAGATACCCATGTTCGTGACCGCTACGCACATTGTGACATGCAACGATGAATACACTGTACACCACAGGTTACATGCTGGCCGTGTTGGCATACTGTACATTGCACCTAGGACAGTTGCTACTGCTATGTATTGACAGCAACACGCACTTCCCTAGTATGGACTCCCATGTACCCACACATGCTTGGCCATGCAGTACGCATAGCTGGGTGACACATGACACGACACATACCATACCTACACTACCCTCGGCATGCACCAAACCTCCATGTGTCTGTGTGCTATGCCTACACACATCCCCCCTCTGTTTGCTGAACATCCATGCTTCTCAGCCCTGCTAGCCACACCCTAGACTCACGACCATCGCAGCATGCCTGGTACATACGCTCTACAGCCGGTACTACCGACATCCACTGACAGAGGTAGTTGATGGCATGGCACCCGTCACGATGGACAGTCTACATGACTATGCCGACACATATCACAGTGCACTTCCGCTACATTTACGCACTGGTAGGGACCATGCTATTCCACACAGAGACATGGTGGTACTGGCCTTTACACAGACGCCACAGTGGTATTCATGTTCCATGCACACGTGCTGTATGGGCACATGTGCAGGCTGTTGCACGGTAGTTATGTTCACATGTGTGTGGTGTGTCACTTGACAGTCATGGTGTGTCCTCATGGTGCATCACATACTCCACAGCTAGCTACCTACACATGACTGCCATACATTGCAGTGTGGGCCCTCACGCAGTGTGCTGGTATGTCTCTGCTGTTTGGCTACATCCACATTCAATGCAGCATACAACACTCATGCAGGCATTGCCAACACAGATGTTGCTGGCATCGTGCCTGCCAATGGGGTACCTACCAACAATACACACTCTCACTCACTACAGGGTTCCAATCCATGGCTGGACATTGTATTAACCCTGTGGACACATACATAGTAGTGCCATGCACACGTTATGTCCGAGAACACGGTCCCAATGTCACCTCCGATCTCCGTAGTTGTTGTATCCCGCCAACCTGGCTGTTACATGTCTCTGCAGCAGCACACTGCATTGACTGCTAGCCCATTCATGTACGTTGTGTACCCTGACCACCACGCTACCACATCTATCACACTACACATGGGTGGTACTGCATTGCACGTATGGGGCTGCATTTGTACACCCATGACTGGGCCATTCAGTATGGTACTGGGCCACATCCTCACATACATGCTTCACACACTCATTGACGACCTCCATGCCTTTACTGGCACCCTTGTTGGGCTTCTGTGCCACAGCACACCACATCCACATGCTGGCCACCTGTCATACCATTGCATGGGTGGTTGGTGTTGTACAGAGGGTATCAAATCAGACATTATCCGCTCTTTGCCCTTCAGCGCCATTCCACTTTATGGTATTGCCAATGTACACATCCAGCATCACATCGTACCCTATGTCTCAGGATGTTACGCCATGTGCCTCCTGTACAGGTCACACAGTGGTGCAGGCATATCATGCTAACTACAACAAGTCAGGTACGTGTGACATTGCACAGTCCTCAGTCATGTGGCCCCTCATGCTCACTATTTGCTTACATACACTACATGCTGTCACAGAGTATTGTCCATGCCTACATATACCACATCTACATACCTGGCAGCATTCTAGCTCATCCTACTCATATTGCTAACAACCATACAGGTGTCAGTGTGGCAGATATATCATGTAGATATCACTGCATCAGTTACATCACACATAGTGCATACACATCACCTTTGCATAGTGACAGTCATGCAGTGTGTATCACATGGATACTGTCCCTATACATGCATATCACATTGTACATGGTTGCTGTACACACACATGCCCCACATGGTGCTGTGGTTGCCATATTCCACTATGGCGTGGGTACACATGTGCAGGGCCACACATTTCTGGACCGTATGTCTAGCTGATACATTGGGTGCCCTTGTACCTGTGCCATACACACATGTACACGCGGGCAGTGTTACAATAACACATATGTGATGTACCTTACACAATGGATACAACTTTACATGTTTCAGTATAGTCATACCGTGATGTCTACCCGGCTCAGACAGTTTACATATGCAAATGACAGTCATGAAACACATCTGTACTCACCTGCATACCACTAACACAGGGGTGTCATCAACTCTGCCATGGGCCATGTTCTCCGCATTACTGATGCATGTAGTACTCCTACATGGCGTTTGCAGTGGGCAGGGTGGGAGGAGCACTCCTGCATGTGTGCACACATGCCACATTGCTCAGCCTGGGCGTCTGTGTGACCTCCACAGACTGGACACACACCGTGCTGTGGGACATAGGTCCTGTGCACATCCCACAGGGACACACTGTGTCACTAGTCATGTGATAGCTCCCTTGCTGGTAGGGTGACACAGACCCATGGTACCACCACAGCGGAAGTACTGTATAGACATACAGTTGACATCCACCTCTGCCGTTCAGTGGACACTACCATGGGGGGGGGACACTACTGTGTACATTGCACATGTGTTTACACACGGCCCTGCCGGACATCATTGTTGCACACATTGCACCTGCTACGGAACGTTTGGACATGGTTACTTGCTGTTCCCTCCATTTCGGGTACCTATTCTGCTACTACTCTGTCCCATATGTGCAGGCCATACATATCGTGTTTATGTACATAACATTAGGCCATCCCTCCATCATGCATGCTATGCCTGTGATACTGTCTATGATTTCTGAACATATCCATCATGACAGCTTTGCATTACACATAATTGACATAGTCACCCCTACTGCGAGGGATACGTGCACGTCATGCGCACATTCCGTATGACATCGACGGTATATGCCCATGCACATGTGTGCTGTGACACTATACATACATGTCCTATCCCCTGCTGTGGCACTTCATTGTTCGATATCCACTGACAGCATCAGCGTGGGTGGTGGCATTGTTCTGTGTTTGGAATCCCTATGGTGGACCTTGGGCTATCACGGCTATGTACATGTTGTCCCACTGCTGTGCACACGTTGTCCACAGTCGTTGGTATGCTCCGCGGCTTAGCATTACATAACCACCTTTCACCACTCTCTGCCTGATGGACAGGTATCTTTACTTACACACATCGTTCACATACAGTGCAGATTAGTCATACGTATCATGCGTTACACACCAGTACATCTCGTGGGTTCGACATACCTTTCCGGCCTTTGCTTCTGTATTCGTCAATATTTACCTCTAACTCCTTGCTTTCGATTCAGTTTGTGTTCGGTATGAACATACGGTTTGAATATCCAGGGAGTCTTCCTTTTATTCGTCACCTGAGGCATGTGGGTTCATCACGCCAATAGCTGTTCCTCGGTGTGTAGTTATGAGCATATCACTGGTGATCCTCCTCCATTCGTACGTTACCCGCAAAACTAGGCCATGGTTCATTCCTCGTGTGGCCGTTGGTTATTTGCACTACCTTCGTGGGGATGGTATGTATTGTATCATGTTTGTGTGACTGCATACGCTATGTGTGGTGTCAGGTACATTACGCTGTGGTGTTAGCCGTGGATTGTGTGTGTTGGGTATGGTATACTGTTCGACATGTGGGTGTCCGTGTCCTGGCGGCGTCTGTCGATGGCGTTGTGCATTCAGATGTGTAACATAGCTGTTATATTCCTGTACACAATGGATGCAAGGATGCATCAGCTGCTGCTAGTGTTTCCCACGCGGCTTGTTGCGGGTATGCCGCTGTCATTGACTGCCTGTATGATTTTGCTACGGTATTGGCTGTTATCCCTTTGATATGTGCGATGGGGTATATCTGCGGATGTGGGTGATGGTGCGGGTGTGGGTCTTGCATTTATACATACAAGATATGCTTGTGTGTGTGCTCCATCCCTGCTTGGGGAGCTGCAGGTTACCTGTCTGTTGTTCTGGGAATGTTTGTTTTGTTGATGTCGTGGTGTCGGTATCGCCTGCATGTGTGCTTCCTGCACGTATTCCTCCTTCACATCGGTTATATATCTGCGGATGTTCATCCGTGCCTACTATCCATTGGCATTTTGTCACTGATAGTTATGGTGATTGTGGTCCTGTACTTGGGACGGCCTGTATGCTACCGGTAGCCTCCTATTCGTGTGGCGCTTGCTTACTTAACGGACGTGGAACACACAGCGGTATTTACGGGACCGTAAGTGTCCACGATCAGTGCCGGGATAGCACATTCGTATTTTCGCCGTACATGCCTGATGCTGTGTAACGTTGCCGACGTATCGTGTTGAGTCTACCATATGGCCGCCATACATACGGTCATGGTTTGTACATGCGTCCTTTGCATCTCCTGTTGGCTATGGCCCTGTGGTACATTCTGGGACATTTCCGCTTTGCATTGTTTTACGTCGCCACGCGCCTAGCCACTGAGGAGATGTCAGTACTACCTTGTGGGTACTGCTGTACATACGCCTATGGTTCCTGTATTGTATGCCTACGCATGTTATTACACTCCGCCTGTGACATGTCACCTACATACACATTTTACAGTGGCACACACATTACACACACACAGCGGAACACACGACAACCTCACCTCACACATACACATATTGCCGCCATAGCTCTCAACCTTCCATTTCCAAAATGAGGAACACACACATTCATAATGTGGAACAAATGGGCAAAATGTGGAACACATACTAATGGCTTACTAACAACTTCAGCTAAGAAGGTCATAGGATGGTTAAAATATGCTGATTTACTTACAAAGAAGAACCTTTAATGAATTACTATGATTAATTTCTATTTACCAGGATTTCATTTAAATACATTCCTAACAATGAATGTGTGACAGACTCTTTCAATGTGGAACTTTGAGGAACTGCGAGGAACATGAACTGTTTTAGACCCCAAATGAGTGCGTTCCTAATAATGACGTACACTTGACAGGTATGATTGCCGCTTCGCACCGACGCGGTTGCACACACTACCTACGTTGGCGCGTAAATGCCGTCGGTGTGTACCTCCGCACTCATATCCTATGGATATGACACGCACATATCCCATTACTGTACCGTGGCCTGGCGATCATCCCGACCCGCGGATATGTATTGATGCAGGTTGACATTTCCATGGCTGGCGTTCCCTGCTCTGCCCACCCTCCCGGATGATCGGGTTGTCGTTCACTATGTTTACTATGTGGAGATTTTGCGTCTTACTTATCTGTAAACTTGCATCCCTGGGTTCCATATTAACCTGTTGTACTTTATATCTGTGTATGCGCATATATTTCTACGTGTGTACTGATATCGATTTCCGTATCTGTGTATGCACATAAGTACATATGTAGTCGACTTGCGGCGACAGTGGCAGCATATGGCTACGCCGTCTGCTGTAGGACCGGCGTGCGGTTGAGGTGTTGGCGTTCCATGCTCTGCTGGCTATTGGGTGTGCAGTGTTTGGGTGGTGCCTTTGTTGGAGTCACACATAGGTCCGCCCATACGGTACACATTACGGGCGGACATGTTTGGGTGGCGTCCATTTCACTGTGTGTGCAGGTAAGGAGGTGTCAGTCCATGGGGCCTACGCTGTCAAAGTATGTGCTATCGTTCCCTCTTTGCCAGGGCGTAGGCATATTGGATGCGCACGTCTACCTACTGGGGCTGGCACAGTGTGTTCATGGGGCTGAACGCCCTGTGCCTGTGCTTGCCTTGGCAGTTGTGGCGGGCTTGGTGGCCCTAGACCATTATGTCCCTGCAGCAGCTGTTTCCACAGAATCATATTGTGTAGCATACAACATACTATGAATATGTGGGCACATGTGCCTGGAGGGTACTGCAAGGCTCCACTGGATGTATCCAAGCACGGGAACCGTGATTTCAACATCCCAAACACACGCTCTATGATTATTCTGGTTTGTGCGTGTGCCTCATTATGGCATTCTTGCATGTGTGTGTGTGCATTTCTGATGGGTGTCATCATCCACGGCTCCAGTGCATAGCCAGCATCCCCACAAGGTGACCTTGTGTGATGTCCCCTGGTGAATACCTGATACAGCTGTGAGGCATGCCAGATATGGGAGTCGTGGTAGCTTCCAGGGCTGCCAGCACACACATCCATGATAATGCCCTGCGCATTGCACACGACCTGGCAATTGATGGAGGTGTATCCCTTGCGGTTTATGTAGCGTCTACCCTGCTCCCGGCGGTGACTTGATTTCTATGTGCGTACAGTCTATCGCACCCAGTACCTCCGGGTATTGTGCCACACGGTGGAAGTGGTGCATATTGCTAGCCAACTCCTCCTGAGATCTGGGGAAGTTTATATACTCATGGGCATGTCGTAACATGGCATCCAGGAACTGGTGTAGTACCCTGGATGCTGATGCCTGTGAGATACCCATTATATCCCGGTTGGCCTTTGAAAGGTACCTGTAGCCAGTATTCGCAAGCTCACACATACCTTTGTGTCCACTGGGATGGGCTCCCCTCTGTTGTCTCTTGTTCTCAGGCGTGGCGGCACAGCTCCACTATTTGCTGTAACGTGTCCCTGTCCACCCTGTAGCGCTCTACTATCTCCAGGTCTTGCAGCCCCTGGTAGGTCACCCTTGGTCTGAACACTCTCCTTCTCCTATGAGGCCTACGGTAGTTGTCGGCACCCTCCTCCGCAACTCCGTCTGTCTCTGACACATACCTATGCATCACGGCCACGGCGGCACCCAACATATACATATTAAAGTTCCCGTGTGTTTACACACTACGGTGCGGCATTTGGGAAATCGCTGTGTGTTGTGTGCATTCACACTTTATACTGTTGTGCTGTATACCCGGTGATGTCATTGGGTGTGTCTGTGCAGCCGTATCTGTGGATTATCTTCGGTGTTTTACCGTTGCAACTGCAACGGTATTGCCTTTAGTGTTACATTACAGTTGCCTGCATTGGCTTAGCTTTGCATCTTACATTACTGTTTCTGCACGTTGCACCTACTATTGCCTGCAGTGCATCCTGCAGGCACATGGCATATGATGCATTCTGTCCACCGCCGCCGTTATGCTACCCCTGTACTTGGCTGTGCTATTTCGGTTCTTTGCTCTTTGCATTTCTACTACATCCCCTACTATCTTTGCATTCCTATGCCTCCCCTTTCCCGTTTTGCAGGAGTCTGCATGCAGAGTTGTCAGCTGCAGCCGTTTGCCCTTCCTGGATTGATTGGTGTTGATTGCTCATTACAGCTCCAATTACACTGCTTCCGCATTTCCTCATATTCTCCGCATTACCTTCCTATATCTGTGGTTGTTGACGGGGAGGCCGTCACATGACTGGGTTGGGGAACATAGTCATCCTCGTGCACATGCATCTTTGCGGGCATTATGTACTCTCAGCGCATCTATTTCCTCACACGCCGATCCTGCTGCTGTGATGTGCATTGTACAGCCCATGTTTGCTGGCCTCCAATGTGCTTCCTCCTACAGTGGCACACCCCTCTGCGATTGACATGTATCCCGTGTAGGCCACTCCTCGGTGTACTACCGCTCGCCGTTGCTCCATCCTTACACGGCGCGGTTTTGCGATTCACTATTATCTGCCTCATTTGCATGGCATTGACTGCTAATACATGGTTACGGCGCCGAACACTGCCGCCACTCCTTGACAACCCTTGCGCTGGGGTTGAGGCTTTCCATACATACTATGGTGTGTGGTGGCTGTGCAGCTGATGTGTATTATACTGCTCTTTAGGACATTCTCATATTATTTCATTGTTTTGCACCTTCTGTGCACATATCCGGGGGTTCTGCTGTGGTTTCTGCATACATAACATTTATGTCAATATTTACAGTTTGTGCATGTTTTCTTTGGACATTCTCGATGCCTTTCGCCATTGGCATATTGCACCTGTATGATACCTGACGTTGACAGCCTTCCATTACTCCTTGGTCATGTTTGGGTAAATGTAAACCGTTTTTTTTGGTTTACATTGCCGTGCCCTTACGCTACGCCTGCCCAACTTCGTGGATCGCTATTTGCCTTCATTTGCATGGTGCAATACCGCACACAGTGTGATTAGCATACCTACGCCGCGGGCGGCAGGTCTGGCGCACGCCGGTAGTGCACGTGGGATTGATTCATACCTGAATCGCTCGGTGGCCATATTTGGCTTTATAACGCCGACGCTATGCGGGTGCCTGGCGCAAGGTTCATGAATCCCGGGGATAGTCTAGACAACTATCATTACAACAATTTACTTTAGCACATGATTTCAAATCTGTAGGTATTTTTTTAAATGCTTCAAAATTTCAGTAATTTCCTAGCAGAGTAGTGTGGAATACAGTTGTTAAAGCATAGGTAGCTTAGCACATATCCATAGGTAATATTCAAACCCACATTGCCAGTTAATGGAAACTTTTCAGTTTAACAAGAGTAGGTAGGAAAACATGTTATCAGCCATCACGCTAGCATATACTCGGTAATCTTCCTCTATATACCTTTGCATAATATCAACGGATATATTGCTTTTTTTTTTTTTTGTTAGCAATGATATTCTTGATTATAGAAGTTACAAAAATAAAAACCTTTAAACAGTAAATACATACTGCGCTGAGAAAAGGCAGCCGACTGGGTCCTGGAACACTGGGGAGTTTGAAAATGGCGGTATAAGCAGAGGGATTTGTAACCATTCTCTGGTCCTCAGTGAGGCACTTTTGCAGCTCCTGATGCCCACTTCTGTGGATTAGCAGGCCGCTACCGAGACCCTTTTGGAGTCCAATATGCCGTGAGGCTCTTCTTTGACTAAGTATCCTGTGGCTGTCTCTACCTTGGATGGGTCTGGAGCTGCTGAGCAGGCACCAGCTTCTGAGAAAGTACTTCGCACTACCGATACTCGACACAAACCGACGACTTCTTTCGCTTCTTCAGTTCTTTCTAAAACTACCAAGTTGAAGGCCCAGGGTACGAACTACACCCAAAAAAAAAGGACTGCAACAGTGAAAACACTCGAACATTTACATTTATGGTAAGTGTACACAACTGTACTTTCTGTAGCTAGGTAAGGGGAGGGGCTCAAGCAGCTGATAGGCTTAACCAGGCCACGAGATTCCTAGAACCTGTGCATGCAAGATAAGTAATATAGGGAAGTAAAATGCTCTATTTCTTTTAATGTTATGCTGCTGAGGTTAAAATTAAAGTTTGAGGGCTGTAAAATACTATATATTCTACTGTAAGTTAGCCAGTTTAACAGTGCTATAGACCCAGTTCGGTTAATTTTAATTTGAGCACACAGAGAGTAAGTTTAGAGACAATAACCTTTGAAGTCTTTTAGTGATGAGGGACAGAACAGTAAAGGTGTCAGTTTTAAATTGCAGGGTAGTAGTATTCCTATAACGTTGCAAGCCTTTCAATGGGAGCAGTAGGTGAGGGACAGAAAACTGTTTAAATGTTGGGAGAGAAAAAGTTTTTGTTGTTAGAGACTGTGGTGGCCAAATGCAATCCTGTAGACACCATTTTTCAGGAGCTACTGTATGCTAGTGTGGGTAAATGTAGAGTTTGAACTGTGAGTCATGCCAGTTCAGCCAAGGGGGGAGAGACAGGGAATCCTAAGCACCTAGGTTTGAAAATGGTTATACCTGTGTCTACAACCTGCCACTTATACCTGTACCTACAGTCCACCACTTATACCTGTACCTTCAATGCATCATTCATACCTGTACCTTCAACCCACCACTTATACCTGTACTTAACTTATTTGGGAAAATATGTGACTGTGACATTAGGTGTCTGCAAAATAGCAAACATAGGCAAACTTATAGGAACCTCAGGAATACTGAATGTGCCACCCTTAAACAATTTTTCCAGTATGGCACCATTTTTGTTATGAAACCTGATAAAGGTGGGGTTGTATTATGAATTCTGCTGAATATATTGAATAATAGTGTGTAATAATAAAATAATTATATATTAATAATATGAAGTCCTTCTATAAACTAGTCTCCTGTCTTTTCTTAGATCTCTCCAAAGCCTTTGACACTGTCTCCCACTCCATCCTCCTCTCCAAACTTTATCAACTAAACCTCTCCCCTGCCACTATCCTCTGGTTTACCAGCTACCTTGCTAACAGGTAGCAATCCATCAAATGGCTATCTGCTCAGTCCCCCCTTTCTCCCTATAATAATGGGCATCCCATAAGGCTCTATTCTAGGTCACTTTCTAGTCAACATCTTTACTAACCAACTCCACAGATCCTGTCCTCAGTTGTCTTTCATACAGTACGCAGATGACTCCACTATCATCACCATCGCTGACAACCCCACTGATCTGTCACCCTCACTCAAACCTCCTTTAACCTCACCAGCTTACAAACAATCACATCATACTAAACACTAAAAAGGCAAAACTCCTACTATTCCTACCTAAATCTCTCTACCATCTTAAATCCTCTTTCACCATCTCTTCCCTTAACAACACCTTTATCTCATCTGAGCCCCACACTTAGCTCCTTGTAGTAATTATTGACAACCAATTTAAATTTAACCTCCATGTACACCACTGCATAACCCCCCCCAAAAAAAACACCAAAAGCTCAGCTTTCTTTATAGAAATAGGAACTTCTTTACCCCCAGCTCCAGAATCCCACTCACCCAGGCTTATATCCTTCCAAACCTCTTCTACAGCTCTCAGATTCTTACTAACTTACACATCTCTCTACTATCCAGATTTGTAACCACATACAGCAAAGTTGTTAGATTAGATTTGCAGCCAACCTGCCACCAAAATCATACCACTGTCTTGCTCTCCAAATTCTCAGCTGGTTAGAGTTTCCTAACCAATTATTATTTCCCCAACTTCTCATCATCCATACTATTCTAAACAAACCCTCCTCCTGCCCTAGCATTTCCTCTCTTGTCTCCCTCTATAACCCACAATGGTACCTCAGAAGCTCAGACCAATCTTTCTTACAGATTTACAAACCTAAAAAAATCTTTTGGAAAGAATCTCTGCAGTTACCTTCCAGTTCTATCATGGAATAAGCTCCCCTTATGCCTCAGAAATATTACCCATGCTCATGAATTCAAGACAACTCTCAGACATTACCTATACAGTACCTGGAGATGCCACTGCGATCTTCCCACTTGATTCCTTCCCTTCCCTCTTTCCTCCCTTACTGTTCTACCTCCCTCTCTTTCCTTCCCACTTCTTCCTTTCCCACATTCTTGTTATCTTCTCTAACTTCCTGTGTCTTACAATGATAAACAAATACTGCAGTCCACACCCCTCCAAATTCTTGCCCCCAGTATCTGACTCTAACAATTCTTCATGAAATCTGACACTAACTCCCTTTTTTCTTCAACCCCCCTCTCCTATTACCCCTCACACTCTAACTTGCCAAACTAACTGCTGTAATTTTCTTACTCTGCCATTATAATCAATTCTCCTGCATTTCTGTTACTTCACTAGTACCCATCTCCTCAGTACTCCCTACTAATATGAAACACCTCATGCTGAGTTCCTTACTTGTACGGAAATTTGCCATCGGTTTTACCTTATTTTTAAATACACTTTTTATTGTGATTATAATATTTTACTCTACTCCTGTTTATTTTTTTTTTACTTGAATAATGTGTACTGTAAATTTTTACTTGCTGTGGAGCTTTTCTCCCAGGGCCTCCGCTGAAAAAAGGCACAAGCTCAGTCAGACTACTGCAGTCAACAAACGTCAAATAAATAAATAAATATATAAATATTGCACAGCTTATAACCAAAGGGATTGTGTGATCTTGGGATGTCATTGTCCTCCATTACTCACTCCTCTTTAGGCCAGTCATCGAATATAATGCCCCTTTTGGCATGTATCTGTGCAGACATCTGCAACAAATGAAATGCTCACAGATAAACCTTCCTAAAATGATGCAAGGAGTGACTCAAAGCCTTGCCATTCAATGTGTACTACAGATTGCTAAGCGGTGACCTGAGTCTGGCATACAAGGCATCCTGTGACCCATTACTAATGGATTTAATGCACTTCAGCAAGTCAAATGCCATTAGAAGTACTCAATCTGGGGGTCTAAACTTCTTCTGTACCATCAATATAATGGTTTAGAGGGACAGATATATCTCACAGAAGATACAGCAGCTCTAAAACAGACTTCTCATCTACATAAAACAAATTCTTGCCTGCCATATTCAAGCACAAGTTCGATCTCTGGATGGGAAACAGTTTACCTCAGGACTGCCCCCTGTACTACTAAAGGACAACTCCTAAATGCTTTTTCCCATTCATGGGTCTCCTCAGATTACCCATGGTATGATCCCAATTATTTTCATTAGGGGTAATATATAATTATTAACCATGTGATTGGTAAGGCCAATCTATGATCAATTTGGATAGGTTATTTCCAGTACAAAAATGGAAATAGGCTAGGCTTAAAATGGCTGACATGGGCAGGTAGCCTAGTACTCACCTGAGACTGATGCTTAATACTGATGATTTTTATAGATAAGTGTCCTGGAATGAAGTGAAAGGGTCCTATATTAAACAGGTCTGCGACTAGATGATTTAAAACTAAATTATTTCAGATTCCACATACCAGTTCTTACAGGTCAAAAATCTGATAACACTTCATATATTTGGGATTCCAAAAACACATAAAAGCCTGAATAACCCATCATTTACACATATTTTTGCTAAGGGTAGCAAAACTGAGACACTAGCTGCGTTGGTGGATATAAAACTGAAAGGCATTTTAGATTTTTCCCTAACAGCCTTCTTGACTCATGGCACCTCCTAGATATATTACATTATGCAAAGATCGTCTCTAGAAATGTGTTTGTCACAGCTCTTATACAGGACCTGTATACAGTTATCCCCACAATATAGGTGTAACTTGGCTTGCAGTTGTGCTTTATGAATCACAATATCTGCAGGGAGAGCATGTTGATTTCATCTGTGATTGTATGTAAATAGCCCTTGAAAATAACTTCTTTTCCTTCAAGGGTGGGTTATTCAAACAGGTATTAGGAGTAGCTATGGGGACTGCATCAGTCCTGATTTTTGCCAATCTTGTCCTTTAAAAACTGAAAAAAGGAGGAAGTTTTATCATCAAAAATGGCTGGATTCATAAAAAATATATGTCAGATTCTTGGATGACATTTTATTGTGTGCTCTGGTACTGTGGTTGAACTAACTGTTTCTATAAATTATTTAAACACATCAAGCACTTTTTAACCTAAACATACATTTACTCTTATGAGTTTATTAACTTGTTAGATGTGGAACTTAAAAGTTAGAAAGAAAGAGGAATAACTTCCAATGTGCAGAGAAAATGTCTTAGCAGCTGTTGCCTATATTTTATTACTAATCATGCATTCATTTGAAGAGGAATGTAGTGAAAAGTCAGTTTGTAAGGATTTCTAGGATGATATCAAAGGATGACATGTTTATTAAGGAGTGTAATTTTTTTGAAAAATATGTTTGTAGATAGGGGGTACCCCAACAGCTTGGTGGATGATATTATTTGATATCATTACAGAGGTGATTAGCCATACCTCTTAACTGTACAGATTTTCGCAGAATGTCCAGATTTTTGTCTCATATTTTTGGTCAATTTTTCATAAAATTGTGTTTTTCTGGAAAATTAGCCGCAAATCATTAAAGACTGAAGTTAGAAAATAATGACAGGCATTTGAGTTTCAGACTTCATACCCTTCGGAAAATGTATGCAAAAGCAAAACCTGTTATTCTATCACCTTTCTAAGTTTGTAAGAGCAATATTTAAAAATTGTCTCTATCTTTGGACCTTTGTCCCACTTTTATTAATGGCTTTGTCCAGATTTCTTGCTCTAAGAAGTCGAGAGGTATGGAGACCTATGGATTTTGCACCAATCCTTTTATTGTGACGTGGAATAGGACAAAGGATGAGAGAGAACAGGGTCACAATACTCTAAAGCACTCTGCCTAGGATTTTCCACTGACATGAAGGCAATACAAAATATTATTAGACAGCCTTGGCCTATTATAACATTGAGCATGGGGCTAGGTAATAGGTACAGCTTAGGACCAATATTTGTTTTTAAATTTGGCTTTAATTTGAAACAGCTTTTTGAGTCAAAGGCAACCATGGCTGGAAAAAAAAACTACTTAGTTTACTTGGCATGTTTGAGTGTGGGGCATACAAGCAATGTTAGTTCATTAATCCAGACACTTTTGTGTCTATAGGAGACAGACATGATATTGTCTTGAAAACATTGGTACAATTGCAACATCAAGTAAGTGGTATATATGGCAACCTGTTTAGCCTTTTCTGTGTTTTATATAGGAAAAACTGAAAGGTGTCTCAGTGTTAGGATTTTTATTAAAATGGATACGATAAGAAGAATGCCTTAGCTAGGCATATGATTATCTGCCCTCATTTTAATGCCTGTCTTTTTTTAATTGAAAATGGTTAAATGTAACCTCAAAGGTGATAATTAAACTAATTTGTTACTTTGGAGTGAGTTATTCTGGTAAATGACTTTGAATGCATTGCTGACCAGCCACCAGCTTGTATGTTGAAGTATCAGCAAACGAATAGTAAGGAGTTGAATTTACATAACACATTATGTGACTGTTTACCAATAAGGAAATATGTCTTGCTGCATTTATTTGTTCTGAAAAAGTCATTATTCTGAACAGATGAATGTGTTCAATTTTATTAATTAATGTTTACAGTGCTGTAATAGATTTTGCCTGGTGTTTTATTAACCTGTAGATTGGCAATTTTGGGGGATTTTGAACTACATGCTGATTTATTATTATTCATGCTGAGAACAATCAAAAGTAATGTCATGGGACAGCCATCTGTAAATAGTCTGTTTTGACATGGTTTGCCCTTTGTTTGTCTCCATCATAGGAGATAAACAGCTGTTACAGCTTTCCTAAAGGACTTAATTCTATCAAGATAATACCCGAGTTGCAAGTGTACTACCAGAGTAAGAACAATTATTTCTCCCTGATTTTTAGTTTCAGCAAAGAAAACAAGGTGATTGTTGGCTTCATTCAAAGTAAAGTCTGAAACTACTTTTGGCATGAATGATGGATTTGTTCCTAAAGTAACCCTTTCTCTACAAAAAAAAAATAGGTTCATCCACCATGAGAGCTTGCAACTCAGGTACTCATCTTGCCAATGCTATATCAGTGAGGAACACTGTCCTCCACATCATGAATAATAAATCAGTCTAATGCGCTGGTTCAAACAGAGACAAATTTAACTTTTCCAACAAAAACTTAGATCTCAAGAAGGAGCCACCTGTTTCCTAGGTGGTCTTACATGTAAAACGTCTTTCAATAATTGCTTGAGCAAAAGCTCGGATGATAGGGGAGGATCTATGGGCAAACAATGCTGAAATGGACAGCAGATGTACCATGGTAGACGAATAAGAAAAAGGCATGGAAAGTAACTCACACAAACCTTTAAGAACCAGTGGCACAGAATCCCTAACTGGGCCCTGATTATTGGTGTGGGACCAATCGGTAAATCTCCTCCATTTGGTAACATAAGATTTCGAGCTAGCAAGCTTTCCTGCCTCACTGAGAACCTGCTGCACTTCCTTAGAAATAAGGTACCTAAAATGTATTACAATTGAATAATCCAGGCAATCTGTTGAAGATGTGGCAGATTTGGGTGTATCAAACTCCCCTTGTCTTATGCGAGTAGATCCAATCCATGTGGAAGTGTGTGGTAATTGCTGTTGGCCAGATCTATAAGTAGGGAGAACCACTGTTGTCTAGGTTAGAAGGAAGTCACCACAACAATCCTTGGACAGTCCTTCTGAATCTTTAGACTGAACCTGGTATCAGGGAACCGTGTTTGAAACACATACAGGAATATTCCTCTCCAAGGGAATGAAAAAGGTTTTGTTTTCCAGGCCTGCCTATAAGAAATCCCAGAGTAGAATTTGCTCAGCTGACCGATTTGAAAGGAGGCACACATATCTATTCAAGGTACTCCCCACAAATTGATCACATCCTAGAAGACCCCATCATTCAATTTCAATTTGTGATGGCCTGTCTTGCTCATCTTATCTGCGACTGCATTTGCTTTGATGGAATGTAGAAAGATTGCAGAGTGAGACCATGCTGAATTGTAAGCTCCCAAGCTGCCATAGCCAGTCTGTACAATAGGGTAAGACCTGGTGCCCCCTGATTGTTTATGTACCACATCACTGTGGTGTTATCTGTAAAGGCCTTGGGGACCACAGATAATGAAGAAATTCTTACAGCATGGATCATAACTAACATCTCTTTCCAATATATGTGCTTTTGTTCTGTTTGTTTCTTCCAAAGACCCTGCACTTTCACCCTTATTGACAGCACACCCTGAAAAATCTGATGCATCTGTTACAGATTGAGAAAGGGTTTGAAAAAAGAATGGGAGACCTGGATTTGGGGGAAATATGATTTCTCCACCAAAAGGTTCATTTTAAACAAAACACAAGATTAGAATTTTAAATTGTAATGATGAAAATGTTGAGTCCACATAGTTATTAAGGACCACAGGATTTTTCTTGTATGTAACCTGGCAAGTGGAATTCTTGGAATCATGGATGACATGAACCATAAAATCCTGAGATATTATCTGTCTGAAATCTAAACTGGCTGGAAAACTCAAGAAGGGTTTTAGACGCAGGTCAACGTTCTCTTTAGTTGAGATAGGAATGCCACTGGCAGGGAGAATCAAGAAGGCATTAAGGAGAGTTTTCGACTGTAGATCCAACAACCCAGGTCATGAAGGACATTTGTAACCCATGTAAGGGCCTCCTGACACTTGGGAAAAGGCTGTGCAAAGATAAGCAAGTCATCTAAATAAGGAACTATTTGAACGTCATGTAGTCTGCAATGAGTTATCCCATGAGTTAGACAATTTGTAAACACCCTTGGAGCTGTAGAGAACTCAAAGTTTAATGAAATGAACTGATTCCATGGCCCATACACAGAAGATCTGATGAAACGTCTGAAATCTATGGCAACGGGAATGTGATAATAAGCATCTTTCAAGTCTGTTGCATCTACTGAGAAATCCTTCACATCATTACCCATTGCATATGCCACACATAGCATGTCATAGCCTAGAAAGGAAAGCGGAAGTACCCATCTGCTCACACCACACACACCCCAACACACACACACACACACACACACACACACACACACACACACACACACACACACACACACACACACACACACACACACACACACACACATACAGACACACACACACACACACATATATATATATATATATATATATATATATATATATATATATATGTGTGTGTGTGTACATGCATACACACTCTGAAAAAATGGGAGTCCCATAAAGAATATAAACACATAAGGATGTCAGAGCAACATTTTAAATCCTGCACACATTAAGTGTGCACTTTGGATTAAAGCTTTTTTTTACTAATTTTGGTACTGTTCACTCAAGCACTCAAACTGTATAAATGCTGGAATAAATATAGAGGGTAATAGAAATACATATTTTCTCATAAAATGACCACTGTGTGGCAATATGTTTGTAGATATGGGGTACCCCAACAGCTTGGTGGATGATATTATTTGATATCATTACACAGGTGACTAGTCATACCTCTTAACTGTACAGATTTTCGCAGAATGTCTAGATTTTTATCTCATATTTTTGGTCAATTTTTCATAAAATTGTGTTTTTCTGGAAAATTAGTCGCAAATCATTAAAGACTGAAGTTAGAAAATAATGACAGGCATTTGAGTTTCAGACTTCATACCCTTCAGAAAATTTATGCAAACGCAAAACCTGTTATTCTATCACCTTTCTAAGTTTGTAAGAGCAATATTTAAAAATTGTCTCTATCTTTGGGCCTTTGTCCCACTTTTATTAATGGCTTTGTCCAGATTGCTTGCTCTAAGAAGTCGAGACGTATGTGAAGACCTATGGATTTTGCACAAATCCTTTTTGTGTGACATGGAATAGGACAAAGGATGAGAGAGAACAGGGTCACAATACTCTAAAGCATGCAGCCTAGGATTTTCCACTGACATGAAGGCAATACAAAATATTATTAGACAGCCTTGGCCTATTATAACATTGAGCATGGGGCTAGGTAATAGGTACAGCTAGGTAATAGGTACAGCTTAGGTGCTGAGGCTATGCTGCATCAAAACATGCTTAACAAAAAACTGAAACAACCAAAATTTATGGGAAATTTCTTGTCACAACATGTTACAGATAAGTAAATATAAGATGTATCATCCAAATTTTAAGCTTGATCTACTGTCATGCCTTTAAAGAAGTACAGCCAGATATGTAAGCAGTGGCATATATAGTGCACCAAGTCAAAATAAATACATTGTTTAATTACTGTACTGTACAGAAAGAAGGGTGCCCCTAGGTAGTGCTGAGCTGAACAGTAAGAACACTGACTCGCGAGAACACAAGCATAAAGTTCCAACAAATATAGGTTACACACTGGGACATTCTTGGTGTGCAAAACTATATGCATTGTGGAGAAAGCTCATATTAATGGGAACATAGTACACTGCTTCCTACAAATGAGTTGCAAGTAATAAACCAGACTGAAATGTGTGTCATATACATCACATGTGCTCAGAAGAGCTAAATCAGGCAAGAGGTAGCTGAAAAGGATGTAGCAGTAAGTACTCAAACAAAACACAAATATGTTCTACTATGTCCAGAAAGATGACATATGTGGCACCTAACTACAGCCACTGGGATATTGTACATGCCTGCATGTGTGGGATGGTAGTAATCAATCAGAGATTTACGGCACCTAACTACAGCCAATGGGATATAGTACATGCCTGCATGTGTGGGATGGTAGTACTCAGTCAGACAATTATGACACCTAACTACAGGCAATGAGATATGGTACATGCCTGCATGTGTGGGATGGTAGTACTCAGTCAGGCAATTATGGCACCTAACTACAGCTAATGGGATATGGTACATGCCTGCATGTGTGGGATGGTAGTACTCAGTCAGGCAATTATGGCACCTAACTACAGCCAATGGGATATGGTACATGCCTGCATGTGTGGGATGGTAGTACTCAGTCAGACAATTATGGCACCTAACTACAGCCAATGGGATATGGTACATGCCTGCATGTGTGGGATGGTAGTACTCAGTCAGGCAATTACGGCACCTAACTACAGCTAATGGGATATGGTACATGCCTGCATGTGTGGGATGGTAGTACTCAGTCAGGCAATTACGGCACCTAACTACAGCTAATGGGATATGGTACATGCCTGCATGTGTGGGATGGTAGTACTCAGTCAGACAATTATGGCACCTAACTACAGCCAATGGGATATGGTACATGCCTGCATGTGTGGGATGGTAGTACTCAGTCAGACAATTATGGCACCTAACTACAGCCAATGGGATATGGTACATGCCTGCATGTGTGGGATGGTAGTACTCAGTCAGGCAATTACGGCACCTAACTACAGCTAATGGGATATGGTACATGCCTGCATGTGTGGGATGGTAGTACTCAGTCAGGCAATTACGGCACCTAACTACAGCTAATGGGATATGGTACATGCCTGCATGTGTGGGATGGTAGTGCTCAGTCAGACATTTACTTACAAGTATAATAACTAGGAGGTGAATAAGATCAAAGCGCAGTAATTTTGGCACAAATCATAAAAATACATAAAAAGCAAGATGAGCATTGAGGTGAACACAATAACTGAATAAATAAAACTAATATAGAGTGCTCACATAACCACTTGTATGCTTCACTGAAAAGATAGGCCTTAAGTGACCTCCTAAATTGCTGCGAAGTACAAGAGGGAGTAGTGGTTTTAGATCCCACTGGTGAGGAACACAAAAAGGAAAGGATCAGTGTCTTGGCATCTGCAGATGCATTCTAGGGACTACTAGCAGCCTCAGGGTGTTTGAGTAGGAGGTTTGAGCCAGATGTTGGGATACTAGCAACTCTTGCTGCTGGACAGGGCACTAACTATGAAAAGCGGGAAAAGTATGACTAGACTATTGAATGAAATAAGAATTTTAATATGCAGTCAGTGCAGGTCCACAAAACAGAGTACATTTCAAATGTGTGAACATGGGAGAGCTTCTCCATATATTTAGTAGAGCTACTCTAGAAAAATGACAACCCATTGGTTCCACTAATGAATTCCTGTTCTCATCTTTAATGCACCGGATCACATATTACATAGATAATGAAGGTAATAATTTAGTGAATGCCTTAATGTCGAAGTTATTTTACTAAGGAGATGTATTGTACTAATACTAAAGCAGATGGTTTATTCAGAACATCCAGCACATACTGAATTATATTAGCTTCAATTTTATCACTGTACTCTAACCAAATCAGTTGTCTAAACCGAATAGCTGAAAACTAGCTGGTAAATGTACAAAGTGATGAAAACCAAAACAAACAAATCCAGCAGGCAAAAGAGTGCGTTATACAATTAAATATGAAGTGCTTTTCGTCACTGTCAGTACAGCAACTTCTTCAGATAAACTATCTGAAGAAGTTGCTGTATTGACAGCGACAAAAAGGGCTTCATATTAAATTGTATAACGCACTCTTGTGCCTGCTAAACTGAATAGCTACCCAGTGTACTAAATGGTTTAAAAGATGAATCCCCTTCTACTTATTCATTAATGGTCATACATTTTGTGCTATGCTTTATGATACGAGTTATGTTTCTGAGACTGTATATTAATCTTTGACTAACGAATAAAAACATGCTAAGGATCCCTGTCTTTTGTAGCAAAAATTCTGATTCTTAGGTTGAATGAAATGAAAACTGCTTTTTCTTTAGGGTTTAGTGCTTTTCTTGTCCTGGTTGCTGAAGCACTGCAAAACTGTCATCAAAACGTGTATGCTCATTTGGGGAGAATAATTTCAGTAATAAAGAGTAAGATATAACTGAAACATTTGGCTATAATGTCTGCATGACATAATGTTTTGGGTGACAGACCAGGAGTGTAATATTCCTTAGGAGATGGGAAAGAAAGGCGCCCTTTACCTAGCTAGCAGGCTGTCATTTTTTTTTAAATTTCTCCAAGTCTTTTAGGATTCTAATACCATGACAGGAATAGACCCCATTCTTAAGTCAAAGTAAGATTAAAGTTCATGAAATTAGTATTGTTTCAATTTTTCATGTTAGCCAGAAGTGCTCTTTGCAGCACTCGCAATGTGCCCAGTAATGACTCCTTCTGCAATTCATATGGAATTACACGTATCACCAACATATCTAAGTATGTTTGTAAATTTTTTTTATAAGACCCATTGCTCCTACTACTACTGGAACTGTCTGGGTATCCTTCTTCCACACTGCCCTCATTTCTGCCTGCAAATCCTGATATTTTATGACCTTTTGTCTCTCTGTATGTAAGACATAGTAGTCACTGGGTATAGCAATTTCAAAGATCAATGCTAGTTTTCTCTTCTTTTCATGGACTACTATATCTGGTTTTCTTGTGTCTATTTTTTGATGATCCTATGTGATATAAACTACATAATTTTCTATGATGCTTTGTGGTTCATGTTTCCAGTGTTTTTCAGCTACTTTAATATTATAATGTTATAATATTTACACAATCCCCAATGCAACAGTCTTGCCACATTTTCATGCTTTTCTGTAAACAGCCCTTCTGCAATTAGTATATCACAACCAGCAACAAGACGTGCAACTGTTTCCAATTCTGTTTAACAAAACCCACATTCTCTGTTTCTCCCACATGTTCAATGGACTTTGCAGAGCAATGTGTACATAGTCCATTATCTTGGGCCACCAATATTATCCTTTCATCTTTTGGTTTAAATTCACCTGCAACAATTTCTGCATTTGATCCTTATCAACATGAAATTGTTCCAAGAATTTTCTATAGTTGCAACTATACTTATGTAGTTTCCACTTTTCTTGCCTTCTCATCTGATCCTTCACCTTATATTCTTTCTTTTATTGTTTGCAACATTCATTTGCTGCCTGATTTTTATCTACTTTTTATCTACTTCTGGTTTGGTTTCCATTCCCGCTTAATGCTGATATGCTTCTGCTAAACTAAGCTAAACTAAGCATGGAAATCATCTTAGACATATTCTCCTCATGTTTCAAAACTTTGACTACATTTGGATCATGTGAGGTCAGCAGAAATGTATGCAGTCCCACAATTGCTGATCTATTCATATAATCACTTTTGAGGCCCATTCCTCCTTCGGAACGGGGAATATATAATATTGGTTTGCACTGATTTTTATAAATCATTTGATGAGCATGAAACATCCTTCTTGTTTTCTTGTCCAACACATTTTGGGGCCAGTCAATCACTCCAAAACTGTAAGTTAGGACAAGAAGAACAAACTGGTGTATAGCTTGGACTTTGTTTCTAGATGTCAACACTCTTTTTGGTATTAATTTTAGTCTTCTAAAATATTCCTTACTAAGTTTAATTTGCATTTTTTAATGTTTTATTGTTGCTTCTTCATCAAGTCCTAAATATTTATACACTCCCTCTTGCTCAAGTTCTTTTATATCACATTCTTGTCCCAAACTGTATTTTCTTGGTGCTGCACCTTTCCTGTTTTAAAGGTTGCTTTTGCACATTTATCAAGACCAAATGACAGTCTTATATCATCTGAAAAAATTTTGACCACTTGCAGTTGTGTTTTCACTTCCTCATCTGATGAACTATACAGTTTTAAATCATCTACAAAAAGAAGATGATAAGTCTTAACATTTTGTTGTTTTCTGGGAGCCAGATTGTAGCCATGACCTAATCTATTAGGTAGACAGCTTAATGGGTTAAACGCAAGACAAAAGAGCAGCGGTGACAAAGAGTCACCTTGAAAAATCCCCCTTTGAATTTTTACCCCTAGAATAAAAATGTGTCCTTTATAATGGCTTAACTGCAAAGTGGTTTGCCACAGTTTCATGGTTGCTTTAATGCAATCGATCAGTGTAGGGTGTACCTTATACAATTTTAAGCACTCTTTTATCCACAAATGTGGGATACTGTCAAATGCTTTTTTGTAGTCTATCCATGCCATACTTCAATTCTTCCCCTTTTTCTAGTTCTGCATTATGACCTTATTTAACAGCAAATGACGCTTTGTTCCTTATGACTTTATTACCCTTTTGTTCTATTGCCATGATTGAGTTTTCTTCTAAATTACTATAAACTCTGTCGGCATCAGTTCCCATCTACACTTTATATGTCATCGGAAGGCAAGTTATTGGTCTATAGTTTTTAGTATAACTTTCAGGTTCACTCTTAAGTAGTAGTATTGTTTTTCTGTTGTTAACCAGGATGGTGTCTGTTCTGGGTGCGAATATAAAGAGTTCTTACTCATGACTAAGTCTTCATATAAAGATGTTAATACTTTTAGCCAGAAGTTAGGTACTGCTTCTGGACCTGGGTTTCCCAATCAGAAGCTTTTCTTAACTTTTGTTTCAATCTCTCTGGTATTTACTTCATCCCATTTCATATCCTGTACCTTTGAACTTCTTATTCTTTCTTTTACTTCTGGATCCATTCAGCATTTTTGTTATATTCCAAAGGATCTTCAAAGATATTTTTCCAAAATGTATAATTTCTTCTTTGTTGGGGATATTTCAATTCCTTTTGCCTTGTTCCCAATTCTCTATAAAACTTTTTTGAGTCATTGGTAGATTTCTTTTCTTGTACTTTTCCTTTATATTTATCTGTATATCTTCTAAAGTTTTTATGCCTTTGCAGATATTTTTAGTTTATTATTTGAGATGGATGACAGATCCTGATCTGTTCTGCTACTGTGCATTGCTTTTATCATATCTATCCTTCTGAGTATTTTTGTTGATCTTCTATACTTTTCTAACAGTGAGACTTCATGTGTTAATTGCTTTGCAGTTTTCTCTATTGAATACTTTCATGATGCCATTCAACTTCTCCCCTTCCTTTCCCTTAGTACCTTTCCCTTGCTACCCTGAGTTTTTGTGGTAAGACTTTATCTGTTATTAATTTACCTGCACAGTAATATATCCTATTTACTTGTGTTGCATCACAAGAATCCCTATGGACAGTCATAATTACTGTGTTCATTTGTTTTATCAAACTTGTAACTTTTTTGGATTTTATTGACTTTCTGTATTTCTCTCTTTGCTCTTAATATGTCTGTCCATCTCTATTAAAGTAAGATACTTTTCTCTTGGATCATTTCCTTCTAAACTGAGGGCACATTCTTTGTTCTCCGTTTCCTGCAGGCATTCTATAGAAAGTTCCAGAGGATCTTCCTGTGCCACATTCTCTTCAATTTCATCCTGTGTCATCCATTGCTCTTTCTTATGGCAGCTCATTGGCCTATCACTTCACAACATTGACTTTGTCAGAGTTGCCACAGTTTCCTGCTCCTTCTCTTGCTGTGCAACGTCAACTAAACATTTGTACTGGTTTCCTATGAAAGATTCCAAAGTAACTTCATATGGCAACTGAACAAATTTTTCCTGCTCCACTAGTTTCTCCTTAATTTGGGGATCCATTGCTCCATCCTGCTGTGATGTTATCGGAGTTAGATTTTCTACACTGAATCCTTCCCTTCACAGGTAATCCATAACCTCAGTTTCTATTTCTTTAACTTCTCCATTACTAATCCTCTTTTCTACTTTTCCTCTGTTTTCTTATTTTATGTGTTGTAAATTTTTTCATGTCTGGATGCCTTTGCCTGTATTTCTCTTCAAATGTCTTTGATGCTGCTCTTTTTGTATTGATTAGCATTCATTTCTCCTTTGCATAAATATTGCTCTGTATTAAATCTCCTTTTCTTTCCCATGTCCATATTTATTTCTTCTTCAGATGTCTCCTGTTCCTCCTGTTTCTCCATACTTTGGGGGACTCGTTGTTTCATCATGGTGGGATATAAACTGTGTCAGACTTTCTACACTAAATCCTTCACTTCACAAGTAATCCATAACTTCATTGTCTGTTTTTTTTTTTAGCTTCTACCTTACTAATCACCCGTTCTATGTTCCCGCTTTGTGATCTTATTTTTTATTGTGAATATTTCTGTATCTGGATGCATTTGGCTGTATTTCTCTTCAAATATCTTTGGGGTTGCCTTTTTGAGTTGATTAATTTAATTTCTACTTTGCAGAAATATTGCACTCTATCAGAGCTCTCATTCTTTCCCATGTCCATATTTCTTTTTTAAACTTTTCAAAAGTCTCTAGAGTTTGTTATTGATATTTTTGACCTTTGTCAGTTACTTCTTTTTTCAAATGGTCCAAGGTTTCTTGGTCTGTATAATGTTTTTCATAAATCTGTTGCATTAATGAATACAATTTTTTATTTGAAGCTTCTGACAATTTTTTTGTGGAAGTATTTTTCTTTCCTCTAATTTCTCTGTTAATCTTTTTGTATATCTTCTGTCTGGAAATTCTGGCTTCTTGCATATTAGCAACAATATATAATTTTTTTCTTATCCTTAATAGTCCACTCTATTGTTTTAATGGGTCTTTTTTGGACTATCAGTTTTTGTGATTTTTGTGGACTACTACTTCCTTGTACAACAGGGGAGCCATCCTCCCCCTGGGCCTGGCTTAGCCCCATTGAAAGAATGTTTCCGTGTCTTGAGGATTCTACACTGTCATTTTTCCAGTCTTGGCACCAGTGTGCCTACCAGGATTGGGTACTTTGTTATCCTGGGTCTTGTGCACCCAGCCATCTTTTTTTATTTTTTAACCTACTTTGGTATATAAAATGCAGTCTATATATTAGTATTGTCTTGGTGAGGTTTTGTGAAAAACAGAGTCCACCACGTGAAGGTACTCACCAAGACCTGAGGATGAATTTAATTTCAGCAGTACTAATCTTGTTTGCTTGCTGACTTATAATCTCTCCATTATTATCTGACAGACTGGTTTTCACGAAAGCCCATCATGGTGATTATTCTGATAATGGAAAATCACTGCAGTGATATGCCTTTCTGAATCCCAGGGCCTGTTTTGCTTCAAACATATCTACACTGGTATATCCCACTTTGACTCAGAAGCAAGAGCTAATACCCTTACTGATAAATCTAGCTTCAGTTTAATACTCCTCACTTAGCTCATCTCCGCTATAATTTACCCCCGATTACCCACTTTGTATTACTCTTCATCAAGTGGATTCTTCTTATTGGATAACTAAAAATACTAGCTTCATCACTCCTCACGATACATCAGGCTGTCTTCTTGAGTCTCAAATACCACATAGCCCGGTCTCTTCTAGATTTATATAGCCTTAGTCTCTCCACAGACTATGTAGCTGAAACATGAAGAACAGCTGCAGTTGTTCTTCTCTACAAGGGCAGCTCCTCAACAGACTTCAGTAACTACAGACCAAGGATGCATCATCACTGAAGTAATTAACAATAATGCAGGAGACCATCAGACCCTTAACCACAGTCAGTTTTTATTTGTTAAGGGCAGGTCATGCTTACCTCAAACATGTCAATTTTGTGACATGGTCACAGAAAGTTTAGACAGGGACCAAACTGTCCATAATGCCTACTCTAGCATTGTTTAAAGCTTTGATACCATTCCCATTGTAGGCATCATAAGCAGCCTCTCTGGTCTCAGTTTTTTGCTAGATGGATTATTAGTATACAGACCAAACTTATGTAGTTCAAGTAAGGGGTCTCCAATTCTAGCCACAAGAGCACTACTAACCGCATCACACAGGTTTCATTCTTGGGTCCCTTTTTGTTTGCTTTTACTTCTCAGACTAAAACTGAGCATCCAATGTCTATGGATAACCAATAGTGTGAATGACTGCATATTACATGTTGTTGTGAACTCACTGTATAATATCCAAATTCTCCATGAAGGTCTAGATCAGACCTGAGTTTAGTACACTCATCATGTACTCACTATAAATGCTAAGAAGTGACATAGTAACCTACATGAAGACCCATCTCCCTCCTATTTATCCTGCTGCATGGTCATAATCAGCCACTGTGAGATCAGCAATATCTGGCTACTCATCTAAAGCTTTCCACGACTAGGCAATGAGTTCCCTCTGCATATCTTGCAGAGTACCTCCCTGAAAACCTTTACAGCAAAGCCTGATGGGTAAGTGTAAATGGATGCCTGACATTAATGATAATACTCTCCTATCCGGAGGTAACCAGTCGGGTCTTATTATTGTAGTGGTGATGTAGCTAAGCTTCTCAATGACTCCTGACTCTTTTTAAGTATAAGCCTGTTGAACTTATGAACCCATACTGAATAGTTACGTCTTTCTGTACCCATATTTTCAGACTTGCTTGGGGCTTTTATCAAATAACCATGGATTTTCTCCATTACTGCCTGTTATTTTTTCTCATAGTTTTGTTAACCATGCAAGCATGCTTACCTTATTCACACCTATAACCTTGTATATTTCTAGCTGACATCCATAGCACCTTATAGTGTCATGATGTTAATTGGAACTGCTTTGCTAATTAAGTGACTGGCCAATTAATGACAGGAAATATGAAAACAGGAAGTATGTGAGAAACCAATTGAAACAGAGATTGTCTGTGCAGAATATGCTGCAGTGGAGATATCAGTTTGTCCATTAGTATGCTCATTTGTATTTGAATATATGTTATTACGATGACACAAAATTTCATGGGAATCCATTTTGATGAACATATTACATCTACTGCAGTGTTTTTTATTCTCAGAAAGGCAAGCCCCCTGTACGTTTACACCTCCAGCTATAAAGATACTAACTCGATGATTGCATAGCAGTGAGGTAAACTGAAGTTTCATTATTGCACACTGGTATGGTTGTAATAAATTCAAACAAAAGAACTAAAATGTTAAAATTAAAACAGTGTTTTTTTAGGGGGGGGGTCAAGCCAAGCCTCTGCAGTCTACACATGGGGAGTTGAACTCTTGAAATTGCACAACAATGAAATAAAAGAAAACTTCCTTACTCCTTTGTTTGACTAAACACACACTGGATGAAACAGACCAAACAGGACACTTCATTAATGAAAACTATTTTAACTACTAATGTAATCATTGCACCCATATTTTGTTAAAAGATCAAGCTACATATTTTTGAGGGCACACTTTGGAATGTTATGCTTGGAGACAAAAGAATACACTGAAATTATCAACATATAATGCAGTACCCTGGAAATATTTTTAATTGTTAGTCAATATGAACATATGCAGTATGTCCATACTTATATTAATAACCATAACCAAAAGACACACTATTGTACAATATGAGCTGAAACCTTACATGACAAAGATTAAGAAAGCTGTCACTAATAAGTGTACTGTAGTCTGAGACTCAGTTTGTATATCATGTTGACATGCAAATAAGTATAATTTTTCATATTTTTGTAAATATTTCAAAACACAACTATCCAGAAGTGAACTGCAATGCCTTCATATTAAACCTCAAGTAAACTGATAATAGAATTTAATTTGACAACAGTACCAATGTATGTTCTCCATTCCAGTTTATATTTTGTCACCCTACGACTCTAAAATCCTTGCTGAACCTGGAACAATCCTAAAATACTTGGCCTACCAATCAATTTAAGTTTCCTGAAATCTTCCATGAAATTGTGGCTTCATCTAGTGCATCTTCCATTACACCATACATCTTTCACATCTGTTGTTACACCTCACTACCATTTTCCACATTACAGTTATCTTCTACCCTGTATTGTGCAACTACTACTTCCCATTCTCAACTGTTTGTGACTTTTTCTCCACTAAGTACTGCATATTATGCAACTACTAACTACTTCCCCATCTCAGTTATTCTTGGCTTCCTTCCTACTTTCTACATTACTGTATCTTGCATCAAACTTTTATGCACAAAATTCACAACTGTTATCTAAATTACTATATCTCTTTTACAGCTTTATGTTCCCAATATTCAGATTGCCTACATTAATTTTAACTATTTCACAGTGGCTGCTATGTGTGTTTTATATACTTCAGTTTGTGATTTTGTCATCTGTGATTTAAAGAGTTTTGATGAGAACATTGCTCTGTTCTTGCATGTTCACCTCTCGATTTTAACATTGATTGTGATATACATTACTTTTGTAATTTTGCCTTTTTTTGTATTTGCGATCTTTTTTAATCATGACTGTTTTTGTATCTGTGGTTTTAAGATGCTTCAGTTGTGTGTGTCACTGTTATTATCATTTTTCATAGTCTTAACCTGCATATTTTGTAATCATCAGTGTTTTTATAGTTGTAGTTTTGAGCGTCTTCAACTATATTTGTTATTGTTACTACTGTTATTCTGTTTCAGAGTGTAAACTTTCATTTCTGCATGTGTTAGTCCTACATATTCTTTGTCGAAAACTGTTGACTATGGCCCATGTCAAGGCTAAGAAGAGTCTTAGGACCAGTCCACCACTTGGACAACAGATCTGACAAACTGACTGAATAACTAACTAATTAACTAATTAAATAACTAAGCCTAGATGGACAAAAATGCTGCTCATAATATGTCTTAGGTGTATGGTTTCTAGTCAAATCCACTGTAGATACAATTGTTGGAGATCATACAGATACTTTGTGTCACTAAGCAAAATCTGTGCACTTATTAAAGACCCACTGTAGTGCAAAGGAACATGAACATTTAAAAGGCAACAATATATGCATTTGGTAAACAACTGTGATCTAAAGTCAAAATCAGAGCAAGGCTAAAAAGTCACTAGCCAACCAAGGCACAGCAAAGCAAGTGGTATGTTGTGACCAAGGTAGTGACCATGCAACAGCTGGTGGAGAACTTTGTAACAGATGAAGACAGTAGGTAGCATGAGATAGTGTGTGCTGGAGAGGCTGTTATCAAGTGCCACATAGAACTAAGCTGCAATACATTGCAAATGCCTTCTGCCAGATGTCGAGTCATGTGAACACTTACTGATTCCGAGAAAGGGGAAGGTATGAGAAGTAAAGGACAGTAGGAAATGGCAATATATTGCAAGCAGAGGTGCACACAGGAGGAAGACATAAAACAAATTAGGTTGAGGGCAGGCAGAGTACTTTATTAGTGGGCTAGGTACCCCATTCTAAATTGGGGAGAGAGAGAAAGGATGATGCAAAAGATAATAATAACATGGGGAAAGTGGGTGAAATGTAGGCAGTGGGGGCATGCAAGTAAATATAGTAAGGTACAGACAAATGGGATGGATGTGTACCTACTGGGGGGGAGACTTTCTGCACAGAGTCAAATAGAGGGTGAACCAATGGTGATGAGGAGGAGTGGACAATGCACAAGGAATGGATTGTGGTATAATAGGCTATGGCTACACCTAGTTTAAGGATATTGTGAGGCACGGGCAGCATGTTGCAATACAAAAAGAGCAGCACCAAAGATAGCTGAAGAGAAATATAGGCAAAATAATCCAGACATAGAAAACTTTACAATACAAAAAAATAAGAAGACAAAGATGGAAAGTAGAAAAGGAGATCAGTAATGGAGAAGTTAAAGAAACAGAAATTGAGGTTATGGAGTACCTGCAAAGTGAAGGATTCAGTGTTGAAAATCTAATTCAGAAAGCACCACAACAGGATAGAGCAATGGACATCCAAATTATGGGGAAACCAGTGGAACAGGAAGCAATTGGTCAGGTGCCATATGAAGATATTTTGGAGCCTTCCAAGGGAAACCAGTATTAACATTCATTTAAAGCTGGACAACAAGGGAAGCAACAGGAAACTGTGGAAACTCTGATGCAGTCAATGTTGAGGAGTGATAGGCCAGTGAGTTCCCATATGATAGAGCAACAGATGGCACAGGACGAATCTGAAGAGAATGTGCCACAGGAAGATGCAATAGAACTTTCTATACAATGCTTGCAGGAAATGGAAAACAAAAAATGTGCCCTTAGTTTAGATGGAAATAAGCTAAGAGAAGAGTTGCTTGATTTAATCGACACAAATAGACATATTAAGATCAATGAAAGAAATAGAGTGTAGAAGGTCAATAAAACTCAAAAAGTTAGAAGTCTGATAAAACAAATGAATGCAGTAATTAGGACTGTTCATAGAGAAACATGTGATATAACAGAAGTAAACAGGATATATTACTGTGCAGCTAATTAATAACAGATAAAGTTCTACCACAAGAACACAGGGTAGTGAGGGAAAGGAAGGGGAGAAATCGAACACCATCATGGAAGTACTGATGAGAGAAAACTATAAAGCGATTAAGACAAGAAGTGTCACTGTTAGACGAATATGGAAGAGGGAACAGATCAGCATGAATACTAAGAAAGATAGACGTGATAAAAGCAATGCTCAGTATTAAAACAGACCAGGATCTCTCATGTACTGTCACAAATAAACTAAAAATCTCAGCGCAGCTGGAAAAACTTAGGAGATATGTAGATAAATATAAATGAAAAGTACAAAATAAACAATTTATTGATGACACAAAAAAGTTTTATAGAGGATTGGGAAACAAGGTAAAAGGAATTGAAAGGCCGCCAAATAAAAAAAGAAGAAATAGCTACATTTCGGAGAAATATTTATGAAGATCCTATGGAATGTAGCAAGGATGCTAAATGGATAGAAGAAGTAAAAGAAAGAATAAGAAGTTTAAAGGTATAGGATATGAAATGGGATGAAGTAACAGACAGAGAGACTGAAACAAAGTTAAGAAAAGCCTCTAACTGGAAACCCCCCAGGCCCAAATGCAGTACCTAACTTTTGGTTAAAAGTATTAACATCCTTACACAAAGATTTAGCCATGAGTAAGAACTATTTATATGAGCACACCGAACAGACACCAACCTGGCTAACAACAGGAAAAACAATGCTCCTACTTAAGAGTAAACCTGCAAGCTCCCCTAAAAATTATAGACCATTAACTTGCCTTCCAATGATGTATAAACTATACATGTGAATTGATGTCTACAGAGTTTATAGTAATTTAGAAGAAAACTCAATTATGGCAGTAAAACAAAAGGGTAATAAAAGAAAGTCATATGGAAAAAAAGGATCATTTGTTGTTAAATAAAGTCATAGTGGAGAACTGTAAAAGGGAAAGAATCTAAGTATGGCATGGATTGACTACAAAAAAGCATTTGATAATACCCCACATTCATGGATAAAAGAGTGCTTAAAAATGTATAAGATACACCCTACACGGATCGACTACATTACAGTGACCATGAAACAGTGACAGACCACTTTGCAATTAAGCCATGATAAAGGACAAATTATTATTCCAAGGATAAAAATTCAAAGGGGGATATTCCAGGGTGACTCTCTGTCACCACTGCTATTCTGCCTTGCCCTTAACCTATTAAGATGTCTACTTAACAGCATAGGCCATGGCTATAATTTGCCTCCTAGAAAACAACAAAGTGTAAAGACTTCTCATCTTCTCTTTGTCAACGATTTAAAACTGTATCGCTCATCAGATGAGGAAATGAAAGTATAACAGCTAGTTGTCAAAATTTTTTTTCAGATGATATAAAAATGTTATTTGGTCTTGAAAAATGTGCAAAAGCAACCTTTAAAGCAGGAAAACTGCATCACCAAGAAAACAGTTTGGGACAAGAATGTGATTATGACACCCCTGCACTCGCCCAGTAATCAAGGAGCCACAATCCTCACCACTGGCAACAGTGAGGGATGTACACAATGGGAGGATGGCAAGTACACACACACACACACACACACACACACACACACACACACACACACACACACACACACACACACACACACACACACACACACTCACACACACACACACACACACACACACACACACACACACACACACACACACACACACACACACACACACACACACACAGTAAAGTGGAATTTCCCTTAACAGCACACAGAGATCACAGTCTGGGGCTGGTTTCTCCCACTTTCACCAGATCTCCAATAATACTCCCCACTGGCACAGCTATAGGGTTGAGATCTCAGCTGAGTGACCAAGCCAAAACTTCTAGCAACCTCTCTCTCTGACCAGTGCTTCATGTCCCTGCCCAAGTAGCTGACATATACACACTTTGAGATTTGATTCATATACAAACACACACACACTCATGGGCAAGGCTGGCACAGGTTTACTAGCTATGCTCCCTTCTGCCCAGACTATTAGGTAGTTTCCACTGCCACCAACCACTCTTATCAGCTACTTTTAAGGCCCTTAACAAAGGGTGTCCAATCCTACTGTGTAATGTTACTACTAATCCAAATGGTAGTCTGACCAAGAGCAAGGCTATTTAGGAGTGGTTTGTACAGTGTCACCAAATAGATATGCAAGTACTCTAAAAGCTTAAATATATCTCACAAATATCAGCCACAAAGATAGGTTTAAATATATTTAATAATAAAAGAACAAGACAAAACTGAATATGTATTCAGTTACATCAGAGTTCAAAATCACAGGAAATATTTAAACAACATTGCAGGACAATCTCAAATAAATGCAGAAAACATTTAAACTAATCTTTACTATATTACTAACTATATCTAAAATAGTTACTATGCCCTAAAAACTTACAGTAAGGCAAGTGCAGAAGGTGGTGATGAGTGGATGTTCTTGCTAGATCCAAGACAAAATACAAAATGCCCAGTCTCTCTCTGAAAGAATTGTTAAATTAATATCTAATATTACTGCTGGGTTAGCTTGGTACTTTTAAATGTATGAGCTGTTCTTGTTGTATAGACATTGCTGCTACCCCTAATTATGCATTTATTCATCCTGTTACTTTAAAAGAGTTTTACTTTAAATCAGTAGCATTCTGTAACAGTGTAAATGTGGTGTATTTGGCTACTTGTAATGCCTGTTCAGCATTCTATGTGGGCAAGACCACACGTAAACTTAAAGACAGAATAATTGAGCATAAGTCAGAGGTTAGAAGGGAGGTTGAGAATAATGCTCTTTTCAAGCATATTAAAACACATGGGAATATGCATTGCTTTAAATTTAGATGCCTAGATATAGTTAAACCTCATAGTAGGGGTGGTGATATTAATAATGTTTTAGATATTAAGGAATATGAATGGATTTTAAGACTAGCAGCGAATTCTTCACCTGGATTAAATTCTACTGTTAGCCTAAAGCCTGTTTTAAGTAAAATTCAGTGTGTTAAGCTATTTTAAATATTTTTGCATTTTGTATATATGTTATATTATATAGTGTTTGTCGGTCATGTGATTTCGGCTGCTATCATGTGACTGTGTTTTGCTCCTATTTAAAGCAAGCTGCTTTTGTTTCAGTGATTGTTAGTATTGAAGAAGGGTTTCACCCAAAAGCTTTGCTGTGATATATTAAATTGTTTTCTGCCTACGTTTGTTTGTTTCTTTAGCTTGGATAACATCACTTTTTGTCACCTGACTTTTAGTTCCCAGGCTAAACCCATTGTCAGAAAGTACAAGCATTTGTATCATCTCTCTCTGCGAAAAATACATATCTCTCAGATGTTTAAATATCCTGAAAGTCAAAAAACAATAAAACCCTTCTGCATCTTAAACCTAGTAATTACTTCTCTTCCAAGACAATGCAAAAAAAAAACTTCCAGCTCTAGACATTTTGTCTGCTACACTGAAACTGAGAGAAAACTTTTATAGCACAATCATAAAGCAATATAATTTCAACTTATTTTCTTGAAGTTTTGCTAGTTAACCTTTTATGTCCCAGTTTCTACTGTTAAAACATATACAGTTACACAATTACAATAGTTTATATACATTTCTATTCTAAGCCAGCAGGGCATGCTGTGGTTAGCTCAGTACATAACATATAGTTCTGTATAAATCATATCAATATTCACAAATGACATAGAATTACTTACAAAATTTCAGATAGCTGGGCTGGTAGTATTTCTTTTGTCACACTTCTATATAAATCCTATTAATATTCACAAATGACACTTAATTATTTAGAAAATTCCAGCTAGCTGGGGTGGCAGTATTTCCTTTGTGTCACAGTGATATAAAAGAACTTAAGCAAGAGGGAGTGTATAAATATTTGGGAATTGATGAATGATCAACAATAAAACATAAACAAATGCAAATAAAACTTAGTAAGGAATACTTTGGAAGACTTAAATTTATCCTGAAAACAGCATTGACATCTAGGAACAAAATCCAAGCTATAAACCAATTTGCTTTTCCTGTCTTAACTTACAGTTTTGGAGTTACTGTCTGGCCCCAAAACATGTTGGATAGATTAGATAGGAAAACAAGAAGGATGCTTCATGCTCATCAAATGATTTATAAAAATCAGTGCCAAGATTATATATTTCCCATTATGAAGGAGGGCTGGGCCTCCTTGACATTGATTATATGCATAGATTTGCAATCATGGGACTCCACACATATCTGCTGACCTTACAAAACCCAAATGTAGTGAAAGGTTTGAAACATGAGGAGAATAAATCTAAAATGACTTCTACTTAGTCTAGCAGGAGCATATTGCCATCAAGCAGGAATGGAAATCAAACCAGAAGTAGATAAAAATCAGACAGCAACTGAATGTGCCAAAAAACAAAAGAAAGACTATAAGGTGAAGGACCAGATGAGAAGGCAAGAAATGTGGAGAATGCATAAATATAGTTGCAAGTGTAGAAAACTTCTGGAAAAACCTCATGTTGATCAGGAAGGAACGCAATAATGGTTAAGGAGAGGCAAATTCAAATTAAGAGATGAAAGGTTAATATTGGCAGCCCAAGATAATGGGCTACGTACACACTGGTTTACATAGTCCATTTAACATGTGGGAGAAACAGACAAATGTAGGTTTTGTAAAACCAAATTGGAAACAGTCACACATCTTGTTGGTGGTTGTGACATACTAATGGCAGAAGGACTGTACACTGAAAGGCATAATAATGTGGCAAGACTGTTGCACTGTGGATTGTGCAAACATTATTGTACTGAAGTGGCTGAAAAACACTGGCAACATGAGCCACAAAGCATCATAAAGAATGATGAAGTTTACATAACATGGGATCACCCATTACCAACAGTTCAAAAGACAGCTGTTAGAAAACTGGGTATTGTGGTTCATGAAAAGAAGACAAAAGTAGCATTAATCATTGAAATCACCACACCCAGTGACTAGAGTGTCTTGCATATAGAGAGACACAAAGTCATAAAATATCAGGATCTGCAGGCAGAAATGAGAGCAATGGTTTTATAAAAAATAATCTACAATCATATTTAGATATGTTACCAGTACATGTGACCCAGTATGAACTGCAGAAGGAGTCATTACTGGACACATTGCGGGTGTGCAAAGAGCACTTCTGGCTAACATCAAAGAGTGAAACAATACTAATTTCATGAACTTTAATCGTACTTTGACTTAGGAATGGGGTGCATTCCCATCATAGTATCAGAAACTCAAAAGATTTAGAGAAATTAAAAAGGAGTATGCAGAGACAATCCTGAAAATAGTGGTGAGATGGAAAAGAAAAACATATGGAGAGAAAGTAGAAAAAGGCAAAATTAGAGTAGCAGAAAAGAAGGCAGATGACAATGAAAAATTGAAGTATGTGGTAAGGGTTCAAAGTACAAAAGGCAAAGAAATAGACATGCATATGAAGTATGGGACAATTTAATAGCTCCTTTGGGTGTAAAAGCCCATGCATTAAGAGCATTTATTTTTATTAACGCAGAAACATTTTATGACATTATATTTGAGACTGTTTTTTCAGTGGAATTTTGTTCTTGGAGAATATGAAAAAAGAAAGACTGTAACCCGTGGAATCTTTATGTGATAAAAGCATTTAATAGGAAAATAATAAAGAAAATTTTAGTACAATTTTGAACAGAGATAGAAAGAGAGATTTTGAAAGGACATTTGAAAGTTTTATGCAAAGAAGTACTCAACATTGCAAAAGTTTATGACAAAAGGGGTTTATGGACTGGTGGCTGAGATTGTTACATTGTATTAAAAATAGAAAGAAAAAATGTACATATACTAATCATGATAAATGTGGAGGAGAATAGGGGTGCTGTAAAATACAAGGGACAACCCAAAACATTTTTTTTTGTTTCTTTTTTTGTAGAAAAGAAGGACATTTGATAAGTGATTGTGACAAAAGAAAATGTTATATTTGTGAAGAAATGGGACATGATGCAAAAAATGTGAATTAGAATACTATAAATGTAACAAAATTGGACTTTAATGGATGGACTGTAAAAATGAAAATATGAGTAATGAAAAAGAAAAAGAAAGACAAGAAAATGAACAAAGAGGAAAAAAAATAAACATTATAGAAATTAAAGAAAAATTAGATGAGAAAAATAATAAAGAAGATGTAGAAGAAGGTTCTGAAATAAGTGATCAAGAAGATATAAATTTGGGGGTCATAAAAGGGAAAAATAATTCTGTTGGTAAAAGGGTAAAAGAAAAAGAAAAATTTTATAAGATAAGTACAAAAGAAAAAAGAAAGGAAATAGATGTGTATATATATATATATATATATATATATATATATATATATATATATATTTATATATATGTGTGTGTGTGTGTGTGTGTGTGTGTGTCTACTGCTTTTCATCGAATACCACATATTGAAAAGAGCAGTAGACCTCAGTTAAGCAAAAGTGCACTTATTCAAAGTGCACTTTCGAACTCAGCTTCTACAAATGGATCACACCACAGTGGAGGACAGCAGCAAAACATGCTATGTCCTCCACTGTGGTGCGGTAGTTATGGACCTTAGGGTTAGGGCATGGGTCATGGTAAGGGGATAGCTAACCCTAAGGTCCGTGACTACTGCACCACAGTGGAGGATAGCCTATCCTCCACTGTGATGAGGTAGTCACAGATCTTAGGGTTAGGGCGTGGGTCATGGTAAGGGGATATCCCTACTAGCTATCCCCTTACCATGACCTGTGCCCTAACCCTAAGGTCCATAACTACTGCACTAAAGTCAGTAGTAGCCCGTTCACTGAAGTCGGTTTCACGAAAGTGCACTTTCGATTAAGTGACTTTCACG
>NC_056725.1:739233438-739238438 GCF_019279795.1 Protopterus annectens
GAAAAGTAAAGATTTGGGGTATATATTTTACAATTAATGTAATTTCTATGTTGGGTATAAGATTTGGAATAAAGATGCAAGTAGAATTCAATGGGGGGAACAAAAAAAAAAAAAACAGAAAAATAAAACAAACCTGTCTTTCCTGGAGAGCATATAAATTATTATTCAGAAAAAAAGGCTTATTTGATACATTCAGTACAGATGGGAAAATAGTATACTTAACTAGTGTATTTATGTTACCAACAGTATTTGAAAAGGAATTATTGCAGCTATCTAGATTAAACCCAGCAAAAAGAGGAGTTTTGTATGTAAATAAAAAAGAAGGAATTTTAGGGTTAATTAACCCAGTGGCATATGCTGCATCATTAAATTTGTACAAAGTGTAAAAGTGGATAAATGAAAAAGATGAGAGATTAGTAGTAAAACTGTATGAACATAAGTATAATAACTTTTGGGGTAAGATAAAAAAGAGTAAAAGAGAAAAGGAGTGATTAAATGAGAAAATAAAATGTTACTAAGAACAAATATGTTTGTGGAAAATAAAAACTGAAGATCTAGGAATAAGAAAGACAAGTATAGTATTAGAATGGAATGATAACACATTACTATGTAAAACCATGGGAAAATGTAACAGATAAAAAAAAATTAAGCCTATGAAAATATGAAGCAAATGATGTAATCAGAATATAGAATCTCATTTTTTTTTGAGGAGACTGGCAATAAATTGCCATTTAAAGGAAATATGCTATATTAGAAGAAAAATGCTAGAATATATTTAGACTGTCAAGAAGAAGAAAGTACAGAATGTATGTTTTTGAAATGTAAAAGAGTAAAAAAGTTATGGGGAAAAATGTAAAGAAGATTTTTTGAAGTTATAAAAGAAGTGGATAAAATAAACATTGATATGATTAAATGTGGATATGATAAGAATAGAAGCAAAGAATATGTTAAAAGAATATATACAAAAGTTATTTTATGTTATATTGGTTATATGGAATAAAGGAATAAATTATATTATGTTTAATGGTAAATGGATTTTAGCAACAATTTTAAGTAAAATCAGATGGTGGTTTTAGAAAAAGGTATGAAAAGAAACAGGTGAAATCTCTCCAGAAACTCTCCGGAAGCCTGAAACAAGTCACTCAAAACGTCAGAGACAATAAAAGAAAACGTTTATTTTTAAGCTCAACACAAGCTTTTCGTCAGTTTGACAAACCAACTTCTTCAGAACAGATAGGTTCATAGGTTCATAGGTTGGTACTGGGCTATCTGCCCGAAGGCATATATTAGCCCAGCCACGTTGTGCAGTATTTACCACCCCTTTAGTAGTTCCCTAGACCCTTGTACTAGCAGCTAGTACCCTTGACCCCTATCTAGTAGTGCTAACAATATACCCCCTGTTATATCCTAAGCCTTCCTCTCACATGATTACAAACAAATATATTAAAATTCAAAAAATGCATTGCTATGTTAAAAACTATGCAAAACGATAAAATAAAACGCCCTATATACAATTTGAATGCACCAAATCAACCTAGACTGAAAAGTCAATTAAAATACATTAAAATATGAAACATGCTGTCACAAAACATTTCCTGTATGCAACTGCTAGGTTTAAAGCATATGACATATAGCATAAATTACTACGTATTCTTATTTTGCTGTATCAAGCTACACCATTTTAGTTAATAATAACCTAATCCCCCAACCACCTACATGGTCTTGAAACTCCTATGAGGATATTACCTCTGTCTATTTGATAAACTTGTATCCAAAAATTACAGTATATATATATATATATATATATATATATATATATATATATATATATATATATATATATGATTGGGGTTTGGTATAATGGTTAGGGTGATTGACTCACATGCACAAAGTCCAGAGTGGTTTGTACAGTGTCACCAAATAGATATGCAAGTACTCTAAAAGCTTAAATATATCTCACAAATATTAGCCACAAAGATAGGTTTAATTATATTTAATAATAAAAGAACAAGACAAAACTGAATATGTATTCAGTTACATCAGAGTTCAAAATCACAGGAAATATTTAAACAACATTGCAGGACAATCTCAAATAAATGCAGAAAACATTTAAACTAATCTTTACTATATTACTAACTATATCTAAAATAGTTACTATGCCCTAAAAACTTACAGTAAGGCAAGTGCAGAAGGTGGTGATGAGTGGATGTTCTTGCTAGATCCAAGACAAAATACAAAATGCCCAGTCTCTCTCTGAAAGAATTGTTAAATTAATATCTAATATTACTGCTGGGTTAGCTTGGTACTTTTAAATGTATGAGCTGTTCTTGTTGTATAGACATTGCTGCTACCCCTAATTATGCATTTATTCATCCTGTTACTTTAAAAGAGTTTTACTTTAAATCAGTAGCATTCTGTAACAGTGTAAATGTGGTGTATTTGGCTACTTGTAATGCCTGTTCAGCATTCTATGTGGGCAAGACCACACGTAAACTTAAAGACAGAATAATTGAGCATAAGTCAGAGGTTAGAAGGAGGTTGAGAATAATGCTCTTTTCAAGCATATTAAAACACATGGGAATATGCATTGCTTTAAATTTAGATGCCTAGATATAGTTAAACCTCATAGTAGGGGTGGTGATATTAATAATGTTTTAGATATTAAGGAATATGAATGGATTTTAAGACTAGCAGCGAATTCTTCACCTGGATTAAATTCTACTGTTAGCCTAAAGCCTGTTTTAAGTAAAATTCAGTGTGTTAAGCTATTTTAAATATTTTTGCATTTTGTATATATGTTATATTATATAGTGTTTGTCGGTCATGTGATTTCGGCTGCTATCATGTGACTGTGTTTTGCTCCTATTTAAAGCAAGCTGCTTTTGTTTCAGTGATTGTTAGTATTGAAGAAGGGTTTCACCCAAAAGCTTTGCTGTGATATATTAAATTGTTTTCTGCCTACGTTTGTTTGTTTCTTTAGCTTGGATAACATCACTTTTTGTCACCTGACTTTTAGTTCCCAGGCTAAACCCATTGTCAGAAAGTACAAGCATTTGTATCATCTCTCTCTGCGAAAAATACATATCTCTCAGATGTTTAAATATCCTGAAAGTCAAAAAACAATAAAACCCTTCTGCATCTTAAACCTAGTAATTACTTCTCTTCCAAGACAATGCAAAAAAAAAACTTCCAGCTCTAGACATTTTGTCTGCTACACTGAAACTGAGAGAAAACTTTTATAGCACAATCATAAAGCAATATAATTTCAACTTATTTTCTTGAAGTTTTGCTAGTTAACCTTTTATGTCCCAGTTTCTACTGTTAAAACATATACAGTTACACAATTACAATAGTTTATATACATTTCTATTCTAAGCCAGCAGGGCATGCTGTGGTTAGCTCAGTACATAACATATAGTTCTGTATAAATCATATCAATATTCACAAATGACATAGAATTACTTACAAAATTTCAGATAGCTGGGCTGGTAGTATTTCTTTTTGTCACACTTCTATATAAATCCTATTAATATTCACAAATGACACTTAATTATTTAGAAAATTCCAGCTAGCTGGGGTGGCAGTATTTCCTTTGTGTCACAGTGATATAAAAGAACTTAAGCAAGAGGGAGTGTATAAATATTTGGGAATTGATGAATGATCAACAATAAAACATAAACAAATGCAAATAAAACTTAGTAAGGAATACTTTGGAAGACTTAAATTTATCCTGAAAACAGCATTGACATCTAGGAACAAAATCCAAGCTATAAACCAATTTGCTTTTCCTGTCTTAACTTACAGTTTTGGAGTTACTGTCTGGCCCCAAAACATGTTGGATAGATTAGATAGGAAAACAAGAAGGATGCTTCATGCTCATCAAATGATTTATAAAAATCAGTGCCAAGATTATATATTTCCCATTATGAAGGAGGGCTGGGCCTCCTTGACATTGATTATATGCATAGATTTGCAATCATGGGACTCCACACATATCTGCTGACCTTACAAAACCCAAATGTAGTGAAAGGTTTGAAACATGAGGAGAATAAATCTAAAATGACTTCTACTTAGTCTAGCAGGAGCATATTGCCATCAAGCAGGAATGGAAATCAAACCAGAAGTAGATAAAAATCAGACAGCAACTGAATGTGCCAAAAACAAAAGAAAGACTATAAGGTGAAGGACCAGATGAGAAGGCAAGAAATGTGGAGAATGCATAAATATAGTTGCAAGTGTAGAAAACTTCTGGAAAAACCTCATGTTGATCAGGAAGGAACGCAATAATGGTTAAGGAGAGGCAAATTCAAATTAAGAGATGAAAGGTTAATATTGGCAGCCCAAGATAATGGGCTACGTACACACTGGTTTACATAGTCCATTTAACATGTGGGAGAAACAGACAAATGTAGGTTTTGTAAAACCAAATTGGAAACAGTCACACATCTTGTTGGTGGTTGTGACATACTAATGGCAGAAGGACTGTACACTGAAAGGCATAATAATGTGGCAAGACTGTTGCACTGTGGATTGTGCAAACATTATTGTACTGAAGTGGCAGAAAACACTGGAAACATGAGCCACAAAGCATCATAAAGAATGATGAAGTTTACATAACATGGGATCACCCATTACCAACAGTTCAAAAGACAGCTGTTAGAAAACTGGGTATTGTGGTTCATGAAAAGAAGACAAAAGTAGCATTAATCATTGAAATCACCACACCCAGTGACTAGAGTGTCTTGCATATAGAGAGACACAAAGTCATAAAATATCAGGATCTGCAGGCAGAAATGAGAGCAATGGTTTTATAAAAAATAATCTACAATCATATTTAGATATGTTACCAGTACATGTGACCCAGTATGAACTGCAGAAGGAGTCATTACTGGACACATTGCGGGTGTGCAAAGAGCACTTCTGGCTAACATCAAAGAGTGAAACAATACTAATTTCATGAACTTTAATCGTACTTTGACTTAGGAATGGGGTGCATTCCC
>NC_056725.1:739243438-739285938 GCF_019279795.1 Protopterus annectens
TGATTAAATGTGGATATGATAAGAATAGAAGCAAAGAATATGTTAAAAGAATATATACAAAAGTTATTTTATGTTATATTGGTTATATGGAATAAAGGAATAAATTATATTATGTTTAATGGTAAATGGATTTTAGCAACAATTTTAAGTAAAATCAGATGGTGGTTTTAGGAAAAGGTATGAAAAGAAACAGGTGAAATCTCTCCAGAAACTCTCCGGAAGCCTGAAACAAGTCACTCAAAACGTCAGAGACAATAAAAGAAAACGTTTATTTTAAGCTCAACACAAGCTTTTCGTCAGTTTGACAAACCAACTTCTTCAGAACAGATAGGTTCATAGGTTCATAGGTTGGTACTGGGCTATCTGCCCGAAGGCATATATTAGCCCAGCCACGTTGTGCAGTATTTACCACCCCTTTAGTAGTTCCCTAGACCCTTGTACTAGCAGCTAGTACCCTTGACCCCTATCTAGTAGTGCTAACAATATACCCCCTGTTATATCCTAAGCCTTCCTCTCACATGATTACAAACAAATATATTAAAATTCAAAAAATGCATTGCTATGTTAAAAACTATGCAAAACGATAAAATAAAACGCCCTATATACAATTTGAATGCACCAAATCAACCTAGACTGAAAAGTCAATTAAAATACATTAAAATATGAAACATGCTGTCACAAAACATTTCCTGTATGCAACTGCAAGGTTTAAAGCATATGACATATAGCATAAATTACTACGTATTCTTATTTTGCTGTATCAAGCTACACCATTTTAGTTAATAATAACCTAATCCCCCAACCACCTACATGGTCTTGAAACTCCTATGAGGATATTACCTCTGTCTATTTGATAAACTTGTATCCAAAAATTACAGTATATATATATATATATATATATATATATATATATATATATATATATATATATATGATTGGGGTTTGGTATAATGGTTAGGGTGATTGACTCACATGCACAAAGTCCAGTGTTTGAGTCTGACCTTGGGAAAGGAAATTGGCTAGGCTTAGAATGGCCTATTAAGAAAGTTACCCTAGTAATTAGCTATAAGCCTATAAAACCATGAATTTATGGAAAATGAAAATTTTAGAATGCTTTCTATAAATGTGAATCAAATTAATAATATAGTAAGAAGAATAGGAATTCTGGGGTGGTGCAATACATGTGAAGTAGATTTGATTATATTACAGGACACATGATTTTTAACAAATGAAAGATCACAAACAGAGAAACTATGAGGAAGAAAGATAATCTGGAATTTTGGAAATGACAGAGATTCTGGAATAGCTAAATTTTGTAGCACGACAGTAAGTATGTTAGATGTAACTTTAGCAAAAATTGGAAGATTAACCATTGTGATTTAAAAAGGAAAGAACAAGTATATAGAATTGTAACGTGCATTTACTAATTTTAAAAAATGGGAAAGCTTATTTCATCAGATTTTAGACTATGTATTGATAAATATAAATATAATAACAGGAGGCAATTATGATTTAAGAAGCAAGCATAAAAAGAAAGGAAATATGTAAGAAAAATGTTAGATGTTATAAGATGTAATAAGTTAAAACTCTGGGAGAAAAATTCATGGATTTACAAAAGAGGTATGTATAGAACTGAAATAGATTATTTTATAGTATCAGAAGATTTAGTTATAGGAGAAGGGGGTAGTTGAAACAGGATTTCCTGATCATCTTGCATGGCTAGAGATAAAGGAAAACAAAGAATATATAAAAAATAGGCAAAGGAATAAAAAGGATAAATGAGAAAGCATGGAATGAAGAAAGGGATTAGTAATACAGTTATGTAAAGATCATATTACTGTGAGAACATTTTATAATATGAATGGTGGATGACATTTAAGGAAAAAATACAAAAAAAGTTTTTACAGTGGCACTATGATGTGAGAAAAGTACAGAAAGAATATACTGATGCATTGGAAGATTTAGAACATAATGACAGAAAGTACTTTGACAAAGAAAAATAATTATATGAAAGAAATCAAGAAAAAAATACAAAGACTGTTATATAAGCAAAGATATATCTTACAAGGAAAAAGAGAAGCATTTAGCTACTTAAAGGAAGATAGTAGTGTAATGAGATAAATAAAAATTAAAAGGAGAAATAGAAAGAACTCAGGAAAAGATTATGAATAGTGTAGTACAATATGTACAAGAAATGCTTAAAGAAAAAAGAAGGTAGTAAAAACATGGAAGGTAAAAAAGTTAACAGAAAAAGATAATAAAGAGTTAGAAATGGAGATTACTTTAAATGAGCTAGATAAAGTATTACAACAAATAAATATAGATTTGGCTGCAGGACCAGATGGAATAGGGTAAGAAATATATAAAATTTTATGGGATTGGCAAAAAAAAAATAAAGATTTTGTATGAATAGTTAAATGAAGGTTTTGTGTATAAGGAGTTATGTAGTGGAATACTTAAATTAATATGGAAGAAGGAAGGTAGAAGACAAAAAAATAGGAGACTGATAGTATTGAGTAATAATGATTATAAGACCTTTATGAAAATAATACAAAAGAGATTTGAAACTAAAATGGAAAATATTATGAAAGATAGCATATATAGTATAAAGGGGAAATGTTACGAATTATTAATGATAGAGAAATTGTGGATGATATTATGAACAGAAAAGACGTGCAAATTATGATAGGAGACCCTAATAAGGCATTTGATACAATCAGACATGAAATCTTAAGGGTAATAATGAAAGAATATAATATAAGTGAGAAAGTTAGGAAATCATGTATGTAAGCATGTGGTAATAATAACGTGCAAATACTTGTAAATGTCTGGTTAAATCAAGAGGTACATATGAAGAGTAGTGCAAGACAGGGATGTCCAGTAAATTGTATACTCTTTGCATTAGTTATGAATGTGAAAGTATGTGAAATACATTACAAAATGAAATAGATGAGGCATATAACACATGAAGGGTTAATAATTACAGTTATGTTAGCATATGCAGATGACATTATAATAATTGCAAAAAACAAAAATTGGATACAAGAAGTAATAATTTGAACAAATGAGTGCCTAGAGATGATAGGGATGGTTTTAAATAAAGAGAAAAGTAAAGATTTGGGGTATATATTTTACAATTAATGTAATTTCTATGTTGGGTATAAGATTTGGAATAAAGATGCAAGTAGAATTCAATGGGGGGAACAAAAAAAAAACAGAAAAATAAAACAAACCTGTCTTTCATGGAGAGCATATAAATTATTATTCAGAAAAAAAGGCTTATTTGATACATTCAGTACAGATGGGAAAATAGCATACTTAACTAGTGTATTTATGTTACCAACAGTATTTGAAAAGGAATTATTGCAGCTATCTAGATTAAACCCAGCAAAAAAAGGAGTTTTGTATGTAAATAAAAAAGAAGGAATTTTAGGGTTAATTAACCCAGTGGCATATGCTGCATCATTAAATTTGTACAAAGTGTAAAAGTGGATAAATGAAAAAGATGAGAGATTAGTAGTAAAACTGTATGAACATAAGTATAATAACTTTTGGGGTAAGATAAAAAAGAGTAAAAGAGAAAAGGAGTGATTAAATGAGAAAATAAAATGTTACTAAGAACAAATATGTTTGTGGAAAATAAAAACTGAAGATCTAGGAATAAGAAAGACAAGTATAGTATTAGAATGGAATGATAACACATTACTATGTAAAACCATGGGAAAATGTAACAGATAAAAAAAAATTAAGCCTATGAAAATATGAAGCAAATGATGTAATCAGAATATAGAATCTCATTTTTTTTGAGGAGACTGGTAATAAATTGCCATTTAAAGGAAATATGCTATATTAGAAGAAAAATGCTAGAATATATTTAGACTGTCAAGAAGAAGAAAGTACAGAATGTATGTTTTTGAAATGTAAAAGTGTAAAAAAGTTATGGGGAAAAATGTAAAGAAGATTTTTTGAAGTTATAAAAGAAGTGGATAAAATAAACATTGATATGATTAAATGTGGATATGATAAGAATAGAAGCAAAGAATATGTTAAAAGAATATATACAAAAGTTATTTTATGTTATATTGGTTATATGGAATAAAGGAATAAATTATATTATGTTTAATGGTAAATGGATTTTAGCAACAATTTTAAGTAAAATCAGATGGTGGTTTTAGAAAAAGGTATGAAAAGAAACAGGTGAAATCTCTCCAGAAATTCTCCGGAAGCCTGAAACAAGTCACTCAAAACGTCAGAGACAATAAAAGAAAACGTTTATTTTTAAGCTCAACACAAGCTTTTTGTCAGTTTGACAAACCAACTTCTTCAGAACAGATAGGTTCATAGGTTCATAGGTTGGTACTGGGCTATCTGCCCGAAGGCATATATTAGCCCAGCCACGTTGTGCAGTATTTACCACCCCTTTAGTAGTTCCCTAGACCCTTGTACTAGCAGCTAGTACCCTTGACCCCTATCTAGTAGTGCTAACAATATACCCCCTGTTATATCCTAAGCCTTCCTCTCACATGATTACAAACAAATATATTAAAATTCAAAAAATGCATTGCTATGTTAAAAACTATGCAAAACGATAAAATAAAACGCCCTATATACAATTTGAATGCACCAAATCAACCTAGACTGAAAAGTCAATTAAATACATTAAAATATGAAACATGCTGTCACAAAACATTTCCTGTATGCAACTGCTAGGTTTAAAGCATATGACATATAGCATAAATTACTACGTATTCTTATTTTGCTGTATCAAGCTACACCATTTTAGTTAATAATAACCTAATCTCCCAACCACCTACATGGTCTTGAAACTCCTATGAGGATATTACCTCTGTCTATTTGATAAACTTGTATCCAAAAATTACAGTATATATATATATATATATATATATATATATATATATATATATATATATATATATATATATATATATATATATATATATATATATATATATATATATATATATATATATATATATATATATATATATATATATATATATATATATATATATATATATATATATATATATATATATATATATATATATATATATATATATATATATATATATATATATATATACACACATATATATATATATATATATATATATATATACACACACACATATATATATATATATATATATATATGTGTCAGAAAAATACAGCTGAAACTATTGTATACATACTTCAAGTATTTAAATGGACACTTATGGACCAATTGTATCATCTGTTTAAACTTTTGAGTTTCAACAGACATGTGATTGATGACATACCATTAATGCCTGGATAATGGCAAGCATCCAATCTTAGCTGCAAACTAATTCCCTGCCTTCCAGAATGAGTGAGTCCGGCTCCCACCCTCCCATCTGACTGAACTTGGTCTATTACTTGGAATAAAAATTCATGTTGTGGGTTCTCTATAATATGTTTTGCCAAAGCGTTCTCCATCGTGCCCTTTTTTATAGCGTACAAATGTTCATACATATGCTCTTGGAGTTTTCTATCTGTTTTCCCAACATAGAAAGCCGGGCATTGGGAACACTTGGCCAAATAAACCACTTGAGAACTAATACAATTAAATCTACCCTGTATCCCATACTTTGTACCCCTAACTTCAAAAGTGGAACCCGCGGTGACGGCACATATTTCATTTATACATACCCACTCTAAATTTTGAAACCTTAGATTTCCTCTTGAGGATGTTTTTAAGATTGTAACCCCTTTTGAATACAATCCTCAGATATCCCACTAGTTTCTTCCGAGTGGATCCATCCTGTGTTACCAAATTCCAATTTTTCTGGATGATAGAAATAATTTCATTCACATCCATACTATATGTCAAGATGAAACCACAAGGATTGGGTTCCCTTTTGACTGGCCTAGATCTATAATTGCCCTGGGGTACACTAATCTGAGTGAGAATAGATACGTAAAAACCTGTCTCCCTCTTACTCCGTACCTCCAATATAAGTTCAGAAATAAGGTCTACTGGTTCTCTAATAATAATAATAATCATCTAATAATGTCCTCTGTTGAGAAAAAGACTTCTCATGAAATTACATTCTTCCAAGAAATCACTGTCCTTAATCACCATCCTTGCAGCTCTAACCAGTTGACCTTTAATAATGGACCTCTTCTGTGAATAGGGGTGACTACTGCTGAACTGCAAGTAACTGTTGGAATAAGTTTCCTTCCGATGTATTCTGGCTGTGAAATGACTGTTAACTTTGTCTTTCATCAGGTCTACACCTAAATATGAGATCCAGTCCAAGGCAAAACACGAAGTGAACTTGAGAAACCCAGTTGAGAATTGAAAAAGTCTATTAGTGAATTGGCCACTTCCTCATTTCCTTTGAGGATGATAAAAATATCATCCAGAAAATGGGTGTATATCAACACCTTGTCTTGAATGAAAGGGTTGACCAATACATTCTCCCTTTCCCAAAAAGCCATGACTAAATTGGCCACACTAGCCCCACATGGAGACCCCATGGGTACACCTATCTTCTGAAGGAAATATCTTTTGTTGAATGTCATGTAATTGCAAGACAAAATAATTTCTAGCATTTCACTAACCAATTAAATCTCCTCAGCTGGAGCTTCCTTAGAAATCGTCATGGCTGCAATCCAATCCAAAGCCACTGAATGGGGAATAGAGGAATACAAATCCTTCACATCTATAGTCAAAAAATTACTATCTACACTGTAAGGAACTTTATTAACCCTTGATAAAAAAGACCAGTAATCTTTAGATATTTGAGACTCACTCACCACATATTTCTTCAAGATTGTATCCACCACTTTAGCACTTGCATAGGTGATACTACCCCTGGCATTAATCAGAGGATGCATGGGAGGGTCCATAGGGTTCTTATGAATTTTGGGAGACCCAGATATTATTGGAACTCTTGGAGCTGGTAAGGACATGAAGTTAAATAAATCTGAATCTAGTGAATTGTTAATAAACATGTCATTAAAATATGAAGATATCCTAGACAGACCTATATTCAATTCATTTCTGGACACTTCTATGTATGTCCTCCATTCTCTTCATGTAATCCGCTTCATTCCACTACCAACCCCCCTCCCTTATCAGGTTGCATAACCCTGACTGGTGAATCTAATAAGGACCTCTCCTCCTTGCTAGTGTTGAATTTAGATATTTCCTTCAGTAAAGGCTGACTCAACAAATGACATATGTCAAGTTCACAGATCTGCTCAAATAATTCCAATGAGGGATTCAATGGTGGATTATAAGTACTGGAAACAAAAAATCACCCTTATCCCTCGTTAAATAACCTAAAAGAAGCTGTAAATTTAGTTTTCTAACAAATAGTTTCAATTCTATTACAGTTTTGGCCAAGTCTGCCCATTTGGAAGGCACAAAAGAAAGCCCTTTTGCTAGTAATTCCACTAGCTCACTAGTGAAAACAAAATCAGAAAAGTTATAAATTTTAAAGTCCAAGCCAATGTTCATGATAATGTCACATGAACTCGTAGAAGCTTGACCATTGACAATATTGATCAGGTCTAGTTCCTCCTGTTCCTTGACCTGTTCCTGGGCTTACGGCCTTGATGTGAGGATTGGGCCTAGGCTGTGTTCTGAAAATTTGAACCCTCCACCTCCTGAGTAGGGTTATTTGACCTGTACTGAGAAGCCAACCGTTCACTCCATCGGACCGGTTCATTCGGATCTATAGAATCCACGTGTGAGTTCTCTAAACTGCTGGTTCTCGATCCTGTTCCTGAACCAGCTACATTAGGTCCATCTGGTTGGCGTGTAGTAAAAGCCAAAAAATTCCCTTGGGATGTAGGAGGCTTCAGGTAAGCAAAACCCTCTTTGTAAGCCTTTATATCCCTGTGTAATTTTTTTTAAATTTTATTAGATGTGGTTTTAAATATGTACTGAACTATGCTGCTGAAAGTCCGTTCATAATCGAACCGGTACCGATGAAAATTTAAATAATTTCTTATCTCCCCATCCAGCTTGTTAATTTCAATAATCAAGCCGTCAGCAGCCAATTGATAATGTTTGCTCATCAAATTCAAAAGTTCAAAACCATGTCTGTCGAACAATTGAATTAAATCCATGTGGAAGGCTGATCCCTCTTTTAGAAAAAGGAGTAGGGTCTAACAGGGATGAAAATGTAGTATGATTTTGTAAACAGATTTATATATATATATATATATATATATATATATATATATATGTGTGTGTGTGTGTGTGTGTGTGTGTGTGTCTGTATATATATATATATATATATATATATATATACATACATACATACACACACCTATTAATATTTGTAAATATGTAAATATTTTATAAATAAGAGCTATTTTTGTATATAAAGGACCCAACTTGAAGCTAATACAGTCACTGAGTACATGTGCACGTCTCATTCCTAGCACAGGAGAAGGAGTAAGCAGTGCTTTTGAGGATCCAGAGAGCTTATTTTTTTGTGGCCTTTTTTTGTGGAATTTCAAACAGAAGAATTAAGCAAGGGTTGTTATATTACAACCCTCCAGTCAGGAGGGTTGTGGAATTATATATTGCAGGAGGTGACTTTACAGAGTAAAGTGGAGAGTAGAAGAACTGTTTTATTAGGAGCCTATGGACAATATTGAAAAAGAAGATGCAGATGCAATGTTGGGCTTAAGAAAAAAGGAGCAAGCAGAAATAAAAAAGTACATGCAGTAGTAGTAGCAGATGGAGGAGAGAGGCAGGACAGCAGGGAAAAAGCATTTCAAAGAAAAATATAGACTAAAAATCCAAAGTAAGACAGAAAAAAGAACTGGACAGGAATGATATTTCAGACAATGTTATTGAACCTTTGCAAGTAGGAGCCCTGTTATTGAAGCAGCAGCAGCTTGTCATGGATCCTAGTTGCATGGTATGTTGCCTATGCGCTTCAGCAAAATATAGTGATTCATAGAAATATGTAGATGTATTCCTTATTTGCATACACATCACAAAAAACTGCTATTTAATTGAGGTTTAATGGGTAGTCCACCATTTTAAATGCCAAACAAATCAACAAAAAAGGAGCTTCAGCCAGATTCTTTCAGCAGAGAAGTAGTATCTTGAGGAGACATAGCCATAAGAAGTTACACAAAGATCCTTGGTACACTTCTGGTATGATGCCAGCCCTTGCCTGGGAATAATGTAGGGGCACATGCAGTATATTAATCTGCACTATTATTTGCTTGCAGTGTATACTTGCGTGAAGCCCATATATAAAACCTATAGCTGCATATCCACCCTGTAGGTGATGAAAGACAGCCCACTATCAGGACTGCCTATTCCTAAAGTAACTTACATGTCTTATATATATGTTCTGTGAGCTTATGCTGTGTGAAAAACTGGTTTTATATCAATATCATACCACACAAAAATCCACTGCCATGTTTTATCACATTGGTGTCCCCAACAAATATAGTCAGTGAAACATATCCTTTAACCGGTTTATTCCTGAGTGGCAGCCACCTTAGCTAAACACATGCACTGTCCATCCCTTCCAGTAATCTAGGCTATCAGTGGTGACCCCGCTGTTCATTGCAACATACATCTATTACACTTACTCTGCTGCTATCCATGTCCACAACAATACTGTTGTGAATACTTATGGCACCCCACTGCCTGTAATCAGTAGTTGTTGTCCCCCAAAGTCACAAGCTTGCAGTTATGTATCTTATCTCCAATAGTGTTGCCATGTACTCCAGAGGGAGTAAATGGTAGAGGCTGGACCAATTCAACTGATCTAGTATGATATCCTGTTACAGGCACTCAGGATCTAAGGGCACTGTGTGCTAGGGGGAGGAGTTTCTCACCAGCCACTCTGGGGTCATGTCTGGGGAACAGTAATCCACAACACAGCAGTTTTGGAGGCTTATCACCAACAGTGCAAGGCATGCTATTGGAGGTAAGATATTCCCCTGGCAAGCTTAAATGATGATGAGGAATTATTAGTATCCCCACATGGAGATGATGAAGGCAAGGATACCATACCTGGAGGAGGGGACACAGGTTCTGGGAGTGCACAAGTCTCATGAATCTCAAAGGAAGATCCACCAGATTGGTCAGCATAATGCATTTATCATGCACTCTATTTTGGTAGGACACAAATACAACTATATATGCTTTCCATAGGTACTTCAGGTATGCAGCCGCACAGAACTGGCAGTGGAGGTATGCATCCATTCTATATATAAATAGCATACTATTTCCATAGTGTGTCTGACTGTTTGCATGAATAACATGCAGAAGGAGTGATCAGACTTGCTCTGCTATGTCTTGTGTTGTACATTCACAGCACAGACCACTGCTAAGGTGACACCTGCGGAGGTTACTGATGTCAGCATGTATGCATTGTCTGACTATGATGAAAGACACATATTAAGTCACATTTATATGACATAGAGGCACTGCTTGTCTCCCTACTGGGTGGTCCTCCACCCCCTTGTTCAGGGCAAATGTATTGCCTTGACCATTCTTGAACTAGCTTTTGCACAGTCATAGCACTCACCCTCCCTTGGGGGGGGGCTCCACATAACCAAGAGTACCACCAAGGCTCTCCATGTAGTTGCAGCAATAAAAGAGTGCACTCTCTCTCCAGTGTGGGCACACCCACAATATGACAGCCTAGCAAGAGTCCTAATTGCCTAAATGTGTCATAACCAGTTCTTGATATGGGGGAAGCCTTAAGGTTCAATCAGCAGATGCACAGGCTGTCATCTGGGCACAAGCTGTTACTACCCATGCTGCCATGGCTATGACTGGTATAGTGTATGACTCATGAGGATGTCACCCATTGCTGCCAATGCCTTGTAGAGTGCATAGAGCTCAGGAATGATGCTTGAGAGAACTGATGTAACCAATGAGGTCTATGATGGTATATGTTCCTACCATATTAGCTTCCATGCAATGGATAAAAAATGCAACAATAACTAATTTTTCTAGATGGTTGTCCATGATCATGGGTGGGTACATTCATGATATAGTCACATCACAGGGTTCACAGTCTGCTCCTGCAGTTCTAGGGATCTGTCACTTGCCCACATCATGTTGTGAGTAGCAATGACTACCAACCTCTGGGGTAGTGTCATGTCTCTACAGGTCCCGTTCCCACAGCAATATAACATCTTTGTCACAGTGGTCAGTGGATCAGTCAAACAAAGCTAGTGTAGTGGCCCTAGATCACTATTATAAAATGGTACCACTTTCCAATCACATTCCTGTAGTCTTACCCTCTCCTAGACATGGTGCCATAGTACCATCCTTCTTCCATGTCATTTGACAACTTTGTCTTTGACACAGATATGACATTGCCAAAAGATCACATTTCTGCTTCCAGTGACATAACCCACTCCCAAGTTGTGATGTTAGCCACTTATTATTGTGTCCCTTGAGTGGTGTATGTGGTGATGCCTGATTCAAAGTGTGACACTCCCATGTGCTGCTCAGCATAGCCATTAACTAATACTGCATTTGTCATGTTTTTTTTTTACATGTGACACTGTAGTGTCACTATATGCTTATTATGGGCCCATAGATCTTGACTTGACATCTGTGAGGCTACGAAGTGGCTGCTACATGCTGCCGCTCAACCTCACTATCATCTCTGGATGTTGTTGCTATGCTGGCAGTGATCTGGGCTGCTGCAACAGTTCCAACACTTCCTTTGACAGTTGTCTGGTCTGTATAATTGCTGGTAATCATATTATACAACATGCAACAAGCATAATGCAGATGGTGCCAGGTGAATATTGCAGAGCTCTTCCAGACGTATCCAGGCAGCTGAACTGTGTCTTCAGCAGGCTGAACTTAAGCAATGTGATGTTTTTGGTTTGCATGTGACAGTGTTATGCTGCTGTCAAGGAGTGTTATGTTAGTTCTTTATGGGTGTAGTTAAACAGGATTCCAGTGGGTATCCTGCATCCCCTAAAATGCAATGTGAATATATGCACCCTGTCGCTTTCTCTCTCTCTCTCTCTCTCTCTATATATATATATATATATATATATTTATGTGTGTGTGTGTTTGTGTGTGTATGTGTGTGTGTGTGTGTGTGTGTGTGTGTGTGTGTGTGTGTGTGTGTGTGTGTGTGTGTGTGTGTGTGTGTTTTAGTGAGTTTCCTGCAGTGACTCTACTTGCCAACTTGGCAACTCTTTGGAATTTCCAATATTCAGGAAAGGATGATATACATGACTTGTCTACCATATGTGATAAAAAAACTGGCACTGCCAGACTGCTGTGCAATGGCAATCAACCCACATGTGTTGTACGCTACCTATAGTTATTGGAAATGCATCCCCTCCTACTGACATAATGCTATCCACTGCACTACTTGAGGCCTTTATTGCAACATGTGCATAATCTATAGCATCCAGTAATCTGGGGAGGCAGGCAAGGTTATTGAAGCTATGTATAAGGGTGGCTGTTTCTCCCAGTGTGATGGAGAAACCTATATATTCATCCACATATTGAAGCAGTGCATCAAAAATGTCTACAATATAACCAACATGTGCTCCCCTCGATTGTGTATACATATAGTAGAGTCCAGATGTATGGGAAGTCCATGCATGACTTCAGATCCTAGTTGTGGGTGATGCATGGCAACCATTACCCATGTGACATCTCTGTTCACTTAGTTACATTAGGGACCATACACTGACTGTCGCCTCCAAGGTACATATTTAAATTTATTGCAGAAGTGAGCAGCAGTGAGCATATGAAGCTGAAAGATGTATGGACTTGTCTATGTATCAGCAGGTGACATGTGAGACAGGTGTATCAGACAGGACAGTGAGTTTGCAGCTTTGACAGTGTTGTGCTGTGTTCCTACCTACACTTTAACTTGCATAGTTTTAATCTGATCAACAGATTCTAGGTTCTTAATCTGTATGTAAACTGGTATTCAGATTAGAGTTGTTAATTAATTCAATCATTTATAGAAAGTTATTTTCTACAATATTTGTTTAATACATTTGTTTTTAGTTTGCAGGTTTCAGATGGGAAATCTTACATGAGTTCCATACATTGGAGTATATATATTTTACGGATTCCACCTTTGATATAGCAACCAGCACAAGCTTACTAATAGCAGAAGTTTTAGGTGTAGAGCAACTCGTATCCCCTGTTCTAATCACATCCTCCAGTTATTATTTTCTGTGTGAATATAATTCTAAGTATTTCTAAAATGGAGAATTTCAGTAATTTTTTTCTTGAGGATTTAGTGACAAATAGGTACTTAAAACAATGTACTACAAGTTTTATGTTTAAAATTATCATGGCATTTAAAAATGCTGTATACTGTGAAAGAGACATACTCATTTAGGGCTGCAACAGGAACTGATGGACATAATAAAATATGATGGTAAATGCACTGACAACCAATAAACATGTTGGTGTACTACTAGTAAAGTGCACAGCTTCTATCGAATGTAGATACCAAGGAACGTCCAAAGCACAACAAAACCCTCACATTCGCTGGGCAGTTGTTGAATTCTTTCAGTAATGCTTCAGTCTCTTTATAATTTTGCTGCTCTCTTTTAAAGCTCATGAACTATTGAGATAGACTCATTGATGCCGGGAAATGTTCCTTGGTGTCTACATTTGGTAGACGCTGTGCACTTTTCTTCTAGTGATGGTGAATGCCCTTAGTACTTTATAGTTAATAAACCAACAGTACTTAAAAAGATGATAGTAGTCCTACAGTCAACATTAGTAAGGAAAATAATGACATTGATACTCCTGCCGGAGGCAGTATTGTCAAAACACTATTAAACATCCTGTGGTCACTGGTCATAGGATTGAGTTTAGCAATGTTCTGCCCCCCTTTCAGTGACTTAACTAGTGCGACTATCAATAGTACTGAAATTCATTCATTTTCCATAAATCCATCTTCTGGTTATAGTACATAAAAATTGTCAAGTTATCTTCTCCTGAAAATGGTACTTGTAATAGAAGCGTTCCAGGATAACAAACCTTCAAAAACAAACAAACAAAAAAAAACAAACAAAATAAAAAAAAAAACAGACGTCACAACTGCCAACTTGCAGAAATGGTAATGGAATTTCAATAATAGGGTTAATACTTACAAAAGAATGTTGGTAACTTGACTAATAACTTAATTGCACTAAAATCTTTTTCTAATATATATTAATAATAGTTTTGTATCTCTTTAAAAAATTCAAAATTCTGTGTTACTGTTGGATACAAAATTTCTGTGATGCTGGAAGTCATGAATGAGCCACAATCCATATAAAAGTCAAATACTTCTGGAAGACCTCACCCTTAGTAGTACTGGTATGCAATATATTATTATTTGATTGTGATATAACTTTCTGCGAACTCCTGTCTTTTCGACTGTAAACCTTTATAAGTCAAAAATAGCAGTTAAGTACAGTTTTCAGGAATTTGGAATGTTTGCTCTTTAGGTGAAACATATGGAAATAACACATTCCTTCCAAAGTATAATTTGCAGCTGTCTGAAAATTCAGGCATTGCTTACTTCAAAAATTATTTGGGCACAATCTTTTTGTTCAAGAAACTGAACTGACAATTAATGCTAGAAACCTTAAGAAGAAAAAATATGCTGAATTTTATATACACTTATATGTATTTCCAATGCTGTGATCTCTCAAGTGGTAGTGCAATTTTAAGACATACTCTAGTGGTGGTGTTGGTGATGATGTGTCTTTATTTATCAAAGAAATATTTCATTCAGGAATCTCTCATAACTTGTCTATCTCAGAAATCATACAAGTTATTGGTAGGATCAGCACTTCATTATTTATTATAGCTCGTAGTTATAGGACCCCAAGTCTTAACATAGAGGTTCATGTATAATTTCTGATTAATTTAATTGGGAACTCCCAGGATCTGTGTCATGCAGTTTTAATGATTTCAGTTACCATGGCATAGATTATTTAATTTTTCTAGGACTCTTAGATAACTTATTTAGAGGTGCAATTGGAATAATGGCTAATGTCTTTTCCTTCAAGGTAGAAGATTTGACCTTGACCTCCAGTCATTGCATGTGTGGAGTTTGTATGTTCTCCTTGTGTCTCTGTGTGGTACCTTCCAAAAGCATGGTGGGTGTTTCTAACTCAAACTCATCCAAGAAGGGAGTTGTGGTTAGCAGCACAGACTCTACAAGGTGCGTATCAGGGGGAAAAGTTGTATAGACCAATCACTTTGGGTATCAGCTGTGGTACACAATGTCCTTTAGGTAGAAGAACATGGATCACAGACTGTGCACCACATCAGGGCTAGCCACTTGATGGTGTAAAAACTGGCTGCAGGTGATTTGGTCACATTGACTAATGTTGCCAAAAATGGGAATGGGTATTTGCTAGTGATAAGTAGAGGGAGGAGCTGGCTTACTCTGGCCTATGCTAGGGATCCATGCTAATGGTGGTGGTGGGGTTCATGTGCTTCTATTGGCCTGTGTGTGTGTGCCTGCCACAAAGCCTAGCAGCCTTGGGTTAATAGGCTGCTTGTCACCCAGTTACCCAGCTTGGATTACCTGCAATAGATCTATTGAGCTAAAGCTGAACATAAAACCAGTCTAGCTGCCAAACATAACTGAAGGATTGACTCTGTATATACTCACTGATAGGATGCATCTTGGAAGTGGATGACATGAAGGTAAAGAGGAGGCTGGGCATCCTCTGTACCCAAGAGACAACATGGAAGGGCAGTGCAGTAAAGCCACATGCTTGAGATTCAGAGTCAACTACTCAGGGGGAGGACAGGTTAGAAATGTTGTGAGAATGTTGGTGAGTGAGAGACTTCAGAAAACAGGGGTGTCATTAGAATTAGTGACAGATTCATAGCAATCAAACTACATTATAAGGATATGGCCTATGCTTCACACTAGGGTTGTGATAGTGAGGAAAAGTGAGCATTCAGGCAGCAGTTGCAGGACCTAAAGCAGGATAGCATGAGTTTGTGTTGATAATGGGAGATCTGAATGCACATATCAGGAGAAACAGAACAGGATATGAGGACTGCTTGGCCACACGGGTGGAGCAATAGGAATAAAGGAGAGGCCATTCTAAACTTTTGGCTGGCAAATGGCTTGATGTTGGGCAACAAATAGTTTAGCAAGGCAGTCAGAAGAACATATACAAGAGTGGCAAACATGCAACTCAGGTAGACTTCCTCCTAGTCAGGAAAGGGCACTGGGGTAGAATTAGTGATTGCAAAGTCATCCCTCACTGAAACGGTTGATCCACATTTGGCCCACAGCATAAACCACTTGTTGCCACAATTAGCTGTAAGCAATGATCAGAGAAGGCTCCACGGTCAACAGAGACTGGGCTAAAGACCTAGAAGTTGATTGGAATTAAACTATAAAAGTTCAAGGATATACTCGGGGTTCTAGGACCTCAGAAATAAGAGAAAATAAGTGGAGTTGAAGAAGAATGGCAACAGCTCAAAACAGCGTGTTCCAGGACTATAGAACAAATATGTGGCTGAGCCAGGTATTGAAATAAGGAAAGCTGTTGATAGAATGCAGAAGTCCAGGAAGTCATGAAAAGAAAGGAAAAGTGAAAAAAGGGGGGAGATACAAAAGACACACCAGGTTATGAAAGAATACTGATTAGCTAAGAAACAGCCTTAGAGAGCAGTTGTAGTAGAACAAAGCATCAGAATCACTCTGACAGCTTCTGGAAAGTATCAGGTTGCAAGGTAAAGACAGGAAGCAAGATAAAGAAGATAGTCATCAGACACCCTTTATAAGGGAGGTCATCAGCAACGTCCTGACCAGTTCACAGGACATCAAAGATGGATGGAGTATTTCCAGCAGTATCTGAATGAAGAAAAACCTACAAAAGTTGTACAGGACCCAGACACAGCCTATGATGAAATAAAAGGCAATACTAGAAGAAGTAAGAATAGAACTAAGAAAATTAACCTATGGAAATCAGCAGGCTCAGATGAGGTCACAGCAGATTTGATCAAGATGTTAGGTGAGTTAGGGGAAAAACTGGCTCCAGAGGATACTGTTAACACTATGAAAAGAAAGGCATAGTCCACATGACTGGAGAATAGGCATTCTAGTGTCAGTGTATAAGAACAAGATGAACATTCCCAACTGTGGGCAGAACAGAGGTATCAAACTCCTGTCTCACTACATGTTAGTTCTGGAGATGGTGATGGATAATTGAATATGAAGAGGAGTAGAACGTAAGATGGGACAAGAGCAGTTTAGATTCAGATCAAGATGCAGCACAACCAACCTGATGTTTGCAGGGTGACAGTTCAGAAAAAGACAGAAATGAGGAAAGAGTCCAACTGGGCATTAATAGACTTGGAGAAAGCATTTGAGAAGGTCCCAAAGAAGCTGACTTGGGCAGTTCTGTGATGGTTCAAAGTATCAGAGGTATTGGTAGAATTAGTGCAGGCTATGTACAAGGACCCAATAACAGAAGGACAAACAGCGTTTGGACTCACAGGAGGTGGTTTTAATGAGACTGTGTGTGTACCAGGGCTCAGATCTGAGCTCACTGCTGTCAGGGTTCCTATTACCTGATCGAAAGTTTAGGTTAGCGAATACCTAAACGTCGATTTGGTAATAGCAAAAGCAAAACAACGAGAACAGATGATTTAATGCAGGGAAAGAACCCCCTTGGCCGTTATACGGATTTTGCCCTTTTCCCCACTGTAGAGTGATCTTGGAGTTGGTATATTTAGTTAGGGAGTGTGGGGGGCACTTCCCCCACATTGGGGGGTGTGGGGGCAAAGCCCCCCACTTCATTTTTGTTTAAATTTTTTTTTTTTTTGCGGCCAAGGAAATTCATTCCTTACGTTAAATTGGACGTTCACTGTTTTAATTTTTCGATATTACCAGATCGATGTTTAGGTATTTGCTAACCTAAACATTCGATCAGGTAATACAGATGCGCTGTTGTTCATACTGGTGAAGGACTTTATTAACAAAGAGGTCAGAAGTGTCAGCTCAAAACGCTGCTCTATACAGATGATGTGCCATTACAGACAGACTCTGAACAAGAACATCAGTAGGGGAATAGAATGCAAAACAGAAGGCACATGGGATGAAACTAAGTACAGATAAGACAGTGGTTATGGCAGCAAATGGGGGAAATCAGAAGAAGCTGAGACTTGAGATAGAAGGCAAAATAGTGGAACAGGTTAACAGCTTCAGGTATCTGGGAGGGAGTGGTTAAGAAGAAAGTCTGAATGAAGAGGTCAAAGCTAGAATCAGAGATGTTGCAGCCAAATGGCACAGAGTATCATGTGTAGTGTGTGACAGAAGAATGCTAATGAAGCTGAAAAGTAAGGTATAAAAATGGTGGTGCTACCAGTACTACTATATAAACAGATACGGAAGGGAAAGATAAGTGATAGAATGCACAGTGTGGGTCAGATGAAGAAATGAGGACATCAGAGCAGGAGGTGAAGCATCTTCAATTGCAGGGAATGTAAACAGAGAACAAATTAATGTGGTTTGGGTACATGTGCAGAGAAGCAGAAGACATTCTGATGAAGAAGATCTAGGAGACCAGGAAGAAGGAAAGAGGAAACAAGAGCATCCAGCAAAAAGATGGATGTACTGTGTGACAGATGACCTGTAACAATAAGGCATGACTGTCAAAGAAGGTGAAGTGCAAGAGATGGTGACAGTTAACATGGCACCCTGTCTTGTAGTAAAAAGTTGGGAAAGAAGGAGTGGAAATGATAATGATGATGATGACTAGAAATCTTACAGAGCCAGCAGCTTTCATGAAAAGGCATAAGAGTAAACAGTCAGACAGCATGTCTTGGGATGTTAAAGAGAGGCCATTTTTTCTGGGAAATGCACATGCAGGCAAGGGGAGACCATAGAAACTACACAAAGACAATGACCCAAAGTCAGGATCCAACCTCATACCCTAGAGCTATGATGCATCAACATTAATGCCTACACACAAGTGATGCCCAGGGGCTGGTTACTGTACTGTTGGCAGTGTTGCTTGAGAAGTCCATTTGCCAGTCTCTGCTAGAGGTCAGCTACCCATGCCATCAGGTTTTGCAAGGTCTGAATGTGTGACTTGTGATTTTTAATTTCATTGTGAATGCCTAATTCTTTAAAGGCGGATAATATGATAAATGATTTCCTCTTACCTTCAAAATATTGTGATCCTTCAGCTGATAATAGTTTTGGGGGGGAGGGTACAGTTAAGGGACTTGCCTAGATTCACACAGTCAGCAACTGGAAACATGCTACAATGATTACAGATACTCCTGTTGAAGGAGCGAGGTATAAGTCTATTAGCCATTGTAGGTATACAGCTAAATATGGATTCTCTGACCAATGCTTGCAGCTAATTGTGGCATTATTAGGAAAATTTAACCTAGTCAGCTAATTCAAGATCAGTCTCTGAAGGCAGTCAGGGATTCTGCTGAAATGCAAGTGCTTGGTCTGGACTAAATCAATCAGTGTGTTTTGAAAATAGTGCTGTTTCCAAATTAACTGAAAAACAAGGAATGTCAAATGCTCAACATTTTGCGTATAAAAGAAATATTTGCTTTTTCCTTTGGATGAGATTTTGCTAAGTAACATGGAATATGTGCTAAGCCTGCTCCTAGCATAACTGAATCCTTTCAGACAAATATCTTTTGATAGTATTCTGATCACAGCTCATGGGTGTTCTCAGGGGAATGTTTGCAGGTTTGGGAGGCTGATCTCCAAATCTTAGATTTTTTTCCAGTTATGTGAAAAACACGTTTACATGGGTTGCTGCAAGGAGGTACTTTTCTTTACCCATTTATGCAACTAACTTAACATTAATTAGTAAAATGAGGTGCAAACATTCAGCCCTCTGTTTTTGAGTCTTTGCCTCCTCCCTCAAAAAAGTTAAGAATTGTTGATAAACTGTCCTTTCAGACTGCCTGTTTCATTTAAATTTGCATTCTGTCATACCTTTTAACAAACTGATAGGGAGACAAAGCAGAAGTACTGAGACCACTGAGTAGTCTGATATAATGTAGTACACAGAGCATTATGACTGTATTACACAGAGCATTATGACTGTATTACATAGAGCATTATGACTGTATTACATAGAGCATTATGGCATCCAGTCATAACCCGGATTTTATGTGTTGGAGTGATGTCTGTCAAGAAATTCTCCTTGAGAGAAGAATCTTAACATCCATGTTTGGAACACATAACATCCTGGGTTATGATCAGAAAGACATAATCATAATTCTTTATAGTACATGGGTTTTACCTGTTCCCATGTTCCCACGTCTACAAATGTCATTAAAAACAAAAAAAGAAAAAAAAGCAGTGTAGTAGCAAAATAGCGGATTATGATCATGTCTCCTTCTATCATAACTGGCTTATTATGGGTTTGAGACATGGATGCCATGAAATTCACCTCGAGACCGAACTTTGAGAGGTAAATATTGCCATCCATGTTGAAAACACATAATTAAAGATTATGATTTGAAGACCTGATCATAATTTTTTGAAGTGCATGGAGCTTTATCTGCTCCATGTAGTATTAGTAAAAGAAAAAATGCTAAGTGTTATATTGGCTTTCAAATCTGTAAAGCACTTACAAGCGCTGTTAGAAAGACTGCAACATACCTTATCTAGTGGTGTCAGAAAGACAGAGTAACATGTTTTATGTAAGGAAAGTCAGGGACAGATTATTGGCAGAGATAGCAGGCAGAAAGAAATTTGCTTTAATTCGGTTGCTGTTGTTTGCTGGCCAGTACAGGTAGGTTTAACTGCCCGGTGTGATACCCAGTTGTTAAGATCAGGTCTTGCACTATAGAAGGGCTTAACTGGTTTGTCTTTTTTGTGATACTGAAGTGCAATTACTGCATTTCATGTACTACAATGTTTTTCAGTTTAAAAAAAACCCTGTAACACACTAGCACTGCCACACAGAAGTCACCGAAAAAAGAGTATTGGGGAGCTAGTAAACACTTCATTCAGACTTAAAAGAAGGAAAAATGAAGTGTTTATCAGCTTCTTGCTGCTCTTAGGATGAGGCTGTTGAGCACTGTTAAGATTTGTTTTACAACTGTGATCACCTTTCTGATGTCAGAAATGCACCCACAAGCCTGTCTTTTTACCATTTTCAGAAAATAATCACAACACACCATGAACTACGTAGTTATTGTAGACAACATACATTATAAGACAGAGGTTCCCACACGAAACAATGATTCTTTTCCACTTTATTCACCACCTTGATGACATACTCATGAAGAAAAAGGGTCTGAAGGTAAAATAAATTGAAAGGATACCTTTTGTTGTATATGACAAACTGAAGAGAATGTGCATTTTGGAGTAAAGTGGACTGTCCTGAAAAGTTTTAGTTTATTTATCACAGGATCAGAGGATCATAGGAGATTACTAGGCTAATGGCCCTGGGGCCTTTACAAGCCTAGCCAAAAGTTTATCCCCCAAAAAAGAAACCTGAATCAGCACCTGTTGCCCCTGTCAATGAGGGACACAGGTGGAACCCCCAGGACAAATTTGTGGTTTCCCATCCACTCATCAAAGTTGTGCTTGAAGAGAGTCAAAGGCATACTTTGTTTGACATACATGGGGAGTCTATTCCAGAGACAGGGCAGCCTCTATGAGACAAACTGTCTCTCCAGCAGGTTTTGTTAATGTCACATATTAGATTTAAGCCTTTTGATCAGGTAATGCATGAGGTGCTAGACTTATGGATATAGAGCAGGGCCTGAGATTGCCTTGTAGATGAGACGCAGATCACCTCTGAGCAATCTGTACGATACCTAGTAGAGTGATAGTGATTTGAGCTTGTCCACATAGGCCAGGTGTTGGAGGCCATAGACTCTCTTTGTGAGGTATTCTGTGGCCTTTCCAGTTGGTGCAGGTGTTTGGAGAGGCACATACCAAACGGGGCATTGTACTCAATTACTAGCCTAATGAGGGAGGAGTACAGAGAGGTAATAACCTCCTTTTTTCTGGATTCAATCCCTTTACTTATGAGATGAACCAAGTAAAGGCTTTTCTGACCACTGCCGCTACATGATGGTCAAATGTGAGATTGTTGTCAACCTGTGTACCCAGGTATCTCACCACAGGTTGTGTGCTTAGGGGGTTGCTGTTGATGTGGTAATTGGTAAGGACCATGTTTTTGCCAAATGATATGATATTACATTTTTTTTTAGTTTAACTTAAGGCCTTGACTTTGGCATCAGTCATTTGTTGCTGTCAGACCCACTTGAAATATGTTAACATCATTTTGGGAACCAATGATAGCACCCAACTTACAGTCGTCTATAAACTTGGTCAGCCACAGGCCTTTTGTCTTTGTCTGGACCTCTGAGAAGTAGATGCCAAATAATAGGGGTCCCAGGACAGATCCCTGGGGGACACCAATAGTGACAGATCTGCTGTCAGAGGTGGTGGCACCTATTTTGACCTCATGAGTTCTATCAGTGAGTCAGTTGGCAACCCGCCTGATAAGATAGGGATTTACAACAAGTTGTGTTAGCTTTTCGATGATGCGTGAGTGGGGGATTGTGTCAAAGGCTTTGGCCAAGTAAAGGTAAGCTGTATACACTGACTTTCCCCTCATTGAGTGCCTTGGTGACAGTCTCAAATAAGCCAGCCAGGTTAAATAGGCAAGATTTGCCCTTGACGAATCCAAACTGGGTGGGATCAAGTGCTTGGAGATTGCTTATACCCTTGTTTATAATATAATAATTTGCTCCATGGCCTTACAGATCAGACTTGTCAAGCTAATGGGGCGATAGTTTCCAGGGTCAGTAGTGGCACCACCTTTGTGCAATGGGATGACAATGGCAGTTCACCACTCTGCTGGAATGAAGCCTGTACTTACGCTGTGGTTGAATAGACTGCTCAATGATGAGGCTAGTTCTTACTGGAGATGGTGCAGAATTCAGCCTAGGATGCTATCAGGTCCCATGGAAGCTGTGTTCTGTGCCTTGGATAGGGCCTTTAACACTTTATCTATTTGTTTCATTGCAGATACTTCTGAAGACTATAAATATCAAAGTTAAATAGATTTCAATTAGCACTGTTCTACAAAGAATTCTGATAACTTTCAGGAAGTACATTCCATTAATGACTTCACTGATAATATATCTCTATACTTTTTACAGCAGAGCATTAAACTTATTCATTTCTTAAAACCGGTAAGTGAAATTGGTTTCATAAACCCTGTTCAGCTATGAATAGGGCAACAAGGGCAAAGCAAAGTACAATAAATATATAGACAGTTTAAATCAGTCATCCAACACACTGCTTTATATCTTAATGTTTTCCCTGATTTTCATTCCATAATGATCCTATTTGAAGAAGGTGTTTGAAGGCTGGGTGCTTTGTGACTTTGCCTTTCTACCACCTACTGAAGTCCTTTGAATAAAGGCTCAGTACCGTATTCCTGTCAAATTCTGCACAGCATGAATGCAGTATGAAGGCCGTACACTTTATTAACACTGTAGGAATTTTTACTGCAGCCTGCAACAAACAGAGGGAGGGGGTAGAAATTATAATCAACAAGGTAATAGTTACAGCAAAAAAAAATTATTATTACCAGTCTGAAAACAGAACTTGGTCAGAAATGCTGAATAAAATATTTACAAGCCAGCAAACAGTAATTCTGTTAACAAAAAAGAATCACTATTTTGAAGGCTGATGTTTTTTAAAAGACTGCTGTTTACATAGCTAGTGTATTCTCTCTCTCTCTCTCTCTCACACACACACACACACACACACACACACACACACACACACACACACACACACACATGCACAAACACGCACACACACGCACACACACGCACACACACACACACACACACACACACACACACACACACACACACACACACACACACACACACACACACACACACAATCTCTCTTTCTCTTTATGGATTTACTTACCTGTGTTGAATGGCACAAATGTTGATGTGCATAATGTCAACACCAAATGATTGACATTATGCACATTGACACACTACAATGCATGTGCCAAACAGTAATCTCAGTGCATGCAAAATATTTACAAAAAAAGGCAAAAGAAAACATAATTTTTTGCAGGGAGCAAGCCTCCTGAACCCCTATGTGCTTGGTGCTAAGCCCCAAAACCTCAACAATTATAAATTCTAATTCCAAAACTGCACATTTCCTTGCAGAAAGGGCAAATTCCACAACCCTGAGCATCATCCAATCTATTTTTGTTTGACAGATGTTGACCATCTGTTTATTAGACTAAATTATGTCAACTAAACATGTTTACTAAAGCACCATTTGACAAAAGTAGCAGTTTCCATATCTATCTGTCTATATGTATATATATATATATATATATATATATATATATATATATATATATACATTTATAAATATGAACCCTTCACTGTCAGTATTCCAACATAATATATGGATGTTTTTCAGTCTGTGTCTAGTTTTAAATTCTTAAGTAATGGAAGTGGATAATAAATTATAAACTTATGCCTGTGTGCATCTTTAAAACTTTGACATCTGCTTTTCAGTTACAGCAACCTAACAAAAACATGCTACAAACAAGACTATTGCCTGAAGCAAGCTGGAAGTGGATTTTATTTTCTTTCTTATTTTTAGCCAAATAGCTGATTTCTTTGACTCAGCAAAGAATAATCATTTTAAAACTTCCTTTCCTGATCATTTTGAGTAGATTGCTGCTAGGAGTCAAGTGTCACATGATACCCATATGTGACCTGCATATGCAGTTTATGTGTGGCAATCACTTCTGTTTTTTTTTTATGAACATGGAAATGAGCTATAGAGGTAGAGAAATTGTGAGAGAAAGAATCACTTCCAAACTAGGCTAAATATAATGTTGCCTGTGTAGAATTACTGCTTTTCCTTAGGTGTATGGCATTGCATCCTTTTTATGGAACTTTGATTCCAGGTGGAATTCTTTTCCACCTTTGTGAAGCCCCACTTAAGATTACATTATAAAGCACACTGAATAACTAGGTTAGTAGGTTACTATACCTCATAACCGCTAGACGGCCATTGTTAAATTTGCCCACATTGCTCCACATCTATCATATGTCTGCTACAAAAATCAGCAAGGGAATGTTCATCGCCTTTTCTTATGTTGTTACATACAATGGTGGGGAAGGGACTTATGCAAAATCAATCAGACCAATGCCACATTTGTGAATTAATCCCTGTAGATGAAACATTAGTATGTCTTTAAGGTTTTTTTTTTTTGCATATATCTCATGGGTCTCCACTACAGGAGGTTTAAGATTACACAGTGAAGACTTTAGCTTTGTTGGGACTTTCTTGTAATGTTTCCTAAATGATTTGTGTGTCTAACCTTCTTTCCTTTGGTTTGGATGTTAATTGGGATAATTAGCAGTCATCCTAATTTTATGGACATCAGGCTTGTTTTAAGCTCTGTCTTTCTAAAATATGGCAGATAATCTTTATATGCTGAACTGATAAGGTTAGGAAATGGACAACAAATGATATGTCTATAGCTTGTGTTGCTTAAAGACTTCAGCAAAAAGACATAATAGGCATACAAGACTGTTGCCAAAGTCATAGGGCCGGATTCACGATGGCTTGCACGGAGTCTAAGAGTAGAGTAAGACTCCATGCAGCCATCATGTCCGACGAGCGATCCACAAACAGCCTGTAGGGGCGTGTAAGAGAGCTCCTAAAATGGCTCTTACACGGACAGGGTTTGGATATGCAAATTACCTCACTTGCAGCCGAAAGGCATGCAAATGAGGTAAATTTGCAATCCAGGAAGCACAAACCTGTCCGTGTAGGAGCTGTGTTAGCTGCAGAAATGTACTCAGTTGACAACTGAGTACCGTTCTGCAAATAGCACAATGGAGCCTTGTCAGCTCCAAATAAGGGTTGCATATGTTCTAGGAAGCATGCCAATGGCCAAATATGTGGCCACTGGCAACATACCCACATGCAAAATTAAAATAAAAATGTTTATTTTTTTTCGATGTTTAAACGTAGCGCAGCGCCACGCAAACGGGCTGCGCTGCAAAAAAACAGAAAAATAAAAATTTAAAACCCACAAACATGGGTTTAATGAAAACCATCAATTTAAAATGTAAGGGAATAGCAGGCTAAAAACAACATGGCCACCGAGTAGGGGTTGCTAAGGGGGGAAGCTCAGTGGGAGACATGTAACTAAGCATTAGTAGGCAATCCTATGTAAATGAGTGTTAGGATACTGAATTGCACTTTTACATAGCAAATGAGCACATTCCCTGGAGTGTAGGAGTAGGATAAGGGGAGTAACAGAGTAGGAGATAGGTGACATCACAGGGGGGTATGTATGAAAGAAGTGAAACTCATTGGAGCAGAGTGGCATGTGAAAGCTGTCAGTTAGACATCATGGAAAGAGGTGTGTCAACAGGTAGACAAGGGAAAGCCAAGAAATGGAAGGTGTACACTGTGGATAACACCAAAGTTTCTTGCTGAGCGTGCTTGCGCGCGTGTGCACGCTGGGAAGCCCGAGTAAGATGGAGTGCACGTGTGTAAGCGTGAGTGCGCGTGTTTAAGTCAGAGTAAGCATGTATAAGGCTGTTTAAAGAATTATAAGTGTGTTTTAACCCGAATAAGCAAGTTGTAGTCCATCTAAGCATGTGTGCATGCGTGTTAGCTGCTGTGCGCGTGTTTGCCCTTGTATGCGCGTCGCTCCCCCCTGAGGAAACAGACAGGAAAAAGGAAGCACAACAAATAGTAGGAAGCTACCAGGGAATACTAGCAGAGCTAGCAGGTGAAAACAATCAGAATCAGGCAATTACACAAGCAGAACAGTAGCCCAGCCCAGCACTGAAAACTCTGCAAATAACAGTGCAGTATGTGTCTCTCAAGAGACACTGCAACACTGGAGTAAGCTACTAGAAGTGAAAACTGTAAAAGCTTCACTCAGACAAAAAATGCTAGGGGCTGCCATAGCTGTTATAAGGCGATATATGCAACATGTTGAGGGTGGTGACAATGCAAATGCTGCTGGACAACCCACAGTGAGGAGACGGAGAAGAGTATACAGGCCCAGGGTCACCTACCAGGGGTTACTTGAGCTGGAGATAGTGGAGCACTATAGAGTTGATAGAGACCTCCTGCAGCAAATTGTTGAGCTGTGCAGGCCACGCCTCACACACAGAACCAACAGAGGGGAACCCATCCCAGTGGAAACCAAGGTATGTGTTGGCCTAAGAATACGAGCAACAGGTACCTTCCAGAGACCAACTGGTGATATGATGGGGATATCACAGGCATCAGCATCCAGGGTACTGCACCAGTTCCTGGATGCCATGTCAGCACATGTCAGTGATCATGTATATTTCCCCAATTCCCGTGAGGTATTGGCCAGCAATATGCGTCTCTTCCAGCAAATAGCGGAATACCCTGAGGTAGTGGGTGCAATAGACTGCACGCATATATGCATCAAAGCACCAGCCGGTGAGCGGGGTAGAGCCTACATTAACCGCAAGGGCTTCCCCTCCATCAACTGCCAGGTTGTGTGTGATGTCCAGGGCATAATAATGAATGTGTGTGCTAGCTGCCCTGGAAGCTACCATGATTCCCATATCTGGCATCTGACACAGCTGTACCAGACATTTGCCAATGGGGACATCCCACATGGTCACCTATTGGGGGATGCTGGCTATGCACTGGAGCCGTGGCTGATGACACCCATCAGAAATGCACACACACCTGAACAGGAATGCCATAATGAGGCACACGCACAAACACGTAATGTAATAGAGCATGTGTTTGGGCTGCTCAAGTCATGGTTCCGGTGCCTGGACACATCTGGTGGAGCCTTGCAGTACTCACCAACTACATGTACCCAAATTGTCATGGTATGTGCTGGCTAAATAATATGATTCTGCAAAAACAGCTGCAGCAGGACCAGCATAGGCCCGGCCCAAACAGCCCCCCACCATTGCCAAGGCCATCACAGGCAGAGCGTGACTCGGAGGAGGAACAACTTGAGCCTGTCCCAGTAGGCAGAAGGAGGCATGCCCAGTATGCCTTGGCCTTGGCAAAGAGGCAACGCATAGCACATACACTGGTGCAGTAGGAACCCTGGAAATGATACCTCTCTCTGACTCACACATATAGTAAAAGGGATGCCTAAGTTGACACAACCTGCTTTCAAACATGTACAGGGAGTGTAGTATGTGCATCCAACATAGGCAGCCCTGCAGCACCACCTGAGGCATGATTGCCATGTGTTAAGCAATGTAACACCAGGTAGTATATGCAAACTTGATGACCCATGAATAACATCCTACCCTCACCAAGCATGATGCCACAATATGAAGACAAGATGATCAATTACAACAATTGGCTTAAGTATTGTTGTTAGTCAAAGGGGATCCAATGCCTGTCAGCCTGGGATGAAATGCTGAGCAAGACACGATGCTCAGCTAGGGATGGCTTGCACCTATCACCCCTGGCTTTTTGGATACTGGGAAAGGCTGTTGTCACCCCCATAGTGCCTTGAATAGGTAAGGCTCAAAACACAAACTCACCTCCATAGGTATCACTAGGGATACGAAACTAGAAGTAATGCTACCCAATGCCAGAAGTCTAAACTGCAAGATGCATGCAGTCCAAACTCTCCTCAGCATGGAGAATGTTGATATCTGTGCAGTAACAGAAACCTGGTTCAAGGCTCCTAAGAGCACCCTGGCACTACCAGGTTACACCTCATACCATGCTTTACAGCCCCAAAACATGGAACAAACTACAAAAGGAGGGCGAGTATCAATAATTGTCAAGGATAACCACACCCCCAGGTTGGTGCCACAGCATGAAGCAGCACAGACTATCCACGTGCAAGTAACAGTGGCTAAAATTGCCTCCCAGTTCGTAGCCTGCTACAGACCACCCTCCTAAATCCAGGAACCCCACTTGGCCTACTTGAGAACACATGAAAATATGAAGGTCTCTCCAAACAACATTATATTGGGTGACTGCAACTACCCAAACAGACTGGGAGCATTATTCTAGCTCCAACACCCTAGGCCAAAGGTTCCTAGACTTCATAAACCAAAATGCTATGGAACAACTTGTCACCACTCCCACAAGAGGGGTAAATATACTGGACCTGATAATCACCAACATGGGGACTCTATGGCCAAGACGAGAAGTGTATCCCTCACTGGTAAGATCAGACCATACAGTAATCTCACAGGATATTCACATCCTGACCCCAGTTCCTGGCCAGAAAACCACAGTGAAAAACATGTGTAAAGCAAATTATGCACTCCTCCAAAATGAGGTGGAATCCATTAAAGCCCTTGTGCCTGTGGAAAATATGTCCCAGACCTCAGAACCCTTTATGAATGCATTCTATGAACACCTTCAGGAATGCATGGATTATGCAATCCCAAATAAAACCAAGACCCAATCCTCCAAAGGCAGGCATCCTGTCTGGTGAACCCCAGTCATTAACAAACCATGGAAGAGAAGGAGGAAGCTACTACATGATAGTGCAAAACCCAAAAAGGGAAGGCATCACTGATCAGTATTATGACAAAAAACTATGGCCACACATAAAATCTTCTAAGGACAGCTATGAGATAAAAATTGTACAGGACACTAAGGATAATCACAAAGCTTTCTTTACTGCTGGTAGGAACCTGGGTGGGAATTCCCAGATATGCTCAGAATTAGTCCAAAATGACAAACAATACACCAAACCCACAGACATTGCCAACATCCGACCTGACAGGTTCAGTGCAAACTCCCCCCCCCCCCACCAAAAGGCCAGATATCTATCCCAGCAGAGTGCTGGCCCCCTGACATCACAGATGCTCAGGTAACAGCCAGTATCCCTAAAGCAAAACACACAACATCAATGGGACCAGATGGTGTCCCGGGCTGCATCCAACATGAAGTCCAAGAAGAACTTGAACACCAAATAAAACTACTGCTCAATCTCAGCCTTACCACAGGATATGTACCCAAACAGCAGTGTTCAGCAACAGTGGTCCCTCTCCACAAAGGTGGTGCCTGAATGGATCAAGCAAACTATCACCCCAGAATCCTGACTAGCATGGTCTGCAAAGCTATGGAAAGGATCATCATGGACCTCAGAAATAAAGATATTGGGGACCTACAGACACTGGACCCTACCCAGTGTGGCTTTCTTAAGGGCAGATCCTGCCCCTTAAACCTGGTTGGGTCATTTGAAACAGTTACCAAGGCCATTGATGAGGGGAAGGTAGTCCACACAGCCTACCTGGACCTTGCAAAAGCCTTCCATACAATACCCCACGTGGTCATTATAGATAAGCTCATCAGCTTAAATATAAACCCCTATGTCACTAGATGGGTTGCAAACTGGCTCAAGGACAGAACTGACATGGTCAGAAATGTTGGAGCCATGTCAGAGTCCAAACCAGCTACAACTGGCATCCCACAAGGTTCGGACCTGGGACCCCCCTGTTTGGTATATATTTCTCGGAGGTACAGGCCAACATGGAAGGACTGTGTCTGAACAAGTTTGCAGATGACTACAAACTGGGCGCCATATCTGACCCTCCAGCTGACACAAGCATCCTACAAAAGGGCCTCATAGAAACAGACAACTGGTGCCACAGCCATGTCATCAAGCTAAACACAAAAAAGTGTATAGTCATCCCCTTTGGAAAAACAGTAAGTGCCCACCAATTACCACATAGGTGGTAACCCATTAAGTACAGAAGAAGTAATAAGAGACCTGGGGACACAAGTTGATAGAAATCACGCATTTGCCAACCATGTGGCTGTAGTGGTTATAAAAACATTTCATATACCCACCTAATCATGAAGGTATTCACATCTAGATCAGGGGAGGTCATCGTGCCTCTTCAGTCATCCTTCATCAGGCTCACAATTGAGTACAATGCCCCTTGTGGGATGTACCTTAGCAGACACCTCCAGCAACAGGAAAGACCCCAAATCTGCCTGATTAAACAAACTGCAGCTCCACACAGTGGCATACTGCCTGCCCAGAGGCGATCTGTGCCTGGTGTATAAAGCCATGTCCAACCTGGAATCACTGCACATGCTGTACCTTGTAAAATCTGAATCCCATTGAGCTATGCACATGAGAGACCTGAACCTCAGCACTGAAATAATTAGGACATGCTGTAGTGATTGATCCATAACCCAGAAGCTCCCTCCACTCTTGAGTAAATTCACAGTCCAGGTTAGCTAGAGAGTCCCTCATTGACTCTCTTCAAGAGGAATCTTGATGAGTGGATGGCAGATTGTAGGTTTACCCTGGGTATCACTTTTATGTTACAGTTAGACAGAGGCACAGTATACTAACCTTGAAAAATGTCATGGCAAACTCCAGTTAAAATGTGTGTTGAAGGACAAACACACTCTGACTAGGATTAGAAATGCCCTAGGGCACATAGCCTAGTGTTTGTCAATGTCCACCCAAGTTGCGGAATACACTAGTAATGTTGGACAAGCCTGGTTTAAGTAGGCCATAGCTGAACAAAATGCAACATGGTCATACCTTAGTCTGGTGTGCTCAGTATGAATATTTAAAGCAGTGATGGGACTCAAATCCAGGATACTGTGCACCAGAGTGAATGGACTGAACCACTACACTATGACAATACTACAGTGTTTGGTCAGTATGAAAGAATGTTGACAAGTGTATGCAAACTGTCCCATGAAAACCCTGAAGGCACAGCATAATCCCTGTTGGGTTCAGACACAAAGCCGTTGGGCAGTAAGAACACAACATGACTTCCAACACACACACTATAATGTCAAATATTGTTTAAGTTCACACACAACCGCAAATGTAGTCGACCTCAGATCTCAACATATGGAAAGGTCACACTGGGCATGCTCACACACTTTGATAAATGAGACATATGTCAGGCAACAAACCATGGAAAGCCTGAACTGGGCATGCTCACACACTTAGGCCATGTCTCAGTATAGCAGTCAACCACACATATCTGGCATTTGTATGTGTTAAGCCAGGAACCTCCCACAATACAGCAATCTGCCCAGTGCACACAGTTAAATGACAACAGAGACATAAGTAATATACTGGAACCCTGCCATGATCAAACATCTTCCACAGATGCACAAGTTGTTCATAGAAACAGGGAAAGCTATGGCAATAAAGACCTGCAAACAGTTTATCAGCAACAAATATTGTGCATCCCAAACATAAACATATGGGTGCAGAGGTCGATACTAGGCTGTTTGCCCTAGGGAATACATAAGCCTAGCCAGAGTGTATTTGGCGTCTGCCTCCCCAGTACAGTAGTCTACTGTGCCTCTGTAAAGTAGGTCACAGAAGGCACTGTTTAAGGCTAGTTTGCTGTGCCTCCATCAAGCAGGGACACAGTGGAGATCCCAGGGGTTGAATTTGCAATGTCACATCCATGTGGCTGGAGTTGGCTGGAAGAGGGTTGGCGAGGGGCTATGTCTAACATTAATTGGGATTCAATTCCAGACTGAGGGGAGCCTTATCTGTAGTGTCTGGGCAATTTCACTGTTAAAACTTGCAAGTGATGATTTTGAGGGATTGAATTGTCCTGCCAATACTGTTCAGAGATGTCCACACTCTGTGGGATATTGCTCTGTTATGTATTAGCTCACTCCTTCTGTTGTACAGCTTATATATGGCTGGTGTCAACCAGACAGGTCTCCTGTTGTGGAGGAGTCTTGGTTTTATTTGGGATAGCATGATCAATGAAAACCTGCAGGTGCTCATAGAATGCATTTGTAAAGGAATCTTCAGATTGGGCTGTATAATCCTCCAGCACAGGGCCTTTGAAGTATTCTACCCCAGTCTTCACAAGTGCAAAGTCTGCTTTTGAGAAATACTTTGTTAGCAGTGATTTCCTTGCCTGGGGGTGGGGATGGGATATGGGCGTCCAGGGAAAGTTGGTTATGGTCATATCTTAACAATGGTGGTCTACCTCTGGTGTGGAACATAGAGTCCCCATGTTGGCGATGGTCAGGTCCAATATGTATTCCCCCTTGTGGCTGTGGTGACTGGTTCTGCCATAGCACATGGATTCACAAATTGTAGTGGCTGTAGGGTGATGTTGTTGAGGCCTGAGTAGTTCCCCCAGTCAATATTCCTGTACCTGAAGTTAACCACTGTAATGGTGTATCTGAACACTTTCATATCCTACACTGTTCCCAGGGAAGCCAAGTGTGGCTCCTGGATATGGGGGGGGGGTGGTGGTGGTCTGAACTACACACCAAACCAAAAGGCAGTTTTGCACAATGGTAGTTGTATATGTATGGCCTGTCATGCTTAGTGCAGTGGTAACAACCCGGAGGTGTGTGTATCTGTGATGTATATGGATACACTCCCTGGTTGTGTTGTGTGTTACAAGTCCTGTGTTCACGAAGCATGGTATAAAACATAACCAGGCAGTGCTGATGTGCATATGTGACCCTGAACTAGGCATCTGTTAATGCATATATATTGTTATCCCCCATACTGAGGGATAGTAATAGATGTACATACCTCTTTGTAAAAACTGATGTCAGCACCCTATAAATACTGCAGGAGAAGAAAAGCCACCCAGTAATGCGAACAGCGTGCTGTGCTAATGTGTCTCTCTCAAGTGCCATAACATAGGTAGGGGTTTGAATCCTGCAAATGCTCAGTGTGTGTGTGTTTGGGGGGGGGTGTATATGTGTGCAATTCTCTTTGAAAAAAATGTCCCTTTTGACAACTGGAATAACACACTACATGATGTACATTCCTCTTTGTAAAGACTGATGATGTCAGCACCCTATAAGTACAGCAGGAGAAGAGTAGCCACCCAGTATTGCGAATAGCGCGCTGTGCTAATGCATCTTTCTCAAGTGTCATAACATAGGTAGGGGTTTGAATCCTGTAAATGCTCAGTGTGTGTTGGGGGGGCAGAGGGTGTGCATGTGTGTAATTCTCTTTGAAAGAAACGTCCCATTTGACAACTGGAATAACACACTACATGATGTACATTCCTCTTTGTAAAGACTGATGATGTCAGCACCCTAAAAGTACAGCAGGAGAAGAAAAACCACCCAGTAATGCGAATAGTGCACTGCGCTAAAGCATCTCTCTCAAGTGTCATAACATAGTTAGGTAGGGGTTTGAATCCTACAAAAGCCATATGTGTGTTTGTCACACAGTTTGTCAATGTGTGGTGTGTTTTGCTTTTATTATTGTATGACATATAATTATAACAGTAATTGCAATGCACACATCAGGTATGTGGGTGCCACATACAGTTATGTACCTGTGACCTGCAATAGTTCCTATGTGTGAAGCCTGCCTCATATGAATACAGTTGTTACCTTTGCCAACATGTGCTGCAGATTCCCAGACCATACGCCACACATGTATGTTGATGACAATGCAGGCTACTGCAGTGATCTGTGTCCTAGGCCAACTGGGTGACACACAGTCATGAAAGCTGTGATATATTAATGTGGGTGAGGGTTCATGTCTGGAGTATATGTCACACATGTTATAACACAGCAAAGTCTGTGAGTAATGGACATCCAGTGTAGGTGTATGGCAACTGTTGCTGATATGCATAAAGACACCTGCTTGCTTAGGTGATACACCAAGGGACTGCACAATACCTTTGGAAATGTGAATATCACAGGATAGACAAGAAAACACTTGTCCATATGTACACACCATTACCCGTTCTACATGATGGGTGCTGCCACCTACATGGTACTATTGGAATACTATATTACGTACATGCTGATGACAAAGTTACAGTTGTGTTACAGTAATAGAGCATGGCTTGGACAACAGGTATCTGTCTGTAGGATACCCTTATGGTGGTCATGTGTGTCATGTGCAGAATGCATTGTAGGCCACTGTATGCATTTCCAGTCATGGATGAACATATCCCTAGTGTGCTGGCATGTACGTGAGACTGCTATATGGCAAACAGTATTCTTCCCAGGGATGTGTGGGGCTCAGTAAGAATGGCTACATGGTATAGTGTAGTACTGCAGGGATATCACTGACACTGGGTTTCCTACATCTGCGTATCAGTTGAGGATACATCATGTAATAGGTTAATAGGTTCATACTAGGCTATCTGCCCTAGGGCAGTTATAAGCCTAGCCAGACTGTGTTTGGCTTTTGCCACCCATTTTAAATGAATTTTGCTATGGCCTTTTTCCAGGTTAGTATACTCTGCCTCTGTGTAACAGTGACACAGAAGTGAGACGTTTGTGCTGAACCTGTCAGCAATGATGTTGGCAATGTATGTGGCTTACGTGTATTCTTTGTCATTTAGGACTACTTCTGAGCATATCTGGGAATTCCCACCCAGATTCCTAACATAACTAAAGAAAGCCTTGTGAGTATCCTTAGTGTCTTGTGCAATTATTCTCTTGAAGCTGGCCTTAGACGATTTTATGAGTGCCCGTATTTTGTTCCAAATACTGATCAGAGATGCCTTCCCTTTGTGGGATATTGCTCAATCATGTAGTAGCTACCTCCTTCTATTGTTTTCTGTTATGTGGCTGGGGTCCACCAGAAAGGATGCCTGTCTTTGGAGGACTGGGTCTTGGTTATATTTGGAATTGCATGATCTGTGCATTCCTGAAGGTATTCATAGAATGCGTTTATAAAGGATTCAGCAGTGTGGGCTGTATTTTCCACAGGCCTGGGGGCTTTGAAAGATTCCACTTCTGTCTCGGTTTTGAGGTGTGTGGAATATGCTTTAGACAACTTTTCACTGTGGTTTTCTGGGCAGGGGCTGAGGTTGGTATGTGAATATACAGTGAGATTACTCTATGGTCTGATCTTACCAGTGAGGGATACACCTCTGGTCTGGAGCATAGAGTCCCCTTGTTGGTGATGATCAGGTGCAGTATGTTTTCCCCTCTTGTGGGAGTGGTAACAAGTTGTTCCATAGCATTTGAGTTTATGAATTCTAGGAACCTTCGGCCTAGGGTGTTGGAGCTACAGTAATGCTCCCAGTCTATGTGTGGGTAGAGGAAGTTGCCCAATATAATGTTGTTTGGAGAGACCTTCATATATTCATGTGATCTTAAGTAGGCCAGGTGGGGTTCCTGGGTTTGGGAGGGTGATCTGTAGCAGGCTATGGACTGGAAGGCAGTTTTACCCACTGTTAGTTGCACGTGGATAGTCTGTGATGCTTCATGCTGGGCACCAACCTGGGGGTGTGGGTATCTCTGACAATTATTGATACTCACCCCCTTTCGTAGTTAGTTCCATGTTTTGGGGCTGTAAAGCATGGTATGAGGTGTAACCTGGTAGTGCTAGGGTGCTCTTGGGAGCCTTGAACCAGGTTTCTGTTACTGCACAGATATCAACATTCTCCATGCTGAGTAGAGTTTGGACTGCATGCATCTTACGGTTTAGATGTCTGGCAGTGAGTATCATTACTTCTAGTTTCTTATCCCTTGTGATACCTATGTAGGTGGGTTTGTGTTTTGAGCCTTACCACCAGAATGCAAACCATTGACATTGGTAAACCGTATGACCCATAGCATACTGTCAAACCATGTCATACGTACATGTGACCCCAGGTGAGACATATGTGTAGTACAACACAAAGTGGCCACCAATATGAACTACAATGTGTGACTACTGTGTCACATGGTGCATGTCACCCTTGCCATGTGTGCACTTCGCATCTACATGCAGAGAATGCAACTCCACCTTGTTCACAAATGTACACCTGCAACTGTGTGCTGCAAACATCACACATGTACTGTCCAGTCCACAACACATGCAGGCACAGGTACACACAACTGCCATTGTGCAGACATTACACATTTGGAATTAACACTGGTGTATAAAAAACTACAATGACAATCATAGTGTTAATGCATCAGGCATGCTGAGATATACCCACAATGATATCATTACACTGTACTGTGAACAACATGATAATATTACTACAGTGCTATGTAGTCACCCTGTGCATCAACACCATGCTATCCTGTCCTTGCATCAATGTTACAGATTGCAGGAGGTGGCACAGTTTCATCATATGCACAGGGTGTGTACTTGGTTTGCCAGAGTCTGCCATTGACACATCCAATCGACATGTATGTGTGTGTGTGTGTGTGTTAGTGAGGAACAATAGTACAACATGGGGCAATGTTGATGCGGTGTGTGTGTATATGTGTTAGCCCTAGGTGTTAGCATTATGCATGTGTGTATGCATGCACACAGTTCCACCACATGGCTGCCATATACGGGTGTTTGTGGACAGCCACAGACTGTACCTGCCAGGTCATACAGATCACTGTCTCTGGCCATGGACACAGTACCTGTGCCTGGCAGGGGTGCTACGGACAGTATCAGGTACTAAGCCAGACTGGGTACTGTCATCATAAGCAGTGGGTTGCTGACTGGACACATGTCCCTGCTGGGACTGTCCAAAGCCATGTGCACGTGGTCTTCTAGGACGGTCTGATGACAGCACAGACCTAGCATTGCTGGGGCTGGTACTGCACTGTGGGAGTGGCTGCGGGTTTGTTGTCATCCGCGACGACTGCCAGCTGCTGATGTTGCTGGCATACGTCCACATCGACGACTCAACCGTCCTGCATTGCCATGGCTCATGGACATGAAGTTGTGGAACAGATCTAATGTGTCCCCCCAATGTCTATCAATGACCTCGCCGACAGTACGGATGGCAGCCGCAATGTCACGCATAGTGTCATTCATAGCAGTGCGATCTGCTCTAAGCTCCCTCAGACCCTGTCTGGTGTACAGTTCCATACATGCCTGTGCCTGCATTACAGCCCGGAACATAGCTGAGGTTGAAAGACCTCTGTGGGCATGTCTGACAGGGGCAGTACAACCACGGATGCTCCCATGAGAACCCCTGGACATCTGCCTGTGTGGTACCATGTCAGGACTCTGGCCATGGCAGCTGTGAGGGGATGCATGTGCCACTGATACCACATTACCCTGGTCAATGGTTTGGCTGCTGTGTACTGTCGATTGGCTGACCAACAACAGACCCTGTCACACCTCCCTGTGCCATTATGCATGTATCATCATTATCACTATCACCAGCAGTGGCTTCAGGCTCCCTGCTGCATGCCAACAGAGCAACACCAGAACCTGTGAGAGGAAGACAGGAAACACAGTTTACAATGTGTACACAATGTTACCACACATGCACACGGGCACACATGCACACATGCACACATGCACACAGGCACACATGCACACGGGCACACATGCACAAAGGCACACATGCACATGGGCAGACATGCACAAAGGCACACATGCACACGGGCACACATACACACATGCACACATGCACATGGGCACATGCACACGGGCACACATGTACACATTCACACATGCACACGGGCACACATGCACACATGCATGCATGCACACATGCACACGGGCACACATGCACAAAGGCACACATGCACACGGGTGCCCATGCACACATGCACATGGGCACACATGCACAAAGGCACACGGGCACACATGCACAAAGGCACACATGCACACGGGCACACATACACACATGCACACATGCACACGGGCACATATGCACACATGCACATGGGCACACATGCACAAAGGCACACATGCACATGGGCACACATGCACACATGCACACGGGCACACATGCACACATGCACACATGCACACATGCACATGGGCACACTGGCACACATGCACACTACTCAGTAGAGCACATACAAACACACACACACCTGCAATCCAACACATACACAATACTGTTTGAGGGTATTATTAGTATTAATATTAAAATTACTATTAATAGTATTGTTATTACACACTCACCAGCATGGATTGGCTGCATTGCTGTTACTCCAGAGGGACCTGCACAAATAAGAGAGTTATTGTCAGTGGCTACAACTGTGCCATTGATACTGTGAGTATGCTACAGTACAATAGTACAACAGTTGGCTTTCACAGGTGTAGTGATGCTATTCAGAATATCAATCTTGCACAAGAATAGGCAGGATAACAGCTACACACACACAGTACACATCTCACACATGCATAAACTACCAGTGCAGGGAACAGTCAACTACAGATATGGCATGTTACCTGCACACTCCATGTCCACATGCTGGGTGGCTCCAACCTCCATCATGACACCTGATACACTTGTAATAGGTGACTCTATTGTCAGGCACACTGATGTCCCGCTCACCAGGCTGAACAAGGAGAAGGTCACGGTGAGCTGCCTGTCAGGTGCTAGGATCCGCCACATAACACAAGCACTCAGGTCACTCCAAGGCAAGTACAAATATGACTCGGTCATTGTCCATGTTGGTGTGAATGACCTGAGACGTACCTCCCTGGACTACATGAAAAGAGACATAGAGGAACTCTCTGAGCATGTAGCCCAGGCCGGTATGACCCTGACCTTGAGTAGCATCTTACACTCACCAAGAATGATGCCACAATATGAAGACAAGATGATCAATTTCAACAATTGGCTTAAGTATTGGTGTCATTCAAAGGGGATCCAATGCCTGTCAGCCTGGGATGACATGCTCGACAAGCCATGATGCTTCTCTAGGGACGGCTTGCACCTGTCACCCCTGGGCTTTTGGATATTAAGGCTCAAAAGACAAACCCACCTCCATAGGTATCACAAGGGATAAGAAACTAAGAGTAATGCTACTCAATGCCAGAAGTCTAAACCTCAAGATGCACACTTTTCGAAACTCTCCTTAGCATGGAGAACATCGATATCTGTGCAGTAACAGAAACCTGGTTCAAGACTCCCGAGAGCACCCCAGCACTACCAGGTTATACCTCATACCATGCTCTTCGGCCCCAAAACTTGGACCAAACCACAAAAGGAGGGGGAGTATCAATATTCCTCAAAGATACCCACACCTCCAGGTTGGTGGCACAGCACAAAGCATCAGAGACTATCCATGTGCAACTAACAGTGGGTAAAACTGCCTTCCAGTTTATAGCCTGCTACAGACCACCTTCCCAAACCCAGGAACCCCACTCGGCATTCCTGAGAACACTGGAAAATATGAAGGTCTCTCCAAACACCATTATATTGGGCGACTTCAACTACCCAAACATAGACTGGGAGCATTACTCTAGCTCCAACACCCTAGCCCAAAGGTTCCTAGAATTTATAAACTCAAATGCTATGGAACAACTTGTTACCACTCCCACAAGAGGGGAAAACATACTGGACCTGATCATCACCAACATGGGGACTCTATGCTCCGGACCAGAAGTGTATCCCTCACTGATAAGATCAGACCATAAATAATCTCACTGGATATTCACATCCCGACTCCACCCCTTGCCCAGAAAACCACAGTGAAAAACTTCTCTAAAGCAAATTTCACACTCCTGAAAACTGAGGTGGAATCATTTAAAGCCCCCGAGCCTGTGGAAAATATGGCCCAGACCGCAGAATCCTTTACAAACACATTCTATGAACACCTTCAGGAATGCATGGATCATGCAATCCCAAATAAAACCAAGACCCACTCCTCCAAAGGCAGATGTCCTGTCTGGTGGACCCCAGCCATAAACAAACTATACAACAGAATGAGGAAGCTACTACATGATAGAGCAAAATCCCAAAAAGGGAAGGCATCTCTGATCAGTATTAGCAAAAAACTATGGGCACTCATAAAATCATCTAAGGTCAGCTTCGAGAGAAAAATTGCACAGGACACTAAGGATAATCACAAGGTTTTCTTTAGTTATGTTAGGAACCTGGGTGGGAATTCCCAGATATGCTCAGAATTAGTCCAAAATGACAAAAAATACATCGAACCCACAGACATTGCCAACATCCTAGCTGACAGGTTCAGCGCAAACCCCCCCCCCCATCAAAAAGGCAAATATCTATCCCAGCAGAGTGCTGCCCCCCTGACATCTCAGATGCTCAGGTAAGAGCCGCCCTCTCCAAAGCAAAAAACACAGCATTAATGGGACCAGACGGTGTCCCGGGCTGCATCTTACATGAACTCCAAGAAGAGCTAAACCCAAACATAAAACTACTGTTCAATCTCAGCCTTACTATAGGATATGTACCCAAAGAGTGGCGTACAGCAACAGTGGTCCCTCTCCACAAAGGTGGTGCCTCAACGGATGCTGGAAACTATCGCCCCATAAGCCTGACTAGCTTGATCTGCAAAGCTATGGAAAAGATCATCATGGACCTCATAAATAAAGATATTGGGGACCTAAGACACTGGATCCTACCCAGTTCGGCTTTGTTAAAGGCAGATCCTGCCTCTTAAACCTGGTCGATTTCTTTGAAACAGTCACCAAGGCCATTGACAAGAGGAAGGTGGTCCACACAGCCTACCCAGACCTCGTAAAAGCCTTCAATACAATACACCACTCGGGCATTATAGATAAGCTCACCAGATAAATATAAACCCCTATGTCACTAGATGGGTTGCAAACTGGCTCAAGGACAGAACCCACATGGTTAGAATTGCTGGAGCCATGTCAGACTCCAAACCAGTTACAAGTGGCGTCCCACAAGGCTCAGTCCTGGGACCTCTCTTGTTCGGTATATATTTCTCGGAGGTACAGGCCAACACGGAAGGACTGTGGCTGACCAAGTTCGCAGATGACTGCAAACTGGACACCATAATCGACTCTCCAGCCGACACAAGCATCCTCCAAAAGGGCCTCATAGAAACAAACAACTGGTGCCAGAGCCATGGCCTCAAGCTAAACGCCAAAAAGTGTATAGTCATCCCCTTTGGCAAAAACAAAGTGCCCACAAATTACCACATAGGTGGTAATCCATTAAGTACAGAAGAAGTAATTAGGGACCTGGGGACCAAGTTGATAGCAATCTCTCATTTGACAACCACGTGACCAAAGTGGCTAGAAAAACATTTTATATAGCCCACCTAATCATGAAGGGGTTCACATCTAGATCAGGGGAGGTCATCCTGCCTCTTTACTCATCCCTCATCAGGCCCATAATTGAGTACAATGCCCCTTTTGGGATGTACCTTACCAGACACCTGCATCAACTGGAAAGACCCCAAAAGTACCTCACCACGAGGATCAAAGGGCTCAAACAGATGCCATATGCTGCCCGGTTAAAGAAACTCCAGCTCTACTCAGTGGCATACCACCTGCTCAGAGGCGATCTGTGCCTGACATATAAAGCCATGTCCAACCCAGAATTAATGGACATGCTGCACCTCAGAAAATCCAAATCCCATTGAGCTATGTGCTCGAGAGACTTGAACCTCAGCACTGAAATAAATAGGACATGCTGGAGGGACAGATTCATAACCCAGAGGCTCCCTTCACTCTGGAATAAAATCTTAGTCCAGGTTAGGCAGAGTCCCTCATTGACTCTCTTCAAGAGGAATCTTGATGAGTGGATGGGAGATCGTAAGTTTACCCCGGATATCACTTCTGTGTCACTGTTAGACAGAGGCACAGTATACTAACCTCGAAAAAGGGCATAGCAATATTAA
>NC_056725.1:739290938-739293438 GCF_019279795.1 Protopterus annectens
TGAGCCCCATCCCCTGCAGCGCTTCCACCCAAAGGTGGCACAGGGCCATTGGAGGAGGTTCAGGCCTGGGCACTGGTGCCAGATGCACTCGCCAGCTGAGGTGGGAGAGGTGGGTCCGCTGGAACCCGCCTTCCCTGTTGTCCTATGTTTAGCAGTATTTTATGACATTTTGGGTTAGTAACAAACAACACCATTCAAAATTAGTTGTAACAGCATGCATCAGTATTCCCATTAACCAAACACCCATGAATTCAGAACATTGAACAGCAAGCATAACACATGCATGTTTAGAACAACAGTACACATTCCAACAGTATGCAGGGTTGATTGGTGGCAACAGGCCATCAGGTTTGGATATGTGAACAGGGCACATGCATCAACACACATGCAGATATGTATCAACCAACAGGACAAATGTCCATGGGAATTAATTGTGTATACACATACCCAGTTTGGTGTGGAATGGCATCATTTGTGAAAATAGGGTAGGGTGACGAAATATTACATTAACAACTTAAACTACATATACATATGCTGTACATTCCTAGTATATATATCCCCTACATGTATTAGTACAGTTTCCTATATGTAACCATAGGAATGTTGGTGATGGGAATGTTACTGCTACATTAATATACATTTCATTTTTATTCATACATGTTCATATCCGGCTGTGTTCAGGTACAACATCCTGCTACATTTGATTTATATGGCTCTAGAAAACTGTGGATGTTCAGCATTTCATACAACCATACTATCTCCATATTGCAAGGGTACAGCAACATATCCAAATTGTGGGACAGACACATTCCAGGTTTAGTACTTTATTACACACATTTTACTCTTTGGTTGTGGCTGTCTCATTTGTTTCATTATGTACTCACTGCAGTATAACTTTATTCCAGACTTATTACAGCTTTCTTGGTAGATACATACCCTCTTTCTCACACTCTCACTTGTTTTATTTTTACATTTCAGGATGGTACTTAACTCTAGGCATTATTAACATTTCTTACTGGGTTACAACAACACTTTCCAACTGACTCATTTATTTCATATGGCAGATTTTATAAGGGATGTATTTGACACATGTCTATCCTTTGTTGATTGAGTACCACTCATTTTTAGGCTGAAGCAGTTATCTGATATTACAATACAGGTGGAGACTCTCTATTTGAGACTTGTTTAATGTTTATTTCTGGATTACAAGCTGCATCACTTATCTAATCTTACAGTACTAGAAGAATCTTTCTTCTAGGCTTATTTGAACTTTATTAATATGTAACAACACTGAACTCTTTTACAAACTGTCTCACTTATATTCCATAACAATTCCAGCAAAATAATTACTAACCTGCCTGGGTGCACAACCTCACCAGCCTATCAGCATAGGCTCACTGATTCATGGAACGGACACCTGCAGCTGTAATATAAATGATGTAATATTGGAACATACATCTCCATACTATAGGCTAGGATAATTTCTTACATACTTAATTACATGGATAATTACTCAGTAGTGGGGCATTGGGCATTTGCCGGGCCTCCTGGATCCAACGGTTCAGTTGGTCCTGCTTACGTCTCTTCAGGTCCGCATGGTGATGACGGATCTGTTCACCAGTCCTTGGAATGCCTGTGGCACTAGTGAGATCATGTGCCAACCGGTTCCACGCCTCTGCCTTGTATGCACCCCAGTGAACCTGGCCCTGCATGAGTTGTGCCTCATGATCATGGACTAGGAGCCAAACCATATATTTTGACTCCTCAACACCCCACCTCTGTGCTCTAAAGCCACTTCCCTCTCCTGCACCTGCCATCCTGACTGCAAATGGATACCACAATCAGTTATGCTGTGTATTCCTGCCTATGGGGCTTATATATGCCCGTTTTCCCGCACTTATCTGTGATTGGCCATTTTGGATATTTATCAGCTTAAATAAACCTGCTTTGTCATGCTTCTGTTTCCATTCATTCCTATATATATGCTAATACTGCATTTCTCAGTACAACTGTCATGGCTTAGTGGTTCAGTACTTTGACTATGGTGCACAATATCCTGGATTCGAGTCTGGGCATTATTTTTTTTATTTTACTACTGTCTAGACAGGCTAGGAGGTGTGTCTGTGTAAAGGCGGCTTTAATACAGCTTGCTCAAAGTTGCCCACCAGTGAGCTGGTTGGCGCGGTGTGCAGCTCCGTGCAAACGGCTTATGCTGGGTAACGCGTTATTTGGCTATGAGCACTCATATTACACTGTGTGAAGCATTGCTCAACTACAGGCACTCATTTTAAGCATGTGAAAGTGCTGCTCAAATCCGGGCACTCATATTACACCTGTTAAACCACTGCTCACCTGAGGGCAGTCATATTAAGCTTGTTACAGCGCTGCTCACCTATGGGCACTCATATTAGGCTTCTTGAAGCCTTGCTCAGCTATGGGCACATAATATCTCTTTTTTATATTTTATTGTGTCGGATTTCTTCAAAAATACATGGCCCAT